>NC_090373.1:150852639-151169972 GCF_036365525.1 Heterodontus francisci | reverse complement strand
AATCTTCTATCCATGCCAATATGTTACCCCCTACACCTTGAGCTTTTATTTTCTGCAATAACCTTTGATGTGGCACCTTATCAAATGCCTTTTGGAAATCTAAGTACAATACATCCACTGGTTCCCCTTTATCCACAGCACATGTAACTCCCTCAAGGAACTCCAATATATTGGTTAAACAAGATTTCCCTTTCACAAAACCATGTTGACTCTGTCCAATCGCCTTGAATTTTTCTAAATGCCCTGCTGTAACGTCTTTCATAATAGCTTCTAACATTTTCCCTAAGACAGATGTTAAGCTAACTGGCCTGTAGTTTCCTGCTTTCTGGGGCACTGGCACCAGCACGGGTGAGGTGTAGACCCAACTGTACAGCCACCACTTTCCCCAGTGCTGGTGCCAGTGCCCCACAAACCAGAACCCACTGCTACCACTTCGGTCTTTGAGCCAGAGATTGTTACCTAATTCGTGTTCATAAAATAACATGTTCGTAAAATCAGACTAATCCTAATATGTATTTATCCTGTATGCTTAACATTTTGCATTTGAGCCAACCTTGTCTCAGTGGTACCACTCTTGCCTTTGTAGATTCAAGTTCCACTCGAGAGACTTGAGCAAGTAATCTAGGTTGTCACACCAGTGCCGTACTGAGGGAGTGCTGCACTGCTTAGACGCTGTCAATCGGATGAGATGTTAAACTGAGGCTCTGTCTTCCCGGTCAGGTGGACATAAAAGGTTCCATGCCACAAATTCAAAGAAGAGTAGGGGAGTTTCCCCATGTGTCCTGCCTAATATTTATTTGTCAACCGACATCACTAAAAGAAAACAGAATATCTCGTCATTAACTAATAGCTGTTTTGGGAGCTTGCTGACAACAAATTAGCTGCCATATTTCCTACATTACAACAGTGGCTATACTTCAACAGTACTTCAGTGACTGTAAAGAGTTTTGGGATGTCCTGAAAGGTGCTATATAAATGCAAGGTCCTTTTAGTGATTTTGATGAGTAGTGTGCTCCTTGCCTCACAAAGTTAACCTGTTTGATGTGTGACCTATTGCAGCCTTTCAGGAGGATTGTCTCCTTCCAACATAACTGAACCAGTTTGACTCTGTGGAGGAGTTGCAGGATTTCTCACTCCCCAATTGGATGGCTTCTCCGCATATGTGGCAAATATGTTTATGAGGTTCAGCCATCAAAATGGTGCTGACCTTTGATCACTTTTGGTGACCTTGCTCCATCAGCTTCTTGCCCAATGATAGGAGGCATATCAAAATTTGTACTTACACCTGCCACTTATCTGCCCACACTGTTCACCTGTCTATGTCCTCCTGCATTATCTTGCCTTCTTCCTTGCCATGTGCCCTATTCCCTAATTTGATATCAGCAAAGTTTGAAACAATATCATCTTCTGCCTCCATCCAAATCATTTACATAAGTAGAGTCTGGGGAAGAAATTCAATTCATGGCCATACATTTAACGCCTAAAAATAGCACCAAGCAGTTGAAACTTCAGGGATGCGTGTGGGGTGGGGGAGAACCTCAACTGACTCTTCGACACCCAAGGCCCATCTGATGCATTATTCAGGCAGGTCTGTCTAGGCATGAGCAGCCCGCCGACATAAATGAGGCGTAAGGATGTTTAAATATGCAGATTGGAGTCTGATGCTGGTTCTGGGGGTGGAAGTCGAATTTCTGGAATACACGGATAAAATGTAACATTTTACTTTGAAAACTCAAGAAGTAATAAAATGTGTAAAAGGTATGGGATACAATCTCCCATCTGTGATCGACAGCAGCTGGTGATTTCATGGTACACTTTCACATCGTTGCAAAATATTCTTGTATGCACATCAACAGGAAAGTGGTAGCATAATTATCGAGTCAAGTACAATCTGTCTTGCAAATACATTAAATCCAAGCAGAATAAGATGCTCACCGGCAGGCCATTTCACTCTAATTTACATTCATACCCAATGCAGCATAACTTCAGCCATATTGAAGAAGTCCCTCAGTGATCCCCTTGGGAACTTTGAAAACAAACATTAGAACAATTTTAATGATCATAGTCATTTGACTATCATCTCTGATAGGTTGAACAGCTATTTGTATTATTTATACAATATATATCAACCATAAAAACAGCATATGTCTCATGAAAAGTGTTAGCTCTTGTCTAACACTTTTATTATTCATTCTCAGGATGTGGTCTCACTGGCAAGGCTGCCATTTATTGTCCATCCCCAGTTGTTCTGAGTTTGATGCAACAGAGTACTTGCTAGGCCATTTCAGAAGGCTGCTAGGAGTCAACCACATTGATGTTGGACTGGTGTCACACTGGTTAAGATTGGGCTTTTGATGATAATCATTGTCATTTTTATAGATATCATAAGTTTATTTCCAGATTTTTTTCTAAACTGAATTTAAATTCAAATACTACCACGGTGGGAATCATACTCATGTTCAGTGAATTACTGGTCCACTAGCATAACCACTGCACTACCTTACCATTGGCCTGTATACAATGGGCCAGATTTTTGTTCCGGGGTTGGGCCCCGGACATTCGGTGAATTTCTGGGTCCCGACCCCATGCCGTGTCGGCGTCAGATGCCCAACGCAATCTCTGTAGGGATGGCCAATTAGTGGCCAGGGAGCATGCTCACTGTCCAATTAATGATGACGAGCGGGCTCCCGAGGCTGGAGGCCCAATACGAGGCCCTCCAGCAATGCCACATGGGCAGCCTCACCATCCAAGGTGGGAGCTGCTAAAGCAAGTAAGAAAAAGAGAGGGCACCTCACGATCGAGGCACAGTCTGTAGAGATTTTTTAAATTTTCATGATTTAAAAGGCCATAGCTGCTAGGCCATCATTGTTGTTGTGGTACAGCTTTAAGAAGGTGTGGTTATGATTACGATGTACAACAGTGTACAGGAAATTATGTAATGTACTATGTGACTTCTACTCTGTGTGTTAGTCTAGAGAGTAGTTGCACAAGTGCAGAATGTTATCAATAAAGAATCCACTTTATGTGTTAACTGATCCCTTATGTGTAGTTAGTACTTGTGTATAGTCGACACTAGCACAAGTGGAAGAAAACACATTATGGTGGCAGTGGTGAAGAGTTTTAGGATTTTAAACTCCACCTTCTCCAAAGTGATGCCATTTCACAGACATCGGAAGATTCTCCAACAGGGACCTGACTTATGACTGCACCATTTGCAACACCATGGCAATCAGTGTAGGCAGCTCTACATTCGTGTAGGGTAAGGTTGTTTGCACGTTAGCTGTGAAATCGGACCATCATAGACTCAAGTAGAGGACTTAGTTCCAACAGGAAGTCAATTTCTCAGAAAGCATTCACATATAAGAGGACATCAGGGTAATCCTGGACCTACAGATGGAACCTGTAAGTTAGGACAGATCCTCTACACATCATGTCGAGAGGCATAGCGCCTTAATGGTACTTGGGCAGAGACACCAGATTGGCAGAGGGACAGAGCAAGCCATATCTTTGATTATGCCGAGGTCAGGCAATCGAGTGAGGAAATCAGGCGAGCTCCAAGGGCCAAAAGAAAATATAGGGCCATTCCTGTCTTTTTAATCATCGGGCTGTTTCGCTCCAAAACCATGTTTCATGGGCAGAGTCACCAGAAAACATACGAACTTTGAGAAGCGCCACATACTCCAGGCCTTACAAGACTGTTCTACAGGGATGTGACAACTTGCGAAATTGCAGACAGTCACTGCTGTAGTATTTTTTTTCCTCAACAGCAAGGAAGTTTCTTTTTAAGTGCGGAGAAAGCTGATAGTATCAGAAAACTTGCAAGGATGACTACCAAGTTTCCATCCGTCAATCGGCTGATCTCGTCTCCGAGTTCAAATTGTTTAAACAGTGCATCGTGTTGTGGTTTGTCAACTTGGCAGATTCTGAGCCAGATAAGCAAGCTGTGAAAATTCGCATCACTACAGGCAACGAAAGTTTGCACTGCCTGAATAAACCTGGGCCCGCAGAAGAGGAACTAAAAGATCCCAGTGAGATTTGGTCTGTGCTGGGAGATTAACTGAGGATCAACTGCCTAACCATCAGCCTCAAGAAAACGAACATCATGGGGCATGACGTCAGAAATGCTCCATCCATCAATATTGGCGACCACGCTCTGGAAGTGGTTCAAGAGTTCACCTACCTAGGCTCAACTATAACCAGTAACCCGTCTCCAGATGCAGAAATCAACAAGCGCATGGGAAAGGCTTCCACTACTATGTCCAGACTGGCCAAGAGAGTGTGGGAAAATGGCGCACTGACACGGAACACAAAAGTCCGAGTGTATCAGGCCTGTGTCCTCAGTACCTTGCTCTATGGCAGCGAGGCCTGGACAATGTATGTCAGCCAAGAGCGACGTCTCAATTTATTCCATCTCCGCTGCCTCCGGAGAATACTTGGCATCAGGTGGCAGGACCGTATCTCCAACACAGAAGTCCTCGAGGCGGCCAACATCCCCAGCTTATACACACTACTGAGTCAGCGGCGCTTGAGATGGCTTGGCCATGTGAGCCGCATGGAAGATGGCAGAATCCCCAAAGACACATTGTACAGCGAGCTCGTCACTGGTATCAGACGCACCGGCTGTCCATGTCTCCGCTTTAAAGACGTCTGCAAACGCAACATGAAATCCTGTGACATTGATCACAAGTCGTGGGAGTCAGTTGCCAGCGTTCGCCAGAGCTGGTGGGCAGCCATAAAGACGGGGCTAAAGTGTGGCGAGTCGAAGAGACTTAGTAGTTGGCAGGAAAAAAGACAGAGGCGCAAGGGGAGAGCCAACTGTGCAACAGCCCTGACAAACAAATTTCTCTGCAGCACCTGTGGAAGAGCCTGTCACTCTAGAATTGGCCTTTATAGCCACTCCAGGCGCTGCTTCACAAACCACTGACCACCTCCAGGCGCTTATCCATTGTCTCTCGAGATAAGGAGGCCAAAGAAGAAGAAGCTTAATTTCCATACTCACTGTCTTGAGTTCATGTGTTTTCGTCAGAAGCCACACAAATCTATTGATCATTTCATAAGCATGTGTCAAGATAAGGGATGTGACTGCGACTTATCAGAAGCAGAACTCGTAGAGCGAATCATTGAATTGGTTATTGCGTCAACACTAATTGAGGCATACCAGAAGGATCTCCTGGAGAAACCTAAAGGTTACACCATTGATTCACTAGTCAAGGACAGACACAAGTATGAAGTGATTATTGCAGGACAACAAAGTTTGCAATCTTTGTGTTCTACCCCAAAGATTGGCACATTGGCTAAAGGTTCTCAGTCTGGAAAATCAGGTAAGAGATGTGGACTCCTACAGACACCAAAGAGCTGTCCAGCATTCTATACGATGTGTGCAAAGCATGTGGCACAAAGGGACACTGGAAGTGAAAGTGCAAGAGAGCCAAACCTGATGGGGTGAACAAGAATCATGACAAGGCTCAAGCAGACAACAAGGAGATACAACACCTTAAAAAGCACAGGGACCATGCTGGATGCAAAAGAAGACAAATCCATGAGGTAGCAAACGGAAATGACCATGGAGATGATGATGATAATTAGAGTTCCTCGGGACATGAGGAACAAACTTTTCACACAGTGACTGTCACATGAATGTATAGATTCCATTGCACCATTGGAAACATTTGCATTCGTACAGATTATATGTCCTAGGAAAGAAGGTAAACATACTCCTTCTGCGAATTCTTAAGAATAAGTACCTATGAAAGCCATGAGGACCCCTACAGTCACCCAGCTTACAGCTTATATTGCATCAGCAATTCCATGTTTGGGTTCCATCATGCTAGACTGTCGATACAATCAGTCGGAGTGGACATCCCAAGTCTTCTATATCATTCAGACTCCGGACTAGCAATTGGCGGCCTGCAGGCGTGTAGGGACTCAAACATAGTTACGATATATGGAATTAGCCATCAACAGGGAAGCAGATCAATAGTGGAAGTCAGACTGATTAGTTCCATCAGTGATCTTACTTCACAGTATCCTGGCTGCTTTGGCAGGACTGGCCGTTTCAAAAAGGACGCCACATTGCATCACCGTGATGATGCAGCACCGTCAATTGATCCATCCCAAAAGTGCAGGGTGCACACATGGAGCAAACTCAAGATCGAGCTTGACAGAATGCAAGCTGAAACGGAAACAGATTCTACTTTTCAAGAGCTGTGGAGGACCATTATAGAAGGATGGCCAGACTCTATCCTTCATGTGAACGAGAATGTCAGACCATTCTAGGCTTACAGGGACAAGTTTGGGATGTCCCAAGGAGTCATCTTCACAGGCAAGCAAGTTCTTATTCCGGAATCATTGCGGGCAGGCATATTACAGCAATTGCACCTGTCACATATGGGAATTAATAGACCAGAAGACTAGCCAGGGAGACAGTCTACTGGCCTGGAATGAATGATGACATCGAATCCATTGTCAAAGAATGTCAGGCATGCCAATTCAACATGCCTAGTCAGCGTAGGGAACCATTTCTACCCACAAAGTTCCTATGCATCCATGAGCCAAATTAGCCACTGACCTCTTCCACATTTATGGTAGTGATTTTCTGGTTGTAACCGATTGGTTTTCCAAATTTTCTATTATTCGCCAATTGCATGGCAAGTCTAGTTCTACTGCGGCACACACATTGGGCTGGATTTTGTTCTCTCCCAGGCATCAGGTTCCGTGGCAGGGGGAGGCCTGAAGATGGCTCCAGATGTGGCCCACCAGGAACCTCGATACTGTGAGGGCCCGGCCCGATGCTCCCGGAGGCGGTGAGGTTCCGTGGCGGCCCCGCCCCCACGTCACTGGATGAGAGGACCTTAATTAAAAATTCAAATCAATAAAATGAATACATTTAAATAGACTTATCTGCGATCTTAAGGGCCCGCCAGCATATGGCACTCCCGTGACTTCAGATCACGAAACAGGGGTCAAATACACATAATGGGCTGAATTTTATGAATGCGCCACCATTCGCGAGAGCTCATTTAAATAGAGGGGGCGGAGAGGCCATCCCGAATGACATAAGGGGGGGGGGGGCCGCCGCGTCCCTGGCAACGGCGTCCGGCGCCACCGCACAGGAGCTGGCGCCATTTTTAAAGGGCTTTAAGCCCTTAACACACATTTAAATTACAAAGATGGATTGCACTTAATATGTTTTTAATAAATAATTAGGAGATGGAGGTCAGCAAGTCAGAATATAACATCCTACAAATGGTACATGCAGTCCAGCAGAAGTTTTTAAGGTATGTTGAGAACCACATTCACATGAAGTTATTTTCCAATGTAACGACAGTGAGACAAAAGAGAGGTCAGATCAGAGAAGTTCATGATCCTGGCTCACTGCATGATTCCATTGCAAACAGATTGAGATCCAAAACCAAGTTTTAAGCAAAGTCTACACACATTGCTTCCAAGAAGAGTCCATGTGAAACTGTTCAGCAATCGGAGAGCAAATAGACTGTTACCAAGTCACGGTGTACGATTAAACCATCACTACATTATCAAAACTTATGAGTCTATGAGTTTTGTGTTTACAGCCTTGTACAATGTATATTTGTAATTTACCACTGTTTGCTGAATTGTATACAGTTAAGATTTATCTATTTAAGGTTGATAAATTTTATTTAGAAAAAAGGGGGTCGTTGTGGTACACATTTAAGAAGGTGTGGTTATGTTTTCAATGTACCACAGTGTAAAGAAAATGATGTAATATACTATGTGATTTCTACACAGTGTGTAAGTCTGTAGAAAGTAATTGTCCTGACCAGGCCGATGTAATATTTCTCCTAGTAGTATATGTGCAGAATAGTCATCAATAAAGAATCCACTTTATGTGTCAACCCTTTACATGTTGGTATTTGTGTATAGTCAACAGTAACACAAGGAGAAGAAAACACAACAATTGTGGAGGGGCAGCCCCTCCACTAGACAGCAAGTGACCACAACTGTGGCCGATGGTAATGGCGGGTACGGATGGGGCGGCAATTCCCTAGTAGGATAGGAGGCCGCCTCCATTCCCTTGTCATGTTTCAGCCTCAGCTGGGAGCCCACAAGCCAACTGGAAAATTCCAGTCGGTTTCTGCTGAGTGGCCTTAATAGGACATTTAATTGGACTAATGCTTGTGGGCAGGTAGCTGCCACCCACCCCACTCCTCCCAGAATGAAAATGGCCAGGTGGTGGGACCATAGTGGGAGACTGGCACGCTGGCCAGTGTCTGGAAATTGTGGGCCTGTCTGCCTCCGATCCTGCCTCCATGGCCATTTAAAAATCCTGCCCAATGTGCCTTGTAGTTGAGATACTACAATTGTTAGGGACCCAATGAGGGGAAAATTGGGCGTTGGGCAAAGTGGGTAATAGCAAATCAAAAGCTCGTTTGAAATCCCACCTGATTCAATGGAATATTAAATAGAACAAGGAGTAAATTGGGTTGCTAATTCACGATCATCCATTTGGCACGACCACACAAGACCAATTTCATTTCTCCTTTGAAATCTGATATACATAAAGGAGTTAGAAAATTATGTTTTTCAATTGCTAACACTATTTTGAAATTAAATTAACTAATTTGTAAGTTTTTTTGACATTGCAATGATAATGGTTGGATAATTTGTGAACTATTTGACAGAATTCACCAACACATGGAACACAAAACAGCCTTAGTTGAAAACTGAGCAGCAGATTGTCATAAAAGTAACTCCCGGTAAAAGAAGGTGTCAAGGTGGCAGGTGTCAAATTTTGGAGGGCTACAATAATTCGATAAAGTCCCAATATTCCAAAATATGTTTATCATTGAATTGTTTTAATGATTATTTGAGGCGTCAGATTGCATTGACGTAATTCAACATGAAACAAAATCCAACACACAGTTTGACACGGATAAGCCATCTTTTTATGTAAAGACAGGATTAATGCAGCATTGGAGCAACTGATTAGGCAATTTGGAACAAGTTGCATGTAAACAGAATCTTTGATTTGTGGAGTGTAAGCCTGGAGCATTTTAGGAATACAATTCTTATGGAGCTTCAATAATAATATGTAAAGCAATGAGTAGCTGTTCAGCTTACTCACAACATTATAATACTGCCCCAAGCTGTATTATAAATAGAACTATCAAGGATTTTGCTTGTGAGCTGGTAAATATTTTAATGTGAGGACATGTAGTTTTAGTAGAAACAGAATATTGTTATTAATTATACCACATTAATTCTCTTCAGTGGCGTTTTCAAAGATTTCAGTGATGTTTCTTTCAATTTCTGTGCAATAAAATTGCTGCATTTGAGTCCACTTTACGACAGCCCCATTGCTAACAGAAAGTCAGAGTATGAAAATTGCACGTTATCATAATTGTCAATTATCTTTCTATCCATAAACTTTATTCATTTAGATTGTGAGATCCTGCAAAGCAGCTAGTATTTGCCTTTTTTTTTAACATTCTAATGGAGGCCTCAATCTGTATTGGTTTATTTTTCTTCCCCTGTAATATTCACCCTGGAGTGATGAAAACCATTCCAGTATATGAGTCTCTGACTAGAGCTGCTCAGCCACACAGGTTCAGATCAGTAAATTTATCAATCACACTCCATAATATTCCAGACAGACAGGAACAATCACCCTCCCCTGACCACCCCGCCCTCCCCCACCACCCCCTGCCCCCCCATACTGTCACCCCACAGGCAGTTTACAAACAAATTATAATAAATTTAATACAAGTGATAGAAAAACAGAATAAAATTGCACATTAGAAGGTATTCACATAATTGAGAAGGTTTAGATATGAAAAATTGATGACCAAAATAATTTTAAAGCAGCGCCCCCCCCCCCCCACCCTCCCCCCCCACCCAGTTAAAAACTGCATGACATTAGGTTTCCCAACCTCACAACCCCGGCCATGTCCCCTCCCCCATCTCGCACAGAACCTGCCTCCAGGCTAAAATCCGTCCCAGGTTTCAGTGTAGGGAAGGGTTGGACTGCATGATGGATGGGGGTTGGGGCATTACTAATGTACTGATAGTTCATACTACAAGGTCAAACTTCCAAAGATTTATTTCTTGAAACTAATATTCCTACTTCAAAAGCCTTCACCAGCTTTGGGTACTTCAGTCTGTGAGTCTGCATGGTCAGTGGTTCCATCTTTCTACTAAGGAGTTAGACCGAGGCCCAATCTGCCCAATTAGTTGGATGTAAAAGATCCCATGGCATTATTCAAAGACGAGCAGATGAGCTCTCCCTGGTGTTTCAGCCAATATTGATCCCTCAACTAACATTACTAAGGCATCCACCTCATCACTGTTTATAGGCAAATTGACTGCCATTACAACTTCAAAGCCATGAGCACACTTCAAAAAGTATTTAATTTACTGTATAGCACTTTAGTACATCATGAGAGTTGTGCAAGGCACTATATAAATGTTGGTCTTTCTTTTATTTCTATGCGGAAAAAAAAGGATAGTAATTTAGGGGCAAAGATGAAGCAAAGAGTTTGGCTCACAGGAAGATCAATAAAAATGGACTTAAATTTAAAATTTCAAACAACCTTTAGTGTTGAAATATTGTATAACATGAGCATCATTCCAAAAATTGAAATTAAAATTAAAAACCTGAAAGAAAACTTTGCATGGGGACAAACAAAGCTGGTGGTTGGAGGACCTGATATTTCCTAAAGAGAACCATAAGAACATAAGAAATAGGAGCCATGAGTAGGCCATTTGGCCCTTCGAGCCTGCTCTGCCATTCAATAAGATCATGACTGATCTGATTGTGACCTTAACTCCACTTTCCCGCCTGCCCCCCCATAATCCTTTACTCCCTTGTAGATTAAAAATCTGTCTGGCTCAGCCCTGAATATATTCAATGACACAGCCTCCACTGCTCTTTGAGGTGGAGAATTCCAAAGATTAATGACCCTCTGAGAGAAGAAATTCCGTCTCATCTCTGTCTTAAATGGGAGACCCCTTCTTTTGAAACGGTGTCCCCAAAACCTGTGACCTCTACCAACTAGAAGGGCAAGGGCAAAAAATGCATGGGAACACCACCACCTCCAAGTCACACACCATCCTGCTTGGAACTATTTCTCCGTTCCTTCAAAGTCGCTGGGTCAAAATCCTGGAACTCCCTTCCTAACAGCATAGTGGGTGTCCCTAACTCACATGGACTGCAGTGGTTCAAGAAGGCAGCTCACCACCACCTTCTCAAGGGCAATTAGGGATGGGCAATAAATGCTGGCCTAGTCAGCGATGCCCACATCCCATGAATGAATAAAAAAAGGTTCTAGACTCCCCCACAAGGGAGCCTCTACCCTGTCAAGCTCCCTCAGAATCTTATATGTTTCAATAAGATCACCTCTCATTCTTCTAAACTCCAATGCATATAGGCCCAACCTGCTCAACCTTTCCTCCTAAGACAACCCCTTCTTCCCAGGACATGAATGTGCTGACAGACTGGACAGAAAGCCACATGCAGTCAGATCATATAATAGCAAGTCACATAAGCAAAACCCATAAATGCAGATGGGAAATTATAAAGTTGACCAAAAGAAGACAACAAAAATGTGGTAACAGGAAGTCGAGTGGAACAGTCAGGAAGTGCAGCAGACATAAAATTTGCAAGATATTATTAATAGATAACAAAAATAACAGCAGACAACCAAATAAGGAATTTATCAGATTTTGAGATTTAAATGCAATGAAAGAAGCAAACAAATCTAAATTAGTTGTATTACATTGTGTAGTTAGAAAGTGAATACTAAATTATTATACAAATTAAAATCTCTTTAAAAATCTTTTATATAGTTACGGATCTAATAATTAAACCATTGCAATTGTAGACTCACTGGGATTTAGTAAACAAACTTTATATTGTAAGCTGTTGAGTGGTTTATTGTGCAAAGGGACTAGAGTGGGCTAAAAGGACAGCAAGACTTTATTAAGTATTTGCTGCATTTTCATGGTGCGTCAATTCAAAATGTGAACTTTAAAAACCCCAACTCCAGAGACAGAAAGGTTCTATTCTGCCCAAGTGGACAGAGACTAGGACAATAAAAAAACACATGTCTCTTTGGAGAAATTGTGTGAAACATTCAACAATACCATTTGAGACATAATATTGATTGGTCCTCCATGCTCACTGACACATCCTGCTTTACATCGGAACTTTCTCCAAACCAAACAGTCAGAATCTCTTCAGCTAATGTAAAGTTTGTGACAATGGTTGTTCTCTTCCCTCTTGTTAAGAAATGAATGATAACTCCCTGGAGGCAATATCTTACCAGAGATGCTAGAAGGAAGGACGCAATCTTTCTTTCAGTGCTTTAAATAGTCCTTCAAGTTATTAACATTCATACAGCATGGGGTTAATATGCTGTGTACATTGACTATCAAAAAAACTTAAATCATGCACAGGTTCCCAAAGTTCCAGTATTTAATAAAAACTAAAATTGCTGGAAACACCAAGCAGGTCCATAAGCATCCAGAATGAGAAGACAGGATAATGTTTTGGGTAGAATCCTCCGCGTTTATGGACTCTTCTTGAATAATTCACCATGTATATCTGCATTTGATTTCTCAGAATACATGAAGTCTAAAAGCTATAGTACCTTTTGGTCCAAAAAGCCTGTTGTCCAGCTAATCCTTTCATCCCCTCTTCATCCCATTTACTGTAGGAGAGATTTTCTGAGCCCTAGTGGCAGGCTTAGAATATGTAGTTATTGTATCTGTTGGTTTTTTTTGTACTAAAAGGTTCTGCCTCAATTCTCAATTTATTCCTAATTTCTAAACTGTGAGGCACCTTGGGGCATTCATTACATTGACGGCACTATTTTTTTATTCAATCATAGGATGTGGGCATCACTGTCAAGCCCAGCATTTATTGCCTGTTCCTAATTGTCTTTGAGAAAGTGGTGGTGAGTCACTTTCTTTAACTGCTGCAGTGCTTATGGTGAAGGTATGTAATGAAATCTAAGTATAATAGGCTTAATTAGATAGAGTTTAGATATAATTAATACATTATACCTTTTAGAATTAAGGATTGAATAAATGATCAGTTTTCAAGACTCACTGAAATTCCCTTTCAGGGCAGAGCTAAAAATCCATGAACATCCCCGTTACGATGGAATGTGTACCAGAAACATCTTTTAAGTTAAATGAGAAAGGCTATACATGGTCCGCACTGATAACTATAATCCTAATTAGTTGATAATGTTAATGATATAGACAGACTAACTTAAGGAGATGGTACAAGGTACCATCAAAGAACCATCACAGATGATCAATCACAAAATGGAACGTTACCTACAAATAAAGATGCCACGTAAACTCAATTTAACCCAAAAAGGCAAATTTAATTAAAAATCTTTTACGTATAAAAAACACATTTATAAAGTTAAGTCTTAGTGTTACTATAAAACACTACAAACATTTTGACCACATAAAAATTCACAACTTCATGAGAAGGGAATTCTCAGCAGATAATTAATTGGGAATAAGTAGTTAATGATATTACCATATATGGATAACGAAAGTGGGAAAAACATGTACAGAAAGGTAACACCTACATTCCAAAAGATGAGTTAATAGATTAGAAACAGTATAAACTTGAGGGTTTTGAATTGAAAAATCAGGGGTATTGAAATTCCTCATCAATACTTCTCAATCTATGGTAAGAAAGGCTGACTGCATGACAGGAGAGTTCTGCTCTTAACCCAGAGTGTTTTGTCTTGTTAGGCAGGAGGCTTACTCGGGGAATTTAAGGTAACAGTTTACTTTGAATTTTGATGGATATTCTAAGATATTTTTCTGAAACATTGTCAAGGTTGAACTTTTGGATTCTATTTTAGAAATAAGATTACATTTTACATCTCTTAGTAATATTTGATACTGTGATGTACTTATCCACTTATAAGTGTATTGCATGTTATATTCTTTAATAAATATATAAAAGTTAATAAATCGTCTCATGTAGCATTCTGTATACAACTAGAAGAACCCACTCTCTGTGTTTGTTTAAGTGGAGAGATACGTATTGAAGAGTGTTTCCCAGACCCTTATAATATCTGGGATATTTATGACTTAGCCATAATTATTTTTTTAAAAGGCTATCCGGAAGATGGTCATATTCTCGGTTAGTTTTCTTTCTTTGAGGGAAACCTAGTTCAATTCTTTAGACCCAAATAAGTGTCTATAAGATAAAAGCAAAATACTGCAGATGCTGGAAGTCTGAAATAAAAACAAGAAATGCTGGAAATACTCAGCAGGTCTGGCAGCATCTGTGGAGAGAGAAGCAGAGTTAATGTTTCAGGTCAGTGACCCTTCATCAGAATATATTGAGTTCTGATGAAGAGTCACTGACCTGAAACGGTAACTCTACTTCTCATTCCACAGATGCTGCCAGACTTGCTAAGTGTCTATAAGAGTTTGTCTGGTTAGAACTTAATTAAAGGAGATTCATAGGGCTGTACTCCCGATTTGGTTTAGTACCTATAATGGGTTAAAGTCAGGTATACCAACAGTGCTTTTAGGGAGGGAGTTCCAGGATTTTGATTAATGAACAATGAAGGGTCGGCAATATATTTCAAAGTCAGGATGGTGTGTGACTTGAACGGGAATTTGCGGTGGTGGTGTTCCCATGCATCTACTGTCTTTATTTTAGGTGGCAGAGGTCGTGGATTTGGAAGGTGCTGTCAAAGAAGCTTGGTTGAGTTGCTGCAGTGTATCTTGTAGATGGTACACACTAAAGGCCTGCTCAGGTCAAGAAAAAGAACCCGACCCGAACCTGACCGAACCACAGCGGACCCAAGCCCGACCTGGCCCAAATCCCTCCGATTTTGCCCCGAGCCCGACCCGACCCGACCCCGACTTAACCCGACCATCCCCTTACTTACCTTCCTGACACCGACCTGCAGGAAGCTGCAGTGCATGCGTGATGACATCATAGTGATGTCACTCGCTCACTGCGCAGACTCAGTTTCGTTCCGGACTCCCAGCTCAGGTAAGTTTTTTAATTCCAATACTTACCAGCAGAGCACTTACCGTGTGCGTCCGGCCCGACCCGGACTCAGCCCGACCCGAGCCCGAAAGCCGGACCCGGAAGAGAGGCCCGACCAGACCTGAACCCGACACTTGTCGTCGGGTCCCATTGGGTTCGGGTCGGGTAGAAGGCCTTTAGTACACACTGCAGCCACAGTGCGTCGGTGATGGAGGACTGAATGTTTAAGGTGCTGGATGGGGTGCTGACCAAGTAGGCTGCTTTGTCCTGGATGATGTTGAGTTTCTTGTGTGCTGTTGGATTATTCTCATCCAGGCAAGTGGAGAGTGTTCCATCACACTCCTGACTTGCACCTTGTAGATGATAAACAGGCTTTAGGGAGTCAGGAGGTGAGTTACTCGCCACTCAATACCCAACTTCTGACCTGCTCTTGGACCACAATACTTATAAGGCTAGTCTAGTAACCCCCAGGCCGATACTAGTGAGGGATTTGATAATGGTGATTGAATGTCGAAGGGCGGAAGTTAGACTCTCTCTTTTTGGAGATGTTCATTGACTGGCACAAATCTTATTTGTCATTTATTAGCCCAAGCCTGAATGTTGACCAGGTCTTGCTGCATGCGGGCATGGACTACTTCATTATCTGAGGAGTTGCGAATGGAACCGAACACTGCAATCATGGAGGGAAGGTCATTGATGAAGCAGCTGAGGATGCTTCAGCCTAGGTCTCGACCCTGAAGAATTCCTGCAGCGATGTCCAGGGACTGAGACAATTGGCCTCCAACAACCACAACCATCTTCCTTTGTGCTAGGTATGACACCAGCCAGTGGAGAGTTTTCCTCGATTCCCAATGACTTCAGTTTTGCTAGGGTTACTTGGTGCCACACTCGGTCAAATGCTGCCTTGATGTCAAAGGCAGTCACTCTCACCTTACGTCTGGAATTCAGCTCTTTTGCCCATGTTTGGATGAAGACTGTAATGAGGTCTAGAGTTGAGTGGTCCTGGAAGAACCCAGACTAAGCATCAGTGGGCAGATTATTGGTGAGTAAATGCTGCTTGATAGTACTTTCAACAATCCCTTCCATCACTTTGCTGATGATTGAGAGTAGACTGATGGGGCAGTAATTGGCCGGATTGGATTTGCCCTGCTTCTTGTGGACAGAACATTGGGGGCAGTTTTCCACTTTGTCGTGTAGATGCCAGTGTTGTAGCTGTACTGGAACTGCTAAAAGCAAGACAGTTCCGAAGAAGGGTCACTGACCCGAAACGTTAACTCTGCTTCTCTTTCCACAGATGCTGCCAGACCTGCTGAGTGATTCCAGCATTTCTTGTTTTTGTTGTTGTTCTATTTGTTAGGTTTGTAGCTTGAACAACTTACCAGGAAATAAATTTGACAGTGAAGCTACGTCTTGCATCTGAGCGACTTTATTACTATAAAATTACAGTTTGTTCCAACATCAAAATGCACCAGTTAAGTTTCTTTGTAAAAATTGGCCAATCCACTAAACCCAGAGTTCCATGGATCAACTGGTTGTCTAATGGTATAAAGCTTTTCTGGCAGTAGCTATATTAGTATTCATCATGCACAGTTTTACAACAATGGGGATTAGATGGCACAGTGGATTAAACCTTGGCATTTCACCCCTGCAACCTGCTTTTCAATCACTCCATACTGATATGATGACAGTGTCCTTTGTCTACTGGCTGTAAAGTTCTTTTGTGAAATGAATTTGGGCAGCATCTAGTGAGCATATAGGCTACAGCACTAAATTATTACCAAAGTCATAGGCTCACTTACAGCATAGAAGAAGGCCATTCAGCCCATCGAGTCCATGCCAGCTCTCCACAGAGCAATCCAGTCAGTCTCACTCCCCCACTCGATCCCTGTAGCCCTGCAAGTTTATTTCCTTCAAATGCCCATTCAATTTCCTTTTGAACTCATTGATTGTCTCCACTCCACCACCCTCATAGGCAGCGAGTTCCAGGTCGTTACCACTCGCTGCATAAAAAAGTTGTTCCCCACACTTCCCCTACATCTCTTGCCCAAAACCTTCAGTCTGTGTTCGCTAGTCCTTGTACCATCAGTTAAAGGGAACAGTTTTTCCTTGCCTAATTTATCTAAACCTGTCATAATCTTGTACACCTTTGTCAAATCTCCCCTCAATCTCCTTTGCTCCCGGGAGAACAACACCAGCTTTTCCCACCCAACCTTGTAACTAAAATCCCCCATCCCTGAAACCATTCTGGTAAATCTTCTCTGCACCCTCTCAAGGACTTTCACATACTTCCTGAAGTGTGGTGACCAGAACTGGACAGAATCCTCTAGTTGGGACCTTACCGAAGCTTTATAAAGGTTCAGCATAACTTCCCTGCTTTTGCACTCTATGCCTCTTTTTATGAAGCCCAAGATCCCATAAGCATAACTAATCATTCTCTCAATATGTCCTGCTACCATCAAAGATCAATGCAGATGCACCCCCAGGTCCCTCTGTGCTTGTACACTCTTTAGAAATGCGCCATTAAGTCTATATTGCCTATCCCTTCTGCCAAAATGCAACACCTCACACTTGTCTGTATTAAATTCCATGCGCCACCTGTCTGCCCATTCTGCTAGCTTATCTATGTCCTGTTGCAGGATATTGGCAATATGACTCAAAGGAGCCACAGTATGGCTGGTGAGCAACATGGAAAATATGATCACATTTGTACATTAAGGGTGCTGTTCTGAGGTTGAGGTGGAGGCATGTTGTTGAGGCTGAAGCATGTTGTTGAGACAGAGTACAGGAAGTTTTATTCTATTTCTGAAAGGGCCTGATGCTGAGGTGGAAGCGATTCCATTCCCTCGCACTGCCATCTCTCACTTTGACTGTTAAAATTTAAAAGATACATTTGAAAATAAAATCCCCATTTACACTTCTCAGGGTAACTTTTGGCGATGGTTTAAAATAGGCAATATCAGATCAACCGTCCTTTATACAATCTGTCCAATTCTTCATTATAGAAAGGAAACTGGGCACTGTATATAACGGGAAAAATAAAGAGCAGTGTGGACACTTTAACATGGGAATTTCCACAGAAAATGCTTACAGAACGGTTGTCAATGACCTGTGTAATTTAATATATTATTTATGAATGGTATGTCAATATAGTGGATATCGTTTATTGTTGCCAAAAGTTAAAATAGTCCCGTAGTGTGCTTTCACATAAAAGAAATCTTGAATGCTGCACAAAGAGAATGGTGAACACTGCGCAGAAGTGAGATTTCGAAGAAATGTGCAAAGACACTGTTAAAGAAATAGGAGGTACCAGTAGTTGACTACAATCAGAAAAGCAGGCTGGAAATAGGGATGGAGAAGATTGCATCTCAGAACAGCACTTCCTAATGCATCAATGTGTAAAGGTATTTTAAGATAAGGACAAAGATATTGAGCTTGTTCTGCTGGGGTGTAAGTCTTGCAGACCCATTTTCACCAAAAGAAGGGTTTTGTTTGCTTCAAAATTCAACTTTTCTTTTCAAAAAATGGAATCAAATTAGGATGCAGAAAGACAGACTGTGCCTCTCGCTTACCTGAATATGCTTTCTGAAGTTCATAAAAGCATAAATAAAAGATACAACAGTTGTGTAAATCAATGCAACGTATTTTTTTAACTAGCGCTCTCTTATTCTAGACGTTTGAAATTTCAGTTACTGGCAAAAAAATAATTGAAACTACTTTCAAAAGGCATTTTGAGGAATTTGTGGTGGAAACTTACTAGCACCCTCTAGTGGTGTTGTAGGGAGTTATAACATGAAAGTGTACAATTAACATTGACATTCCTATTAGGCCGCCACCTATTGGCATCACGGGAAAAATAATGAGCTGGTGTGAACACTTAAACCTGGGAATTTCCATAGGTCATTGAAAACTGTTCCGTAAGCATTTCCTTCGTAATGATTTTAATATATTACTCATTATAGCTATACATATTCGTGAAGCTCCAATCAGCTTGCTTTTGTTAGTCAGTTAAAATTCTATGGGTGGATCGTCTGTTTTATACACTACATGAGTTTGTTTCTATTGACATAAATGGGAACAAAATCAGGCAGTGTGTAAAATGGGCAGCAATCACTATTGGCTGTTTTCCGCATGCCGTAAAAATGAAAATTCACTCCTTGTTCTTTCAGTTCTGTTTGTTGCAACAAGCTGAGAGATGTTACAAGCAGGTATTTGAGCAATAATACTTTTGAGAGTTAGTATGAACAACAAGCATTACTATTGTCTTCCCATCAATGTCAATGTACTGAGGGTGTGATAATGTTACCAACTCAAGAATTTTATATACATGGTAAATAATTATATTTTAAATAATATTTGGGGAAGGGAAGATAACAAGAAGGAGAAAACTGCACTCTTGTGAAAGTTATGTCTGTAAATCTGTCTTCTAATTTTGTACAACATCACCTGTGGACTTCTGAGTAATTTCAACTTAATTATGGTCATTCATATGAGTGCAATACACCTTATATTTCATTAGCCCTCAGCAAAGTATTCTATACAAACCACCTATATAGTATAACTGAACAATTGCAGCACTTGTTTCAGTTTTACTTAATTGCTTTAGTTTTAGTGAGCTCCAAGGAGAGTTCAATTGTCCCCAGTTGGTCATGTCAGGTACCTCCGATCTCTCTTCAGAGGCCATCTTCCTAAAAGTCCCCATAACGGGAATTAGGTATTCCACACATGGGATCATGTCAGCCTCAAGTACGATTTTGTTTAAAGGAGTGTCAATACATCCATAAAAACATGATAAATATCTTTCCAAATTTGTCATGTCCCACTATACAGTAAGAAAAGTTGCTCTTGCCCTGATTGCATGTCGTTGATGTTAAGTGGAGTGCTATTCCTGCAAGCTGGCTGAGCACAATCAGAAGATCAGTCATGCATAGCTTCAATTACTGGACAGGCTGCCTCCTGAGAAAACTGTGCCAATAACATCTGAGGGTGGCAAAGGTAGAGAAATATGTTTTTCTCTTTTTGTTTTACATCTCTAAAGCTGCAAGGGAGAATGTCAAGCAAAAATAAAATGGAAAAAGGGGGTAGAAAAGGAATCCTAGTACATTTTCAAAGGCAAGAGGTAATTAATTTTACTTGTAATCTGTTATGCAGCCATTGCTACTAAATGATTTTCTGAGTTTTGCTATCTCTCTCTGCATTTCATCTATTGCAGTTACTTGATCCAGAAACAGCTTGTCCTTATCCTAATCTTTATGCCCTGAAGAGTAATGGATCATCCAGAGGAGAAAGATATTCACATTCTGCACTAAGTTCTTTGTTGAAGTAATTATTTATTCCAACACGATTTATTGCAGCAAGTTCTCACTTGTTATTTCTTGATTGACCAGGCCAGCTGACCTCCATTTTCCTAACCAGCCACAACACAGCTAATGTCCATTGCAGCATGAGTTTGCTTTGTTCAGGTGATCAGAATTCAGCTCTGATACCCAAGAGAAGGTTACATTCACATTTTAACATTGTTAGCTTAATGTATATTACTTTGTATATCGATATATTGGCCTTGGGGTGGGGATGGGGAGATGGTACAGCGCAACTTCATCAGAATGATCTCAGAGCTTAAAGGGTTAAACTATGAGAACATTATTAACTTAGTTTATACTCGCTTGAGTTTAGATGGTTGAGGGATAAGCTAATCAGGTCTTTAAAATGATAAAGGGATTTGATAGTGTCGGAATAAGGGGAAGGATTTTGAGCCCCCTCAAGGGCTGGGAACAGAAGCAGATGGGAGCTAAAAATAACCCTGCTGGCTGGCGGGCCAGTTCCCCAGCTCCATCCCACTTCCAGGCCATTTTTGCAGAGGTGGGAGGGTAGTGCAGCAGGGCCACCCACCTGCAGGCAGTGGTTAGCCGACATGGCTCATTATGAACCTATTAAAGTCAATTGTCTACAAGTTCCATTTTTTAACCTCCGTTTAAAAAAGTTGGAGAGGGCGTCTCCATCTTGAAGTGCCCTCTCCCTTACATATCCACTAATGCATCCTGCTGCTCCTTTCAAGCAGGAAAGCCTCTGATTGGTCGTCCAGCTTTAAGAGCCTGGCTGCCCTCCTTAATTGGCTGGTGAGCCTGCCCTCTGGCCATTAATTGGCCGCCTGATTGAAAATCACAATGAGTGACTGTTTCTCCCCAGAGGCAGGTTTAGGACTCAGTAACAGTCCCAACTTCTGTTTCCCGCCCCCATAAGGAACATCCTGCCCAGGAATCACAGAATGATACAACACAGAAGCCCACTGAACTTGTGCCAGCTCTTTGGTAGAGCTATTCAGTTAGTTCTGCTTCCTCTGCTCTTTTTCCATAGTCCTTTAAATTTTTTTTCCCTTCAAGTATTTAGCCAATTACCTTTTGAAGGTTGTGATTGATCTGCTTCCACCAGCCCATCACACAGTGCATTCCAGATCACTTCTCTGCTCTAAGGAGAACAACCCCAGCTTCTCCAGTCTCTACATAACTGAAATCTCTCCTGCACCCTCTCTAAAACCTTGACATCCTTCCTAAAATGTGGTGCCCAGAATTGATCACAATACTCAAGCTGAGGCCTAACACATGTTTTATAAAGTTTTAGCATGACTTCTTTGCTTTTATACTATATTCCTTCATTAATAAAGCCAAGAATCCCATATGCATTTTTTAAACAGTTTCTTAGCCATCTTCAAAGGTTTGTGTACATATACCACCAGGTCTCTCTGTTCCTGCACCCCTTTTAAGATTGTATCATCTAGTTTATATTGCCTCTCCTCATTCTTCCTAACAAAATGAATCACTTCACATTTCTCTGCATTAAGTTTCATCAACCATGTGTTTGCCCGTTTCACCAGTCTATGGCCTCCTGAAGTCTGTTACTATCCTCCTCATTATTTACTACATTTCTAAGGTTCGTATCATCTACAAACTTTTAAACTTTGAAATTATGGCCTGTATACCCAAGTTCACATTATTAGTATATATCAAAAAGTGCAGTGGTCCAAGTACCAACGCCTGGTGAGCACCACTGTATGTTTCCCTCCAGTCTGAAAAAGGTCATCACTACTCTCTGCTTTCTGTCCCTGAGCCAATTTCTTAGCCATATTGACACTATCCCTTTAATCCTGTGCATTTCAATTTTGCTCACAGAGTAGATTCAGAGAAACTATTTCCTCTGGTGTGGGAATCCAGAACAAGGGAGCATAATCTTAAAATTAGAGTCAAATCATTTAGAAGTGGCATCATTAGTGCCTTTCCACACAAAGGTTGGTGAAAATCATGAACTCTCCCTCTCAAAGGGTTGTGGATGTTGCATCAGTTGATGTTTTCAAGACTGGTCAAGCAATAAAAGACAAGCAAGAACCTGCTGCAATAAATCCTACTGGAATAAATCATTATTTCAGATACTTCAGCAAAAGACTCAATGTAGATGGAAATTGATAGATTTTTGTTAGATTATGGTGCCAAGGGATACAGAACAGAGGTGGGTAAATGGAGTTCAGATACAGATCAGTCACGATCTAACAGAAAGGTGGAATAGGCTCAAGGAGCTGAATGATCTATTCCTGTATAATTTTCTCCAGTCCATGGCCACTTTCTCTGTACTATTTTATACCAGAAATGGCTGCATTTGAATTATTAACCAAAGAATGATTGTTGATGTAAACCAGCCTATTAGAAAATTCCTGCAGTAGTTTTGAGTTGGCAGTATGTTATTGCACCTAGATTGTAAATTGTCCTTTATCTAGTTTGTCAGCTCAGGACTATCGCTTGTTAAAGAGTGAGCATGCTTTTCTATGCATTGAACATGCAATGCACTAATCTCTATGAACCAATCTTATGCCTGCTGCAAGTTGTATGCACTATTCATGTGCTGACTGAATGTTGGGGATTTGTTACACAGAACTGGTATAAAGAGGGAACTCAACAAAGATTTAGGAAAGAAAAACAAGAAATGCTGGAAATACTCAGCAGGTCTGGCAGCATCTGTGGAGAGAGAAGCAGAGTTAACGTTTCAGGTCAGTGACCTTTCATCAGAAGATTTAGGAAAAACTGAAAAGTTAAAAAACAGTGGTCAGAAAAAGGCTGATGTGATCAGGCAACAATTCTGTGGAGCTTGACACTCGTGACAGACTTTACTATTGTGAGATGGAATGCCTCACTACCCTTGCAGTGCTGTGGTTAGGAAATGCCAAGAGCTCATCTAATGAGAGCAACTTGGTTTAAATGTCAATCAGGTCTGGAATTGAAAGCTACAGCCATCTGGATGGGAATTGAGCACTTTACTGCTGGAGCTCTAAGGCTACCTGTATCCCTGTAATCCTTGCAATTTGATTTAATTAGGTTATGGTGTTCCCACATCTTTAAATTACTTTTTTAAACAGCATTTATTCAAATCTCTATCAAGAGCATCAGTAACAGTTTCTCTTTATACTTCTATCTTCTTAAACCAAGCTAATTCTGGTTAAGGCAATTTTCCAAAAGAAAATACAGTCTTACCCTAAAGTAATTGCAGGAAAAAGTACTTTCCCTCCTCCTAGGTGACATTCCGAGGGATGATGATGAAAGTGTTTGGCTGTTAGCCAAATTTTCCTCTTTACATTTACCATGCACCTTGTGATCTGTTGATTATGACCACTGTCGCTTTTACCCATTTCTGAAGCTGCAGTACTAAAATGATGATATTCTAATGATTCCCCCTAAGCTCCTATGAATGCCTGTTGCAATTGTTAAAAACAATGATTGTAGGATTGGTGGTGCAGAGCCACAGCTGTGATGTGGCTCACTGGTGTTCCTTCCAATGCACTACGCTGTCCCGGTCCCCCGGATTCGCTGATGCTTAGCAGAGTAAACAGCCACTTCATTATATCCAGACATACAAGACAGGCTTCATGGTTAGGGGCTTCCACTTCTGCGCTCACCAGCTAGTAAATGGATTTTAAAAAGTCACTGATTGGCGAGCTTAGAAGTGGAAAGATGAAGCTTATAAATTTAAACCATTGGCAGCTGCAAAGAGTTTCAGTTGCCTGGGCCAACATTTTTAAATTTTCAGCTCACACAGCATGGCTCTATAACAAACGGTGATATTATGGACCACTCAGATGTCAATACCATATTATTGTAATATTAACCATGATTCTCGCTGCTTTGAGAACATTTTAAAAATCTTATACTACTGCTATTCCTGCCTTTTTTCTTACATAGCTATATTCCCTGTCCCATTTTTAACTTTGGGCTGGATTTTGTTCCCAGCCCACATCGGGTTCCGTGGCAGTGGGGGGGGAGGCAGAAGGGCCGGAAAATCGGAGTGGCAGCGGCCGCCACAGCACTCGACGTAGGATTGCCCAGCCCAATCTTGCCAGCAACGGGGAAGCTCCATGGCGGACCCTCTGCTGGTCTGTGATGAGACCCGAGTTAGCATATGTAAATTACATACTTACATCAATTAAATGTAAACCGCAGCGATCTTATCTTCAGTTCTCCATCTTCAGCATGACATGAAGCATTCATGCGCCTTCACTTTCCCATCCAGGGAAAGCTGGTGCCACCGAGGTGGGGAAGGGGTGAACTCTGCACTCTGATGGGTGGGGGGGAAGGGGTGAACTCTGCACTCTGATGGTATGGGGTTTGGAGGGGTGAACTCTGTACTCTGATGGGTATGGGGGGGAGGGGTGGACTCTGCACTCTGATGGGTATGGGGGCTAAGGGGTAAACTCTGCACTCTGATGGGTATGGGTGGGGGGAACGGGTAAACTCTGTGTTATGGTGTGCTGTTTGCAGGGCTGGCAGCCTTTTGAAGATGGTGCCAGCACCTGCTCCTTCAATTTGTGACACCGTGAACAGCATCACCTTGTCTGCCCCCACCACATGATTGGGGGGTGCTTGTCGCCATCAATATATAAAGTGGCCGCCCGCCATGCAATCGCAGTGGCGTGGCGGCTCAAGTCCCGTGGGAGATGGCTGACATGTTCCATGCCCACTGCTACTCCCTCTTTATTTAATATCTAACTGATACATGTATCCTTATTGCAACTTGTCAATTCTGTGCTTAAAGCGACATGACGGAACTTCCACCCACTGCTTTGGTCGCCCCCATGATTGCATCGCAAAACCCAAAATGGTACAAAATGGATATGTTGGACACGGGGCATCTATAGTGGCATGGCAAGGGCAGATACTAAATGTAGAATATGGAATTTCGGAGCAGCAGCGTGTTTCTTGAGAGATGGAAGGTAATTTAGCCAAAAGACTCCATGCAGATAAATTTGGAACTTCTTCAGTCCTTCCATGTTCAGCCCAGAATCAAATGCAAATCAAACTCCCCTGGGGTGCAGACATCAGTACCAGCTCTGACTGATACTGCTGACATGCTACAGTGGATCCCAGTGCTTAAATACAACTTTTAAATGCCAAATGCAACTTCAAATATCTTGAACATTGCTGTAGAGGCTGCCTGCTGCACCACTGGGAGTGAGCAGAGTTCATGCTAAGTCTAACTTCACCTGTTAGTACATTCAGTGCGTAATCTGTTCACTGGCACGGGGACACATTTAAACAGATAGGTCCTGATTGTATCAGGGATTGAATAGGGAGGCTCTGCAGTGATTTGTGGGTCTGACTCTGAGAGCAGCAGCTACAAATGCAAATGATGGTCACTCATCAGTAGCCACAGTCAGCTGTGTCCTAGGTATTAAAATTATGTGCTTCAGAGGTGATTTTCTAGAGCCTTGATTGTGAGCAGCAGATCAGAAACAGATGATTTTCTGGATGTGCACATCCAAATTCTGAAATGCATTACCTGAGTACACAGCTCCTCACTAAGAGTGAAGGTCATATCAAAATATCTCCTACAGTTTTATTTAAATTGGATGGTTTCTGAATAAAAGAAGAACTAGACCATTGTCATGCTCATGAAAGGAACAGTAATGAACTAAAGTGAACTGGAGCAATTATGGACTGTAAAAATGAGCTGGTGAATTAAACTCCAAAAAAATGGACGCGTTTTGCTGCATTCAAGATGGAGTAAGAGGTCAGGTGACCCCTCCTGTACTGCAACTATACATCACAACTGTTGGAGACTAAAACCCATCATCATGTCTAGAATAGTTCTGGGGAAGACACATTAAATTGCTAAACAGGCCATTCAATGCTAAATGGCTCTTACCTTCAAGAATTGGGCTGACAAAGACCTTCGCAGACAGACCGACACTGGATGCAAATCCAAGATAAGAGGTGGGAAATAACACAACTTCATCAAGATAAACCACATTCCAACCCCATTGTATAACAATGGCCCCACATTCAAAGACCATTGAATGAACTCACCAGGGGAGACCAGCCATGGACACCAGACCAAAAACCAGCCTAATAAGGGTTTTTCTTTAAAAAAAGAGATTTTCTCTGTGAGAGAGAGAGAGAAAGCCAGCCAGCGAGGAAGCTGAGATATCCTTTCCAGCCAAGACTAAGACCCTGCCTGTTAAATCTTAAACCACCAAGGCAGAGACTCCAAAGGTAACCTTGAAAACTCCTCATCTGAGAAATTTTAACAAGATTGTCCACCGACTTTGACTGAGTCTTAAACAAAGGAATCTGCATCACTGTTACAAATTCCTCCCAGAAAACCAAGAAGGTTTCAAAGTGAACTCTTTTTACATTTAAGTGCATGCTATCCTCTAATCTCTATCTTTTCTTGTGTGTGCATGTGTATGCCTGTGTGAGTGGGTGAGATTATGAACATTTTTGGGTATTGTCTAATAAATAGTTATCTTTCTTTTTAAACCTATAGAAAACCTGTCATTTGTCTGTTTATTTGACCCTTAATACTCTCTGAGTCTAAAACACTATTGGTTTTTAAAAACTATCTGCGATCAGGTGAGAGGTGAAAAGTGGAAGTCACCCTTCCCACCTGTTCAAAGCACCATAATACAAAGAAACACAAATTGTTCATTTAATCTGCAGTTTGTTGAAGTCCTGACCAGGGGGAAACTGATAATACAACTTGGGATTTTAACCCTGATATCTTTAATGTCCTCTATTTTAGAGACATTTTGAGAAAATAGAGACGATCCAACTGTTCTTTCTGTTGGTGTAGAAATATGTTTTAATATTCAATTTTAAATCATGGTGGCAGGTGACCAATGGCATCTTACAGGCTTGTCTGATGTGGTCACAATGGTTATTCAATTCTGCTTAAAATGCCTTGCTGATCAGATCAGTTAAACTCAGTTTCTGCTGGGAATCAGTTCCGAACGGCAGCAAATCATCGCTGGTGTCAAAATGGTAAATTACCATAAGGTTTTCAAAAAAAAAATCTGCTTGTGAATACAATATGCCTCGTATCTGGTTGTCTCTCAGCAGCACAAAATCTCTCCCTTTTACTTTTCTGGAATTATTTTCCCCTAATGCGACTGTGGTTACATTTCTACTGTACATTATCCTGAAGTTTTTTCTGAAAGATTAGATGTTCTTAGTGAACTGACGCAATAGAATTTGTACAGCTCATATCACAACAGTTAAAGTGGCATCAGAATACCTGTGAGACTCTCTACAGGATGAAATAAAATAGATCTGCTTCCTAATGTTATGACTGCACCATCTCTAGATCTATTGGACAGTGCCTGAAAACAGGCACAGGCATCTCACACCCATTGCTTCCAATGTAGGCAGGAACTTATCCTACAACCAACTCTGACCTGGGAAAGACAGAAGAATAGTACAACAAGGAAGAGAAAAGGTTCCAAGATAGTCTGATGCTGCACTGGAGGCTTTGGTGCAGGAGGTGGAGAGGAGGACAGTGGTCATCTATCCATAGGGTGACAGGAGATCCTCTAGACAAACCATACAAAAGCTGTGGGTCCAGATAGCTGTGGCAGTCAATGCCAGGAGTCAAAAAAGAAAGAAAGATTTGTATATATGTAGTGCATTCCAGGGCGCTTTGCAGCCAATGAAGTATTTTTGAAGTGCAGTCGCTGTTGTAATATGGGAAACACGGCAGCCAATCTGCACACAGCACGCTTCCACAAACAGCAATGTGATAATGACCAGATAATCTGTTTTTGTGATGTTGGTTGAAGGATAAATATTGGCCTGTACATCAGGGATAACTCCCCTACTCTTCTTCAAAATAGTATCATGGGATCTTTTCCATCCACCTTAGAAGGCAGAGAGGCTTTGGTTTAACATCGCATCTCAACAACAGCACCTCTGACAGTGCACCACTCCCTCAGTACTGCATTGGAGTGTCAGTCTTGATTTTTGTGTTCAAGTCCTGCAACTTGAACCCGTAACCTCTGACTCACAGGCAACAGTGCTACCAACTGAGCCACGGCTCCGAGAACCTGGGTGCAGTGCCACATAAAGTTCAATGGCATCACACAAGTAGTCATGGTCCATGAATGCATCTTCAGATACCCATATCCCACCACCTTGCAACACCAGCCTCACACACATCCCCATCACTCACCTCCCAACAATCTCCATCAGTCGCAATCTCACCCTCACACACTTGGCACTACTGCTAGCCTCACACCCACATTTCACAGCTTTCACACATTGCCAGCTATTCAACAGTGACAGCCACATCACTCAAACACATTATACCAAACTCACTGCCACACATCCCACTCTCCTGCAGGACAAGGTGGCGCATCTAACCAATGGGGGACAGACACGGCTGTATATTCTTACCCTGATGGGGTGGCGTGGTTGTCATCAACATTCCTCCTAAGCTGTGAGGCCGCACAGTAATTGGGAATGTGCCACACAGGAACCAACAGGCCACGCAGAAGGAGAAGTCCCTTTAAGATGAGTGGCAATCTTAAAGGGACCAAGCACAGTGAAGGGAAATTAGAGGGAACATGGTTGTCATCAGTAGAGCGGCCATTACTGGAGCTGTGGCCAGCAGCACGGCTGAAACCATTGAAGATGACAGTATCCTCAAATCCTCCTTCTCACATCCCATTTCCCCCTCATTCCACAATCTCTTCTGATTTGCAAGCTATGTTAAAGATGGTGTAAGCATGCACCTCTTGTGTCCTCCCAACTCCTCCCCTCACCACAACCCTACCCTTATGCCTTTCTCCTTTCAGGTGCCCGAGAACTGTCACCTAGTCAGGCAGTGGTGGAACAGCAAGGGGTGGAAGAGCAGGAAGACAGTGAAAAATTTTTTTTTAAGATTTTCATTTATATAGCACCTTTCATGACGACCAAATGTCACAAAGCATTTTACAAGCAATGAAGTACTTTTTTGAAGTGTAGCCACTGTTGTAATGTAGGAAACACAGGAGCCAATTTGTGCACAGCAAGCTCCCACAAACAGCAATGTGATAATGACCAGATAATCTGTGTTTGTGATGTTGATTGAGGAATAAATATTGTCCACGACACCAGGGATAATACCCCTGCTCTTCTTCAAAATAGTGCCATGAGATTTTTTACGTTCACCTGAGAGGGCATTTGGGGCCTTGATTTAACACCTCATCCAAAAGACGCACCTCTGACCGTGCAGTACTCTGCCAGTATCGCAATGGAGTGTCAGTCTAGATTTTTGTGCTCAAGTCCTGGAGTGGGACATGAACCCAGAACATTCTGACCCAGAGGTGAGAATGCTACCAACTGAGCCACTGTGTTGAAGAAGCAATACTGTCACTCACGCTCACACTTGCAGCCATTAGCTCAGATGCTGTCACTGTGCATACTTTAGATGAGAGTTTAGAGGTGAGATCTGCACGTGGTGAGACAACAGGCACAGGTTGCCAGCAGACAGGGCAGGGGACAAGGGTAGTACTGATGCCCGCTTGCTGGAGGGCAAGGTTGCATACAGGTTCTGCTGCCGAGGACTTGGGTGAGGAATTTGATGATGCGGCCTACAGAAGAAGGCTGATGTGTATACACACTGAAATGCATGGTGCATTGATCGGCCTGCCAGAAAGCCTGAAGTTAATGTCAAGGAGCATGAGGAGGCCAGCATCCAGTTGGCGCAGGGTTTTGCGCCGAGCATAGAGCTCATCCTTTCCATCATGGAAGTGGTGGCTAACTCCATGTGAACATTTGCAAACCTCTCCATGATAGGCCATCTGATGGCCAATATTTCAACTTCCATTGCAGCACAAGCTGAAGCCACCCAATGCAGTGGAAGTTCAAACTGCTCTCATGCAAGCTCAGGTTGCTGCCATCCTGGCTGTGAATACTAGTGTTCATAGGACTTAGGAGCATGAATAGGCCATTCAGCCCTTCGAGCCTAGTTCTAGTCTCCCCCACAAGAGGAAATATCCTCCCGGCATCCACTCTATCAAGTACCCTCAGAACCTTATATGTTTCAATAAGATCACCTCTCATTCTTCTAAACTCCAAAGGGGTTTGCAGGGTGTTGCAGCAGTTCAACAATCTGTCCTCCACCACATTACTATAACTGTTGAGGCGCTGTCCCAGGGGACTGGCAGTGGCTCTGTGGAGCACAAGCCTGCTGTCCTCTCTCAGAGTGGCAGCATTGGTTCTCCCACTACTGCCACGCCGCAAGTGCCCTTGCTGTTGCCTGTCAGCCAGCCAAGCCAGCCTTGCTGCCACCCATGCTGAGATAGTGCAGTCTGAAACCGGGCCTTCTAGGGCCAGAGCTGCTCGTGGTCATCCTGCAAGGTCTTCTGCAGTCCCCCACATTGGAGCCACTGGGGTAGCACTGTGTAGGGATACTAGGACAGGTAAAGGCACACGGAAAACAGCGGCACTAAGGAAATACACAAGGGTGTTAGTTGATGTTTGTATGCAGTATGGCATAGTTTGATTTATGAATTTGGTTTGGAATGTTTATTTTATGGTGGCTTCCATTTTAGTATTGTGGCCAAGAGGATTGGGCTGTCAGCAAAGAAAATGCCTCCTCTGCATCCATCTGTGGGAACAAGTGGTTTGTGGAGAATCCATGAAGTCAGGCCAAAATATCTGAGCCATGCAACATCACTCCCTGTAGACTTTAGCAACTTTAAACAACTTTGTAAATCACCAAACGCTTCTACAATTACAGCAACAGCCAGTAAAAATCAATCGTCAACTAACCTGTAAGCAGTTAATGATCCCTTTAAATAGCACTGGTGGTGGTGGTTGGGTGTGGCGGGGGTGGGGGGGGGAGTCGGGGGGTCCTTCCTACTGCTAAACACATGTTCAGCTGTACATGTTTAAGAGATGTTGTTTGCTGGAGCTTTGAGCTCCAAAATGTCAGTGCTGGCACCAAGTCAGCATTACATGCCGATTGACAGCACAATCTGCCTACTCTGCATGCTTCCAAAGACGCTCCCTGCTCATGTGCTAAAGTCTTCACCAAAATGGCGACTGACATAGCTAGCACCAGAAGTGTGTGCATGTGCCACACACTCCATTTTTGGAGGCAAAACTACACTCTCAGCACCATAAAACCTGGCGCTAAATAGCCAAATTTCACAGCCAAAAAGTGAGAAAGGGAATTTCCCTATTTTTAATGCCTTTCCTGACTGCTAGGTTGCAGTTCCACATGTCTTAACTTAGGCAATCACTTTATGTTCATGTTTTAGTTGCATTGCTAGACTAGTAATACAGAAAATGATCATTCAAATTCCACAATGGCAGTTCAAGAATTTGATTCAAAAACATTCTGGAAATTTAAAAAATCTTCTTTCAGCATCAGTGACCATGAAGCTATTGGATTGTCATAAGAACTAAACTGGTTCACTAATATCCTTTTGGAACAGAAGCCTGCCATTCTTCTCTGGCCGATAGGTGACTTCAGTCCCACACCAATGTGACTGACTCTTAACTGCTCCCTGAAGTGGCCTAGCAAGTTACAATGGTTAAAAAGAAGGCCCAACACCAACTCCTCAGGGCAATAAATGCCAGCCTTGTCAGCATCATACACATCCCAAGAATGAAAATCGAGGATTCAATCATGGAAGGAGTAAAAGCCAAGCAAGATGCTGGCCTTTTCTTAAACGTCCGACTATAACGATCAGGATTGAGAACATTGGCACATTTTTCTTTCCTCCTCACTAGCCCAGAGTTACTAAGATCAAGTGTAGCACTCTCCTTCTCCTCTCTGTCCCAGTTGAGTGGCTAACAACATTAAGGATCAAACCTGTGCATTTCACAGAAATACTACTGAACAATTCTGCCATACGGGTCCTTGGTTCAAACGTTTTGCAGAATGCACAGCCAATTTATTCATTTCAAAATATACGGACGCACAAAAGGGGTCAGATAAAGAGCAGCTGGCCTGTCAAGCCTGTCCTATACAGTTCTGTAAAACTTCTGCACACCATCACCCCTCCACTCCCTGTTCCCTCATCCAATCACCTGGGAGAGGCAAAAAACACACGGAGAAGGAGCCTTAGGCCAGTTTAGGAACAATGTCTTAGGAATATTCTTATATTATGACCCAAACAGCCAATATGAGGCCTGAGTCAAACACTTGTTGACAGCGCAGCCTCACTTATGTAGTGACAGAAATAAATATCTTTAGATTTCATAAAGCTGGCAGCAAATGAAACAGATCCTGAAATTTAACAATCCCTAAAGAAAAGAACTGTTAACCCTTGCCCAATACACTAATAAGACACGCCGGGCTGAATTTTATGCTCGCGGCAGGGGTCCTGATGATGGGCCGGAAAGTCGGGGGGCGACCACGCCTCAGCCAATTGTGGGGCCCCCAGCTGCATTTCATAGGAGGGAGGGGTCAGGAAACTAATTAGTTGCCATCAGGGCTGCTGTCCCTTTAAAGGACAGCCACTGTCCCCCATGAGCTGCCTTTTAATTGGAGGGCTGACAGCTCAGCAGTCTCAGCAACGCCAGTGGGAGCGTTGGCCACTGCTGGGACTGCGCCTGGAAGAAGAAGGCGCCATCGATGGACACTGCCCACCCAACCAGGTAAGTGGGGTCTGGAGGCACCGGGGTCAGTCAGGCTGACCCCGGCAATGTGGGGAGGGTTGGGTTGGTGAGGGCGGGGAAGGGAGTTGCCATGGGGATGGCCATTGCTGCTGAGGGGCCCCTCTGTGGGCCAAAGAGTGCCCAAGGAGGAGGGCCCCTTCCTGAGACTGCAGCGAGGCCACCAGGATTCACCAGACGGTCTCCACAAATGGCAAAGGGCCCACCCTCCGCTGGTAAAATGCTAGTGGCGGTGGATATTGGCCCTTAATTGCCCACTGAAGCATAAATCAGGTTGAAAGATAGATCCATAAATAATATGAAAAAATGTCATTCTGAAGCCCTTATGAAATTGGGTTTACTTTGTTGGTCATTTTATTGAAAGTAAATCCAGTTCTGTAGTCAACCAAAGCACTAATTTTTCTGTCCTAATGGGGCTCCAATATAGGTTTTAGGGTGGGTTAGACCAAGCCCAGTCCTAATAATTTATTTGGGAAAGAGGTGAGAGTGGACTGTAAATGATCAATCACTATGGAGTTGTTATGTTGATTAGAGAACAAAAGGAGCAATAAATAGGAGCCCTGAAGATACTCCACAGTATATTGTTGCATTCAAATAGCCAGTAGATCTATTTGCTTACATATAATAGACAGCATTTATTATGGAAGAAATCATACTCTGCATGATTTTCTTGTTAGTAGAGGAATCATACTGTTTATGGTTTCCACTGAAATGGTTCTGTAGCTCCTCAAATGCAAATGCAGTAGTAATGTTTTTCTGAGGAGTAAAAATTAATATTTTACCTCCCCTTAAAAATGACCATATTTAATTAATTTCTGTAGCAGACAATACAAAACTACACCTTTTGCAATGTTTTCGTGCCTCTGTTAGTGTCAACAGTGTTGAAATAAGGATGACAATTCAAAAAAGAATTTTAACTGCACTCTTATTACACCTGAGACAAAAGGCCAATGCTCATTTAATTTTTAAAGCTAATCATTTTAGATTAGGTATACCAAGCTCATAGGCAGTAGAGCGGACAATAGAAGATGCTTCCTGCTGGCAGGAAATGATTATGGACTATTGACACATTTATAAACGTGTCAGTACAGAAGGAGTGCATTCGGCCCATCGTGTCTGTGCCAGCCAAAAAGAGCTGTATAGTCTAATCCCACTTTCCAGCTCTTGGTCCTTAACCCTGTATGTTACAGCACTTCAAGTGCATATCCAATTATTTTTTAAATGTGATGAGGGTTTTTAACTCCACCACCCTTTCAGGCAGTGAGATCCAGACCCCCTCCACCACTTTTTGGGTGAAAGAATTTCTGCTCAACTCCCCTCTAATCCTTCTGCCAATAACTTTAAATTTATGCCCCCTGATTATTGTCTTCTCTGCTAAGAGAAATAGGTCCTTCCTATCCCCTCGATCTAGGCCCCTCAAAGTTTTATACACCCCAACTAAATCTTCCCTCAACCTCCTTTATTCCATAGAGAATAACCACAGCCTATCCAATATTTCCTCATCGATAAAAAATCTCCACTTCTATACTTAACATTTCAAAAGGCACTGACAATAGAAAGAGATGTGTAGATGAAGTTTAACAGATGCATTTTTTTCCCAGAGAATTACAGAAGCCTTTCTCCCCCCACCTTCACCATCCATTCATGTATATCAGAACTGCGGCTGTCTGCTGTTATTGCCACAGAGGAAGACGAAAGTACCATCAGCAGCAAAGCAAGCCATCTGTTTGAGTTCCAGTATTGGGCCTGAAAACATCTCTGGTGTGCAGTGTACGACTCATGTGGGAACAGCAGGTTGAACAATTATACAGGATCCGCAATAAACAAAGTCTGGAAATCACCTAACTGCACATGGGCTGATTTTCACATTTTATTTTGACTTTAAAGATCATTCTTGCCCATTTTTATTTCATAAATCTGGCTGGTGCTGAGATAAAGTGAGTATTTGTTTTTAATCACAGGAAGAAGGTTTAACAGCAGGCTTGTGAAGTTAACCAACATATTTCTCCCCTACCCAAGGTGCTAGAATCTAGAGGTGCAGCTAGAACACCTTCTTATCACCTACTTGAGTCTGTGAATTGAGTAACGACAAAATTACAGCCCTCAACCAGCAGTGTTAGTATATCCAAAACATTTAGCTTTAGAAATTAAATGAACCTTGACCTCACGCCCCAGTCACGAAAGGAGCCCATTTGAAGTTGTTTTTAAAATTTTCAGCCCTACTTTACAGCACTTCCATGCAATATAATCTTTAATGTTGTATCTTCCTCTGCTGTTGACTTTAACAGAACTAGCAACAGAATGCCAATATTTCTGTATCATCTATTACTGAAATTAATTAAAAGGTAATAGCTTCTCATGGGAGGTGAAAATACAATGAAGGCAAATTTAACCCTACGCGCCTGGTGGAAACCAGGTGGGTGGGCAGTTAAAATCGCCCAGGTTACTTAACCACCATCCGCAATTTTAACCTGCAGGCCCAAAGTCATTGTGGTTCTTCTCATATACATGTCAGTCCGGATGACATTAGAAAGGAATCACAAGGCTGAAAATAGTACCTTATTGTCTTTCTTTTATGGAGCCAGAAGGGCAAGAGTGCTCCTTCAGGCCACAAAAGGAGAGTTTAATTCTCCCTTGCCCTGGACCACTGTCCCCTTTCCGCATGCAAGATTCACATTAGACACCCTCAGCTTACGATTGGCCATCTAATGGGCTGAATTTTGTGTTGGAGCCGAGGCTCCCCGTGCCGGGCCAAAACGGTGGGGGGATCTCCACCTCGGTCTTTCAGCACCCACCCCCTCCCCCCACCAGAGTGATCCTCCTGTCTTTCAGCTTCTAAGCTCCTTTAAAGATGGGGATCCCGCCTCCAAGAGCTGCTGGCCAATCAGAGGGCTGGAAGCTCAGCAGTATAAGCCAGTGCCATCGGGAGTGGTGGCCACTACCGATACTGCAGAGGCCTCGGATCCAGGCCCAGCACCGGAACCCTGAACCTCAGGTAAATGGGGCGGGGTCGTTGGGGCCAGTCCAGAAAGCCCCGACAAGAGGAGGGGGGTGGAGGTGCTTGGGGTTGGTCATGCAGTCCAGGGAGATGGGGATCCTGGGGATTGGGGGTATAGTAGTTCCCGGTGGGGTTGTCCGTGTGCCAAAAATTGCCATGAAGGTGGAACCTCCCCCCCGCCAAGTCATCAGGGAGGTCGCCTCATGTTACAACGGGTCCTCCCAGAACACCGGTGGCACCACCCCCCTACTGGTAAGATCCCAACGGCAGCAGGAAGAGGCCCTTAATTGGCCGTTAATAGTCTACTTACGGACCTCAATTGCCCTCTGGGCAGGAAGTCCATCATCAACCTATCCCAACCCTGGGAAGATCACCTGGCGATGGAGTGGTGACAAGGCCCTCTGCCCCCACCGCACCCCCTACCACCCGTCGCGATACTCCATTCTCCCCACCTTCAACCCTACCACAGAGGGCCTCATAAATGCCCAGCCTACATGGCAGCCACTGGACCATGTGATTCTCCACTGTGTGCCAATGGCTTCCAGATTGGGTAGGAAGTGGACTGATAGCCTGTTAATGAGGCTTGGGATAGTAAAAAAAAACAGCCCTCAGCAGCGAGTGAGTGTTTAATTCACCTTGCTTGTTTCTCTGAAACTGACCCAAAGTTAAAAGCAGTGCCACTGTATTTTTCTTGGCTGATTTTTATCCTGCTTTGTGTCGTCCCAGAGGGAATAATACGAAATGGAGCCAGGTAAACTTGGCCGCAGAGGGACATGATCAGGTGCCTCCCTTTAAACAGGTGCCACCGGTTTCAAGGAATTTTCAAGGGCCAAGTGCAAAATCATTAGTGTATAAAATGTACGTTCTGACTAAAATGCCCCGAACTGTGGTGCAGATATTCAAAACAGCACCACAGTGTGAGAAACAATTCTGGCCAGGTAGGTCTTATTCAATTTATATAAGCTGCTGAGATCATCCTCTGCTGTTTGAGCACAGTCAGAAATGTCACATGGGTGAATGAGCTGCAAGATTACAGGAAAGCCATATAAGGAATTTGGGAATACATTCTTAAAAGGCAGAAAATTCAATAAATAATTCAACAATTTTATAAATTGCCTTGTTTTTGGGAAACAGTTCCACCCTAGTTCATCAAATCATTAAAAAAATTAATTAGCTCAACTGCTGACAGATTCGATTAAACTGATAACCTTTCTTTTATAAAATAATGCTGGCTCCCCCATGTATTGTTGTGGAAAAATATTTCAAAAAATGTCTCTCTCTCCCTGCTCTTTCCAATTCTCTAATTCTTTGTCATTTTTGCTGTTTTCCATTCTTTCTTTTCTCTGTTTTCATTTGGGGTTTTAATCTCTTTATATCCACTTCTTTTCCATCTGAAGGATGTGAGAATATGTAGGAGTGAGAGACAAAGCAATAGTTTCAGGTTCAGGTCTGAATTTGAGTGCATAATACAGACTGACTTGTCAGAGCTGTCAGTGAGGGAGTGCAGCACTTTCAGATAATATGTTTAAGTAAGGCTCCATCTGCCCTCTCAGGTGGATGTACAAGATCTTAAACAGTAGGAATGTCCCGCTCAACATTTATCCCTCAAGGAACTGAAAACTGAAAACAGGTTATAGAAGCATAGAACCATAGAAAACTTGCGGCACAGAAAGAGACCATTCAGCCCATTGTGTTTGCGCTGGCTGAGAAAAATAGCCACCCATTATAATCCTACCTTCCAGCACCTGGTCCGTAGCCTTGAAGATTACAGCACTTCCGGTGCAGGTCCAGGTACTTTTTAAATGAGTTGAGGGTTTTTGCCTCCACCACCAATCCGGGCAGTGAATTCCAGAGGCCCACTACCCTCCGGGTGAAAAAGTTTTTCCTCATGTCCCCTCTAATCCTTCTACCAACCTGTGCCCCCTGATAATTGACCTCTAGGGGAATCAGGTCCTTCCTGTTTACTCTATCTAGGCCCCTCATAATTTTGTACACCTCAATTAAGTCACCCCTCATCCTCCTCTGTTCTAAGGAAGACAACCCCAGCCTATCCTATCTTTCCTCATAGCTGCAATTTTCAAGCCCTGGCAACATTCTTGTTAATTTTCTCTGTACTCTCTCCAGAGCAATTATGTCCTTCCTGTATTTTAGTGACTAGAACTGTACACAATACTCCAGATGTGGCCTAAACAGCATTTTATACAGTTCCAGCATTACATCCCTGCTTTTGTATTCTATACTTCGGCCAGTAAAAGAAAGCATTCCATATGCCTTCTTCACCATTTTATCTACCTGTCCTGCCTGTGGACATACACTCCAAGGTCTCTCACTTCCTCTACGCCTCTCAATATCATCCCGTTTATTGTGTATTCCCTCGCTTTGTTTGCCCTCCCCAAATGCATTTCCTCACACTTCTCTGGATTAAATTCCATTTGCCACTTTTCCACCCACTCAACCAAACTATTGATATAATTCTGGTGTCTACAGCTATCCTCTTCACAATCAATTACACGGCCAATTTTTGTGCCATCTGCAAATTTCCCAATCATGCCTCCCACATTTAGGTCTAAATCATTAATATAGAGATGTGATTAAGCTAGAGAGGGTGCAGAAATGATTCACAAGGATGTTGCCTGGTTTGGAGGGCTTGAGTTATAAAGAGAGATTGGATGGGCTGGGTCTGTTTTCCCTGGAGCGAAGGAGGCTGAGAGGGGACAGGATAGAGGTATATAAAATTATGAGAGGCATAGATAGGGTAGATAGCCAGAGTCTGTTTCCCATGATAGGGGTGACTAAAACTAGAGGGCATAGATTTAAGGTGAGAGGGAGGAGGTTTAAAGGGGATCAAAGGGGTAAATTTTTCACACAAAGAATAGTGGGTATCTGGAATGAGCTGCCAGAGGAGGTGGTGGAGGCAGGAACAGTAGCAACATTTAAGAGGCATCTGGACAGGTACTTGAATGAGCAAGGCATAGAGGGATATGGAATTCTTGCAGGCAGGTGGGATTAATATAGATAGGCATTATGGTCGGCATGGACGCAGTGAACCGAAGGGCCTGTTTCTATGCTGTACGACTCTATGTCTCTATCTATATACCACAAACAGCACTGAGCCCTGTGGAACGCCACTGGAAACCGCTTTCCATTCGCAAAAACATCCGTCGACCCTTTGTTTCCTGTCACCGAGCCAATTTTGGATCCAACTTACCACCTGCCCCTGTATCTTATGGGCTTTTACTTTTCTGACCAGTCTGCCATGTGGGAACTTTGCCAAATGCCATTCTGCTCATTCATTTCATTGCTTTTTCTGCGAACTCGCTATGCTCAAATTGACGACCACATTTCCTCCATCACAACAGAGACTACGCTTTAAAAGTACTTAATTGGCTGTGAAACAGTTTGGAAGATCATGAGAGGTGCTTTATAAATTCAGGTTCATTCTTTTTTACGTTCGTACAAATCCCTTCTTGATATTATTTTACCCATGGGCTGAATTTTACGCCACCCCAGCGTGTCGGATGGTGGCGTGGGGGCGGCATAAAATTGAGCGGGAGGCTCCGGGAGGCCTACCCGCCTGGCTCCCGCCTCCGGTCAACTTTACAGTGGTCAGGCAGGGGGCAGGGGGGAATGGCCTGCGCGCCTGAGGCCAATCAAGGCCCTTAAGTGGCCACTTAACGGCCACTTAAAGGCCCTCGCCCGCCTCCATGGGTATTTTACCCATGGCAAGCGGGTATGCTGGGGACGTGAAAGGCCGCCCCGGGGGGGTTGGGGGGGGGCCATGGCAGTCGGGAACAGGGTGCCCGATTGAGGGCCGCCCCCGCCTGCCAACCCATCCCCAGGACTCAAGATGTCCCCCTCCCCCAAAATAACCACTCCAGCCTCACCAGGGAAGGACCGATCCCCCTAGTGAGGCAAGCCCAACTTACCTCATCTCCAAGCTCCATGTTGTCGGCTGGATTGCAGTTCAAGCTGTGGCCACCATTCCCAGTGGCGCTGCTGGGACTAAGAGCTGATTGGCCAGCAGCTCACTGAGGCGGGACTGCCTCCCTCAAGCGGGTGGAAGTCCCGCCTCGGGACAATTAAAACCCGGGGACCCGTAAAATATGGGACAGATCCCCAGGCTAGGCAGAAGCAGATTCGCCACCGATTTTTACATCAAATTCCTGTCCGCCTAAGGTAAAATTCAGCCCCATCTGTCTAGGATAAACATCAACTGCAGCCAAAGCCTCTGAGGCCTTGTTTTCTTTTGAACCAAACATGAGAAGCAAATTCCTTTTTTTATTCGTTTCATGGGATGTGGGCATCTCTGGCAAGGCCAGCCCTAATTACCTAATTGTTGACCAGCCCTAATTACTCTTGAGAAGCTGGTGAGCCGCCTTCTTGAACCACCGCAGTCCTTGGGGTGTAGGTACACCAATAGTGCTGTGAGGAAGGTAGTTCCAGGATTTTGCCACAGTGACAGTGAAGGAACGGTGAGATAGTTTCAAGTCAGGATGGCATGTGGCTTGGAGCGGAACTTGCAGGTGGTGGTGTTCCCATGCATCTGCTGCCCTTATCCTCCTAGGTGGAAAAGGCCACGGGTTTGGAAGGTACTGTCGATGAGGCATGGTGAGTTGCTGCAGTGCATCTTGTATATGGTACACACTGCTGCCCCTTGACATGCCAACTTTTCCTCCCTTTCTACCCTATGAGAAAGCACTTGAGGCCAAAATTCTGAAATTTTCACTCTGCTGACAGAAGTAGAGTGAAGCAGAACTCCCATGGCCAGTGGTACCGATCTCATCAAAAATGGTAGCCATGGGAGTCCTTTGAATGGTCAGGGTGAGACGACCATAACTGTAATGGCATATTGAAGTTGCCCATCCCAGGAAGATAAAAGTGGTGCCAAGCTGCTCCACTGGCAGAGTTGAGGTTTGGGAAAGGTTGAAAAGAAAACAGTGGCAATCTTTCAAGTAGGAATAGGACCATCATTGGAAAGGTAACCTGTGCCCTTTGGAATTGATTGCCTTTCTTTTGTGCAGGCCTGAAGGTTTACTCGGCCCTTACTGAAACTCATGCCAGCTTTCACCTTGAGAGGCTTAGGCGATTGGGATGAACGCAATGCTAAATCTTGACCCCACAAAAATACCTACCTCCAGCCATTCAGTGATGCATACACGGCACCCCACCTAACCCTCACTCCATCTCCAAATTACCTTCTTCATCCTCTCCATTTTTATCCATCTCAGCTCCTCTATGGAATTTCCAACCCCCGTTAGTGAGCCTATTGAGCACCCAGCAGTTCACCAACCCAATGCAAATGAAGCCCAAATTTGGAAATGGTCCAGGCCTTATGCTACCAGTATCAGGCAAGAGGCTGGGGAGGGAGGGGGTGGGAGGAGGAGGTTGGTGTGTGGTGGTGGTTGGTGGAGAATGATTGCTTAACCCAATAGGGGTAAATGTTGAAAATTAATCATGAAGCGTGGCTGTTTACTACATAAATAGAACAAGGCAAATGTTTTTCTGCCGGCAATAATCTTACTGGAATATACATCATCGGGACAAATATTAAAATGCACAAGGCACCTGGTTTCCTCCAGTGAAAATATTTAAAGAAAAGGTTTCATTTACATAGCACCTTTCACAGCCTCAGGACATTTCGAAGTGCTTTCCAGCCAATTAATTATGGGAGCTTTACAAAGCATCGTTTTCTGCACTGCTATTGGTGGATCCACCACTGGCTGCACAAGAACAGCTCTTCACAAGTGCCTGGGTCTCAGAATTTAGATCAGGTACAGCAGCAGTGCAATACATAGAAGCAAAGGGGCACAGCAATGCAGAATCAGTTTGTTAATTCACGAACAAAGTGAATTTGTGACAGAATACCCAGCCTCATAGACATTAAACAGTTCTTTATATTATTTGAAAAGCAACATGAAGTCCTACCAGTGTGCTGGCCAACATTCCCCCGTCAACCACGATTAACGAAAATACCTTCACTCCTTATTTATCACATCACTGTTTTGTGGGATCTCACTATATTCAAACCGGCTCTCATATAACAACAATCACTACAATTCAATTACTGTCAAGAACAATGATTGTTATTAAATGCTAGCCATTTTGCGTATGAGATTCGACAATACATAAACACAGGTCTTGCATAGGTCATTCCCTTTTCTGTTTTATAAATAATTATTGATATGAACATGCAAGTAGATCTTATGAACAAGCCATACTGTAAAGAAATAAAGCATTTGCATTTATATAGCATCTTTCACGACCATATTCCAAAGCGTTTGTACTTTTGAAATGCACTTACTGTTCTAATGTAGAAAATGCAACAGCCAGTTTGCACACTGCAAGTTTCCACAAACTGCAATGTGATAATCAGAAATCTGTTTTTGTGATGATTGAGAGACAAGTATTTACCAGGACACCAGGGATAACTCCCCCTGGTCTCCAGTGAAATAGTGTCATGGGATCTTTTATCTGCACCAAAAAGGGCAGATGGGCTGTCAGCTTAAACATCACATGTAAGAGACAGCACCTCTAACAGTGTAACACTCCTGAAATACTACACTGGAGTGTCTGCCATGATCTTTGCATTCAAATCCTAGAGGAGGACTTAAACCTACAATCTCCTGACTGAGAAGGGAGAGTGCTACCAACTGAGCCACAGCTGATGCTCTTAATCCAATGCATAAATTACCCTTTATATAACAGAATCTTGCCATAGTTGTTGTAGAATTGATATTAATCTCCCTGCTTTCATGGGTTGTTTCACTGATGAGGCCGTGGATTGATTCTCAAATTGCCTGTCTGTTAAACTCATGACAACATTATTGGAATACAGCAGAGCACCTATTATATTTCCAAAAATCTTACATTTAGCTGGAATTCATCATACTCCAGGTGTCACACTTCACAAAGTGTAACACTTCCTTACAGATAAAAAACAATGGGCTAGATTTTAAGAGCCGGCTGCCACTAACAGCGGCAAGCTCAAAATGTGGCGGCCCGCCTGCAATCTTAAGTGCGATGGCTCATTTAAATAGCCGGGGTGACCCACCCCTTGTGGAGGGGGCATGCTGTCCGCAATGGCGTCAGCAGCCTGTGTGTGGGCACTGGTGCCATTTATAAAGGGCAGCCAGCCCTGCCTGCATATTAAAATTTTTAAAGATCCCCCAAAATTAAATAAATAAATTTATAATGCCCCTTTCCCACCCCCCAATAACAATTACAGTAACTATTTGCCCTTTTCCCCCAAAACCACTTGCCTTGTACATCTGCTATCATTGCTGCAAAGAGGGGAAAGTATTTGTATGGGCAATAGCAGATAGTGAGGTGAGAAGTACAATGAAAGTGTTCCATGTTGACTGGAGGAGAAGTGGAGAAGCATAGAGGGTTGATTTGATGAGACAGAAGCTAATAGAATCTTACCTTCACAGTCCTGTTAAGATCATTAAGTTATTTTTTTCCTGCACTCAGTCAGGACTGGGGGACAATACTAATTTGACCTGTGAGCACATCCACTACTATATATCTGAGAATCTGCCTGCTGATCCACTATTAGAAGATGCACCTCCCCTTCAAGATGCTGCCTTTAAGTAATGGTTGCCCCACTGGACTTTCTCTCCTCCTAATCAGCGAGCTACTGAGAGCGAGTATGTTTGGCACAGTGTCTCTCTGATTGAACTGAAATTAAGCCCAGCTGTGGAAATGGCATGGTGGGGCCCCACTCACTGAGTACATCAGAGGGGTAGAGACCATGCCCCAGTCACCAGCCGTATGAAAATTGTCTTCCAGATTTCTAATATTAAGTTTTTACCTTCATGGAGAAAGCAAGATAGCAACAGAAAGATTTTTCACAATATATTATGAAGACTATCATTAGTTCCTCTCCTTTCTCCTGGAGGTAGATTTGTCATGCATTCATTGCTTTCACACGAATATACGAATATAGGAATTAGGAACAGAAGTAGGCAATTGGGCCCCTCGAGTCTGTTCATCCATTCAATAAGCTCATAGCTGATCTGATTGTAACCTCAACTCCACATTCCCACCTACCCCCAATAATCTTTCACCCCCTTGCTTATCAAGAATCTACCTACCTCTGCCTTAAAAATATTCAAAGACTCTGCTTCCACTGCCTTTTGAGGAAGAAAGTTCCAAAGACTCACAAACCTCTAAGAGAAAGAATTTCTCCTCATCTCTGTCTTAAATGTTTTGAACCGTGACCCCTAATTCTAGATGCTCCCACAAGAGGAAACATCCTTTCCACAGCCACCCTGTCAAGACCCCTCAGAATCTTATATGTTTTAATCATGTCACCTCTTACGCTTCTAAATTCCAGCGGATACAAGCTTAGCCTTTCTTCATAAAGACAACCCATCCATTCCAGGGATTAGTCCAGTAAGCCTTCTCTGAACTGCTTCCAATGCTTTTACATCTTTCCTTAAATAAGGTGACCAGTACTGTACACAGTACTCCAGATGTGGTCTCACCAATGCCCTGGATAGCTGAAGCATAACCTCTCTACTTTTGTATTCAATTCCTATTGCAATGAATGATAACATTCTATTAGCTTTCCTAATTACGTGCTGTACCCGCATATGAACCTTTAGCTATTTATGCACTAGGACACCCAGATCCTTCTGCATCTCAGAGCTCTGCAATCTCTCACCATTTAGATAATATGCTTCTTTTTTATTATTCCTGCCAAAATGGTTAATTTCACATTTTCCCACATTCTACCCCATTTGCCAGATCTTTGCCCACTCTTTAACTTATCTATATCCCTTTGCAGCCTCCTAATGTCCTCTTTACAACTTACTTTCCTACCTATATTAAAGCAAAATACAGCATATGCTGGAAATCTAAAAGAAAAAAAAAGTGCTGGAAATACTCAGCAAGTCTCATAGCATCTGTGGAGAGAGAAGCAGTGTTAACATTTCAGGTCGGCGACCTTTCATCAGAACTGGAGCATCAGAAGCAGTTCTGATGAAATGTCACTGACCTGAAACGTTAACTCTGTTTCTCTCTACACAGATGCAGCCAAATCTGCTGAGTATTTCCAGCACTTTCTGTTTTTACTTTCCTACCTATCTATGTGTCATCAGCAAATTTAGCAACCATATATTTGGTCCCTTCATCCAAGTCATTGATGTAAATTTTAAAAAGTTGATAACCCAACACTGATCCCTGTGGCACACCACTTGGTACATCTTTCCAACCAGAAAATGACCCATTTATGCCTACTTTCTGTTTCCTGTTAGCAAGGAATCTTCTATCCATGCCAAAATGTTACCCCCTACACCATGAGCTTTTATTTTCCGCAATAACCTTTGATGTGGCACCTTATCAAATGCCTTCTGGAAATCTAAGTACAGTACATCCACCAGTTCCCCTTTATCCACAGCACATATTACATCCTCAAAGAAGTCCAATAAATTAGTTAAACATGATTTCCCTTTCACAAAACCATGTTGACGCTGCCTGATTACCTTGAGTTTTTCTAAGCTCCCCACTGAAATTCTTGTCTCAGTGAGTTGAAGTTTTTTCTGTTATGTACAACTAGTTTTATGAATGCCCATGAAGTTTCGACTGCTCTTGAGAAGTTTTGATTTTCATGTCTGGAGTACTTACCTCAGTGAGTTAAACCTTTTTCTATTGGGCTGAAGTTTACAGAGCCCCCAATGTCAGGGATCGTGGCAGGAGGGCCCAGAAAATGCCTCCAGGAGAGACCCACCATGGGCCTCGACACCAGGATGGCCTGGCCGATATTGCTGGCAGCAGCGAGGCCTCGTGGCAGCCCCTCCAGCCTCTCGGCGGCGGGAGCCCCATCTCAATATTTGCATTTATTTAAATAACGGAAGTAATTACTTACCCACTCCTGCCATCCAACCCAGTGCAATATTGGCACCAATGGCCAGCACTCCTGCGCCTTCGAATCCCTGTCCCAGGATCCGAGGCAGAACACTGGTGGGAGCGGGAGCAGGTATGTTTTTCAGTGTGAGGGCGGGGGGAGGGGTTGTGGAAGTAGGGTCAAACTCATCCGATTGGTGTAGGGGATGGTGGGTCGGGGTAAAGTGCACAGGTCATGAACTTTGACGGGCGGGGAAGATCAAGTGCACAAGGTAAGTATTTTGGGGGGAGAGGGCAAGAAATGAAGGCTGTGGTTATTGGGGGGGCAGGAGAGGGGCTAGAAACATTTAATTTTTTCAAAACAATTTTAAATTACAATGTCTTTAAAAATTAAAATTAAAATGGAAAGGCTCGAAGCTCTTTAAAAATGGTGTCAGCGTCTATGTAAAGGGCGGGGGGGGCTTGGTGCGCCCCGGCCATTTAAATGAGCCACCGCATTTAATATCGCAGCGGCTCCACAATGTGTGGTCCGCCATCCTTTACATCCGCCGCCGATTTGGTCAAGGACATGCAAAATCCAGCCCATTTCGTGCAAGTCTTTCCACAACTTGCAAAAAGAAATTTGAATAGTTCTTCAGAAGTTTTGATTTTTGTGCCTAAAGTACTTATCTCAGTGAGTTAAACATTTTCCTCTTACGTACAACTAGTTTAATGAATGCCCATAAGGTTTCTACTCCTTCTTGAGAAGTTTCGATTTTGTGCCAGAAGTGCTTATCTTAGTGAGTTGAACATTTTTCCCTTATGTACAGCTGATTTTATGACTCGCTCCCCGCTCCCCGCTCCCCTCTCTCTCTCTCACCATGCTCCCTCAGCGCTGCGCCGCTGGCTGTCTGTTGGCCCACTTCTTGCTCTCCTCTTGGCCTCTTCCCCACAGTGGACTAAACTCCCTGAACTGCTCAAAAACAGCAGGGGCGACTGATCCCAGTGCACCTGCATCGCAATCCGCCAATCAGCACTCACCTCACCCGGGCAGCCCACTGTCAGCCACAGGCACTGACCAATCACAGACAGGCATCCGCCGTCTATCAGACGTGGTTCCACCTATCCCCTCCGCCTGGCTTACATGTGCAGGAGAGCAGTCAATCAAAGCCGAGCCATGGGCAGCCCACTGTCAGTGAGAGAGGATTGGCAGGTCAGGTGGAAACTTATGGCAGGCCAGATTCTGGCCCGCTGTCCATATGTTGGACAACCCAGGGTTAAACAGTTCCACCCAAGCAACTAAATATTGTTAGCAGTGCTTGTCAGCAATACCTTGGAAAATCGTTACTTTCATGTAAAGAGAAACTGATTTTCACAATACCATTTTCATCAGAATGATAAATTTTTTTAGCATTGGTCACTGATAAGGGATTCGTGAGCTTTCAGAATTTTTGAAGTTTATAATTGTTATTTAAAGTACTCAAAGGGGTTGCATTGTAAAGATTACAGCAAAATATGTAATGTTCAATACAATAAAAAAAACCCTATTACAAGGCACTTGTATGTGGTTCACCTGGTAGCACTCTTGCCTCTAAGTCAGAAGATTGCAGCTTCAAATCCTACTCCAGTGCCTCCAGCACATATTCTAGGCTCACACTCCAGTGCAGTTCTGAGGGATTGCTGCACTGTTAGAGATGACATTGCTCAGATGAGATGTTGAACTGAGGCCCTATCTTCCCTCTCAGGAGGACATGAAACATCCCATGGCACTATTTCGAAGAGGAAAAGGAGGGTTCACCCCAGTGTCCTAGCCAATATTTATCCCTCAACCAACATTACTTAAAAAAAGATTATCTGGTTGATATCATATTGTTGTTGTGGGACCTTGCTAGGTGCAAGTTGACTACCATGTATCCTGCATTATAACACTTTAAAAGTACTTCATGGTTATAATGTGCTTTAGGATGACCTGATTAATATAAATGCAAGTTTTTCTTTCTTTCATAGTTCAGTGCCAGATGGCAGCAAAGGTCGGTGTTGAGGAAGGCGGGGAGGGGGGACACGGTAGAAAGGCGATTATGGTGCCACATAGGCAGGCTGCATTGTTCTGCAGCTCTAAGTACTAGCTGAGATATATGAGCAACATTAAGTGACCCAGACATTAATGTCCCTCAACTAAGCCCTGTCAAAGTTAAACCTTTTGTTCAAGCCCAGAGTGACAAGGGAACTTGAGTGCAGCCCTAGAACTGATTAAAGTGCCATGTACCATTATAGCTGCTCCACAATGTTTACTTACTGAGGAGAAATAACATTAAATATTTAAAGAAAGTCAGTCCTTTTTTTACTTATATAGCATTTTACCAGTGCTTTTTGAACAACGTCCTCAGGCAAGAGTTTGAACCATCACACAGCTCTAAAGCTTGCAATGTTTCCTTTTGGTTCACTGAGAATGATTCGTTTACCTCCACGTAATGCATTCCAGAGAGGTTTTCATCAACGTGGTCAAATGAGCTTTGCAGAAATAATGTATATCAGTCTAAATAATCTATAATTAATTTAGAGACTATGTGTTCCCAGCAGGGAGTCTAGTCTATTGGGAACACACTTTTGGAATTCAGGAACACACAGCGCGATTTCATCATCATTCATTTTAAATGGTTAGAAAATTGTGTGCAGCACATGACCAAATATCCGATATGCATTTGTGTACTGGGTATCATCTTTTTATGTAGGAGGCTTGCATTATATGAGGCCCAATCAATGGCTTTGCCATGTGTATCCGGCTCTCAATTCCAAAAGAATTGGCATCGCCGGTAGACACTGTAAAATGCAACAGGGGTTACTATTTTATTTGAAATACTCTGCATAAGAACATCTGACATCTAACAACCTCTCCTTGCCTGATCATAAGCCAACAGCTGGCTGTATTTCTCCAGCACCATGCTGCCGGCTCTGCTGTGATGCTGCTCCAACATGGATCCACTGTTTTCTTACAATGCTAGCTGTTCTCCTTGATGCTGCTGGGACCTGCTGGTGTTCATTGACACTAGCTGCTTCTACTTGTTGTTCCTCTCATTTTACCTGTTGTGAATTACAGGAGCTTTAAATGTTTGAAAACTATTGTTTTCTGCTATTGGTGGATCCACCACTAGCTGCACAAGAACAGCACTTCATAAGTGCCTGGTTTCATAGAATTTAGGTCAAGTACAACAGCAGGGCAACAAATAGAAGCAATGAGGCACAGCAATGCAGAATCAGTTTGCTAATTCACAGAAGAATGTGAATTTGTGACAGAATGCCCAGTCATGTGGACATTAGTGATGCCCCAGTTTTATTTGAAGAACAGCATGGAGTCCTCCCAGTGTGCTGATCAACATTCCTCCCTCAACCGATTAAAGAAAACAGCTTAAATGTTCATTCATCACATCACTGTTTTGTGGGATCTTGCTATGTGCAAACTGCCTGTCATATAACAACAATCACTCCAATTCAATGACTGTGATGAACACTGATTGTTGTTACATAGTAGCCCTTTTGTGTATAATGACATCTCACAAATATATAAAACATTTATATACCTTTCACGACCACCGGGCACCCCAAAGTGCTTCAGAGCCAATGAAGATCTTTTGAAGTGTAGTCACTGTTGTAATGCAGGAACCAGTAAACAGGTAACGGGGGGGGATAATTTTAGGTTGGATGCCGAATAGGAACAATATCAGCATTACGGCCACGGCACTTGTCCAACACAGTACTCAGGAGGCTCAAATGATTTTTAGGCTCAGGTCTCATTAGCATTTCCTTGGCTAGCTGCCGGTGCCAAACAGGTGGCCCATTGCAGCTCTCTGCTCTGATGTGGAGAACATTGGCCATCTAGTGCTCACGGACAGTCAGCGGGTAAGGCCTGTTGTAGAGAGTGGATGGCAGAGAATAGGTGAGGTGGGGTGGAGGGAAACTGTGTGAATATAGGCTGGTAGTGGGCCAGAAGAGTTTTGTTTGGCTCAGAGGAGCACTCCTGTTGCTTCAGGCCAACAAAAACCTTGAACAAAAAAAAATCTTGCATTTTAGGAAAGGCCTCCAGTAGTCCCTTTAAGGGGCTCTCAACAGGCCTCTCAACGCCTCGAAAAAGTGGAATTCACATGCACGCAGATGTTTGTCCACTTCTCCTTAAAAGTTGCAATCAGGCTCCTACAAGCAGGTGCAGAATCGATTTGCATATTCAAGCAGCCTCCCTCCTGCCTGTTTTGAACAGTAGTGTTGAGTGCACATTTAAAAAGCTACCTGAAAGTTGACTCACGCAGGCAAATGTGTGCAGATGATCTCTACCAGACATTCAACTGCTGGTCGCCTGTTTTTTAGGTGAGAAACAGGTATTCGGCAATTGACAGTCTCCTGCAACATGTAAATACGATATTGTGTTTTTCATTACACTGCCATTTTTTGGTAACATAAATAACTGAGCTGCATTGGCCCAACATACATAGATATTTTACTAAGGTATAATGCTGGACAGGTTGGGACTGTGTTGAAGTGCTGTTTGGTAATTTTCTCTTTGTGTTTGATCCATTGCTGTGAATAAGTTCTGGCCTAAATGTGGCAGTGACTAAGGGCAGCTATTCGAACTTATTTGTGAAAGTGACTTATCCAAGATGTCTTACCATTGACCAGTAATAATTTCTTGTTTGTCTGCTTGTCCCTGTGACTTGGGAGTTTTCACAGAATCACAGAATTGTTACAATGCAGAAGAAGGCCATTCGGCCCATCGTGTCCACACTGGCTCTCTGAAAGAGCAATTCCCTCAGTTCCATTCCCCTGCCTTCTCCCCGTAACCCTGCACATTCTTCCTTTTCATATAATAGTCTAATTCCCTTTTGAATGCTTCAGTCGAACCTGCCTCCACCACATTCTCAGGCAGCGCATTCCAGACATTAACCACTCGCTGAATGAAAAAGTTTTTCCTCATGTCACTTTTGCTTCTCTTACCAAATACTTTAAATCTGTGCCGCTTTTTTCTCGATCCTTTCACAAGTGGGAACAGTTTCTCTCTATCTACTCTGTCCAGACCCCTCATGATTTTGAATACCTCAATCAAATCACCTCTCAGCCTTCTCTTCTCCAAGGAAAACAGTCCTAACTTCTCCAATCTATCTTCATAACTGAAATTCGTCATCCCTGGAACCATTCTCACGAATCTTTTCTGTAGCCTCTCTAATGCCTTCACGTCTTTCCGAAAGTGCGGCACCCAGAACTGCACGCAATACTCCAGTGGAGGCCGAACTAGTGTCGAACAAACAAACATACGAAGATACGAATTAGGAGCAGGAGTTGGCCACTCGGCCCTTCAAACCTGCTTCACCATTCAATAAGTTCATGGCTGAACTGATTATTCCACATTTCCACCTACCCCCGATAACCCTTCCACCCCCTTGCCTATCAAGAATCTATATGCCTCTGCCTTAAAAATATTCAAAGATTCTGCTTCCACCGCCTTTTGAGGAAGAGAGTTCCAAAGACTCATGACCCTCTGAGAGAAAACATTTCTCCTCATCTCTGTCTTAAACGGGTAACCCCTTATTTTTAAACAGTGACCCCTAGTTCTAGATTCTCCCACAAGGGGAAACATCCTTTCCACATCCACCCTGTCAAGACCCCGCAGGACCTTATATGTTTCAATCATGTTGCCTCTTACTCTTCTACAAATGTCTTATACAAGTTTAACATAACTTCTTTGCTCTTGTACTCTATGCCCCTATTAATAAAGCCCAGGATACTGTATGCTTTATTAACTGTGCTCTCAACCTGTCCTGCCACCATCAATGACTTATGCACACATATACCTAGGTCCCTCTGCTCCTGCACCCCATTTAGAATTGTACCCTTTATTCTATATTGTCTCTCCATGTTCTTCCTATCAAAATGAATGACTTCACATTTCTCTGCATTGAACTTCATCTGCCATCTGTCTGCCCATTCCACCAACTTGTCTACATCCTTTCAAAGTTCTATACTATCCTCCTCACAGTTCACAATGCTGCCAAGTTTCGGATCAATTTTAAGTACAGTATAAGCTACTTAAATGTGATATGGGCAGTGAAAAGGTCAGTGTTAACAGGACAAATGATTTAGAATGGATTGTTTTTTGCTCCATATATTAACATTGCTAATGTACAGCAAGGTCTCACGTTATTAGCAGACAGTGTCTGAAGATCTTTCCAAATAAATATCATGAAAAATATATTGAGTAGATCTTTGCTATAATGCACTACTTGGCAACTGGCCATCACATGCGTTATGGTGAGATGAATATTATAACTAAAAGCATGGCTTTATTTAGAGATCCACCACGGAGAATTCTAGGTCATATTACATTTACACTGAAAGACCATGTGAAACTCTCTTATGGGATAATGCTAATGAAAATGTTTAAATTGGATGCAGTTACTTAAGGAACTAGCCCTTTGTATCTGACACCTAGGTTTAAACCCAGCCCAGACTGCTGGGAGCGAAAGTCTCCCCTTTTTTGCTGGCAGTAAGGATACTATGTGAAATGAGTTTGAATAGTCTCAATCCAGTTCCAAGTGGATTGGGGCCCGAAGCACAAGTCTCTTACCGAATTCAACACTAACTGATGCAGACTGTTCCTGCTTCTTGAAGTCATTTCCTACAATTTTGAACATCTGCTTGACCAAGGCACAGTTTTGGAGGCAGTAGGGAGCAGGAGAGGGGGTGGGGGTGGTGGGGGGGCAGGGGGGGGAAGCAAAGAGAACTTTACTGAACATCTCTGTTGGACCTAATCGGGTAGTGTTTGAAGTTGAGATGAAGAGAGATTTTCCTGGATCCATGCCCAAGCGCATTGGATCATCCAGACACAGCAAATATCAGAAGAATTGAGCAGGTTGGAGCTCGTGCCAATAAAAGGAACCTGTTAGAGATTCCATCATTAGGGGTCAAAATTGGCCATTGCCATAATGGAAAAGTAAACCAGGCACGGTGTACAAAGGGCTACTGATTCACTATCAACTCATTTTGCCAACTGGCAATGACTTATTTTGTCCCCATTAATTTAAACAGAAGGAAAATCAGGTAGTTTCCTTTACAGACTTGTATTGCAAACCACAGGATATTCTGATATTTGCTGCACCCAGGCAATTCAATGTATCTTTACTTAGGCTGGGATTCCAGTGCAGTACTGAGGGAGCGCAGCACTGTCGGAGGTGCCATCTTTCAGATGAGATGTTAAACCAAGGCTCCATCTGCCTGCTCGGGTGGATGTAAAAGATCCCATGGCACTATTTCGAAGAGCAGGGAGGTTTTCCCTGGTGTCTTGGCCAATATTTATCCTTCAATTAACATCACAAAAAAAAGATTATCTGGTCATTGTCACATGCTGTTTGTGGGACTTTGCTGGCTGCCACTTCTCCTATAATACAAGAGTGACTACACTTTACTGGCTGTAAAGCACATTGCAATGTCCAGTGGTCGTGAAAAGCACTATACATGTGCATCTTTCTTTACTTATAGTTTCCAAAAGACAAAAGATGCTTTATTTACCTAATAACGACGATCATGGGAAACAAAAGGAAAATTAGTCACAGAAGGTACTTTCTCCATTGGTTTAAGATTTAAAATGAAGAAAAATTAGGTGCTGGCTACAAAAGGAGTCAAACAACATGGATGCTCCAGTGTGGACAGTGTTGTATTTCCCAAATGCAATGTCCCTCACAAGATTCACACTCAGAATTTGAGAGAGCATTTAAACATATAATTTGGATGTTTTATAAGTTAAATAGGATGCCTATTACCAACCACAGTCTTGTGACAATCCTACAGCTTTTTATTTTTCAAGCTCTATTGCCATGACTCACGATGCCGTCATTGCTTTCCAGGCTTACATAAAATACCAAGAATGGAAGAATCATTACAGTCATGAAGGGATAATAATACCATGCTTTAAGATTTATCTTGACATGCTTTTTTTTCTCTGTGCATGGAAATATCTTGTAAATTTTTACATGCATTTAACATTGCAATTTTCTTTATCTAGTTTTCAAGCTTTTATTATATTTACCAAAATTGCCTGCATTGTTTTCAGCAGTTGTATTCTGTCATTATCTGAAGTCATCATCATTACTGATAAATTGAAACTTCCTTCCCACATCACAGAGATATTCCTGTTGACAAGTTTAAATCGGTTCTCGTGGAAGTGATGCATTATCTGATAGATTGTTTCTTTTTGGGGTGGGTGACAGATTCCAGAATTAATCACGGTTAATTAATAAAGAATCGTGCCAGGGATGGCAAACCGGCAACTTGAATAAGTGTACACCGCCAAAAGGTGATTTTGGTTTTGCAGGCACATGAAGAAAATGGAAACAATGTTTTGAAGTATATGCAATAAAAACAGGCTTGGGTGACAAAGCATACAATGTGCAGGCCAGTACTTACTGGATGCAATATGTAAGGAAGCAATCGAAATTATTGCTTTAATGCTAAAGCAACTTTGACAGTACTAATTGATACGCTTGAGAAATATTTCTCAACTCAAGAAGAATACTGGTGCAGAATTTGCTGGGTAAATAATGGTGAGTTTAATGCACACATCGTTACCAGCATTTTTAAAAAAAAGTAATATGTGGTGAGGAAGAGTAAAAGCTGTGAGTTGCAAATCACCATAAATTGCTGAACAATTTGTGTCGCTCCACCGATGGCCTGGCAAAAACGGCAGCTTCCTGTGAGTTTCAAGAAACTGCTAGATTTGCGCCGCAAATACGAATTAAACTCATTGTAGTAAATTATCGTTGGCATTTCACGATGTAAAGACCCTTTAAATTACAAGATTTATGTTCCAATGCCACTCAACTTCCGGCACCCAGAACGGGAACAATTGAAACTGTGCAGCCTCATTCCTGCAGGTTGTAAATTGTTCCTAGAGGTTTTAAATTTAAAAAATATTTACAATTCCTTTCAGCCTCTTTTTTTCTCTCATTTTTAATCATATCTTTCTTCCCCTTTATTTTTTTCTGTATCAAATTTGATTTTAATTCACCCTATTTCACTCTCCATCATTCACTCTGTTTCTTTTTCTCTATCTTGAAATCTTATTGGTTAAGGAGATAGACTATTGGTCCTATCGATCACCAAGGTCCTAGATGCCCTGTGAAAATGAGAAGAAAATCCAACTCATGGCGTATGCCGCAAGATGCCTCAATCCAGCAGATTCTGGCCCATGACATATGAAAGACATACATTTGGTATCAAGTTTCAAGTTCAAGGTGAAAGCATTCATTAATATATAATTGACTTGCAAATAAAGGTCAAGTCTTATGAATAAAGTAGTTGGGATAATATACGATCAAGTCAGAGCCAGATAACTAAGAGAAAACAGTCTAGATCTAAATGATAATTGCCAAAAAGCTGAAGTCAGCAAAATACCACTGGAACCCCTCAAGTAAATGAATAATATACCATAAGTAATGTGAATGAAGTAAAGATGTCACTCTCTCACTGGGAAAATAAAAAAATCTGATCTCGCTAGTCAACAACACTTCATGGGTTTTAAACATATGGTAAACTGCATGTGGAAAAAAAAACATTCACTGCATGGCCAAATGTTGATGTGGCAGGAATAACAAAATCATGTTGCTGAAGCACACAAAGCAAACGGAAATCATTGTCAAACAAGCAATGAATTAAAAAGAAAGTGAATAAAGTGGAAGAGCAAGCTGAGAGTAAGAATGCATTTTTTTATGGATTCAGCCAGGTGATGATGTTGAACGGACAGCCAACTTCAAGATCAACTGCTTAATTTAGGCTAGACATGGCAGCCCAACCTAATGCTGTGCCACATTTTAGAAGAAATAAATATAAAATTGAGCAAATCTAATACAAAGTTGGTGATGTGCTCTGGCCAAAACATCAGGCCAATTGGAAAACATGACTATAAAAACAAATATTCAATTCCTCAACAAAAACAGAAAATGCTGGAAATACTCAGCTGATCAAGCAGCATCTGTGGAGAGAAAAGCAGAGTTAACAGAAACTTGAACACTGTTTTTCTCTCCACAGATTCTGCCTGATCTGCTGAGTATTTCCAGCACTTTCTGTCTTTATTTCAGATTTGCAGCATCTGCAGTATTTTGCTTTTCTTCCACATTGTCAAGTTCTGAACAGCAAGTACTCGTGGACTTCAATTGTACCTAGCAATTTTAATTGATCAAAAGAATTAACTCTTCAAGACTGAGATCACTAGATTTTTGTTAGTTAAGGACATCAAGGGGCATGGAGTAAAAGCAGGAAAATGAAATTGAGCTACAGCTCAGCCATGATGTAATTGAATGGTGGTGCAGGCCTGAGGGGCTCAATGGCCTACTCCTAGTCCAAATGTTCCTATGTTCCTAACTCAGTTACTAACAATAAATATTTAAAAGTGACAGAGGAATATGCTGGTGCGTGTAAAGGCTGGGGAATGTCGAAGCTCTGACCAGTCATACATTGAACAAGGAAAGTTTAGTTTAGTTTAGAGATACAGCACTGAAACAGGCCCTTCAGCCCACCGAGTCTGTGCCGACCATCAACCACCCATTTATACTAATCCTACATTAATCCCATATTCCTACCACATCCCCACCTGTCCCTATATTCCCCTACCACCTACCTATACTAGGGGCAATTTATAATGGCCAATTAAGCTATCAACCTGCAAGTCTTTGGCATGTGGGAGGAAACCGGAGCACCCGGAGGAAACCCACGCAGACACAGGGAGAACTTGCAAACTCCACACAGGCAGTACCCAGGTCGTTGGAGCTGTGAGGCTGCGGTGCTAACCACTGTGCCACTGTGCCGCCCCAAAGTGGCAATTGCACTTCACAATAAGCTTTTGATGAGTTAGATAAAATGGCGGGGAGTGGATTGGAGCTTTCTGTGAAACTGTAAAACAGTTGATAGCCAGTCAGCAGCCAGGTTACAATTTCCCTGATTCTTCCTTCCATTGACTTCAATTCACCAGTTTTACAATATTGCACAACATCAAAATATCCCCACGAGAAACCAAATCAGTGAATTAGCAAAGTGGTGACAGTAGTCAAACCAAACTGTGAGTAAATGAGACGGTGCTAGGGATTTAAATAAAGTGAGCATTATTCAGTGCAGGCCAGACAACGTACTGTCACACTAATCAGATGCCAAAATTTTTATTTTAATTCATACAAGTTCTGACAACTAGAAAGTACAATTGGATGAAAGCCCACCAAAGTTGTACACATTTCATAAGTTTTCTGGGAGAGACATGCATGTGCTAAAACACCTTTTGGGATCACCTCAGCTCCAGACATTTTCCAGTGTATAATGTCACAGATGCTAGATCGGTGTTGTCCAATACCCTCGCCACTCGCCACGTGTGGCGAATCAGCCACAGAAATGTGGCTAAGTGATGCTGTTCATTTTTAGAGCCACACAATAGTTAATTGTGTTCAAGTTGTAGCGGTGGGTATGAGTATTGGTGTCACCCACAAGATCGCTATTTGTCATCTGTCCCTAATTGAGTAAGGAGGAATCAACCACGTTGCTGTTAGACAAGAGTCACATATCAATCAGACTGCGACTACATTTATCAGAGCATAGTTCAGTTGTCAGGCTTCTAGTGATCTGGAAGCTGAAAGGCCACTTGCTCAATGAAACAAGAAAAATAGCCCTCCATTTGTTACATTCTCTGTTCCGGTTCTCTCTGGATGCCTTTAATACCAATACATTTAGATCTGTGGGACCGCTCTGTGAAATGCTGTGAAAGCAGGGCTTGCAGGGACAGCTGCTGACTGCTCTTGAAACTTTCTTGGGGAATCTAGTGAAACAGGGAATGCTAACTGAAGAACTTGGGTGGTTTAGCTGGTATTTGGCAGTTTTCACAAAACTGTTGAGGTGCATAAGCAATGGACAGTGCTGCATGGCGGCCAATGAGGGTTCAAATGTGCAATTTTGGCAAGCTGGGATGCTGCAACATCCAAATGTTTCATGCCTTCATCTTAATAGATCTATTGAAACGAGCGATAGAAAGGAATAGGGTGCTATTGGCGTGAAAAGAGAGATTACAGGAGGTTGGCCCTGAGTCAAAAGTCTATTAAATGTCCAGACGCTGTGTTCGGAAATGGCAGGCAACAGTGTAAGCAAGGCAAGGTTCAGACAGCAGAAGCCAATACATAGAGATTTGTTGATTCTTTTCTTTCTCCAAGTCTCCTAATATATCAATTTTGATAAAATAGAGATGGTTTACTCTTGAAGAAATTTGTTTTTTAAAATAAACTGGAGCACACTGTCAGAAACAGAGGACTTCAGTTAACAGATTGTAACCTCCCTTTGAGAGTGTATACAGCAGGCTTGCTTTGCTGAATAGTTCAATTGCGAAACCCTTTTGAAGCTGTTCTCCTGGCTCTGGCAGTAAGTGTATCGGTCTTGATTGCTGACGGTTTAAAACGTCAAACCTATTTTCAAAAGATTGCGCTTTTATTTGATTAATATTGTGTATATTTTGTATCATGTGGCGAATATGGTGACCTGATTGTCAGGAATTTGGCAAGCCTCGAAGTCAAAGAACAAAGAACAAAGAAAATTACAGCACAGGAACAGGCCCTTCGGCCCTCCAAGCCTACGCCGATCCAAATCCTCTATCTAAACCTGTCGCCTATTTTCTAAGGGTCTGTATCTCTTTACTTCCTGCCCATTCATGTATCTGTCCAGATACATCTTAAAAGACGCTATCGTGCCCGCGTCTACCACCTCCGCTGGCAAAGCGTTCCATGCACCCACCACCCTCTGCGTAAAGAAATTTCCACGCATATCCCCCCTAAACATTTCCCCTTTCACCTTGAACTCGTGTCCCCTTGTAATTGAATCCCCCACTCTGGGAAAAAGCTTCTTGCTATCCACTCTGTCTATACCTCTCATGATTTTGTACACCTCAATCAGGTCCCCCCTCAACCTCCGTCTTTCTAATGAAAATAATCCTAGCGCCCTCCATACCAGGCAACATCCTGGTGAATCTCCTCTGCACCCTCTCCAAAGCATCCACATCCTTTTGGTAATGTGGCGACCAGAACTGCACGCAGTATTCCAAATGTGCCGAACCAAAGTCCTATACAACTGTAACATGACCTGCCAACTCTTGTACTCAATACCCCGTCCGATGAAGGAAAGCATGCCGTATGCCTTCTTGACCACTCTATTGACCTGCGTTGCCACCTTCAGGGAACAATGGACCTGAACACCCAAATCTCTCTGTACATCAATTTTCCCCAGGACTTTTCCATTTACTGTATAGTTCACTTTTGAATTGGATCTTCCAAAATGCATCACCTCGCATTTGCCCTGATTGAACTCCATCTGCCATTTCTCTGCCCAACTCTCCAGTCTATCTATATTCTGCTGTATTCTCTGACAGTCCCCTTCAGTATCTGCTACTCCACCAATCTTAGTGTCGTCTGCAAACTTGCTAATCAGACCACCTATACTTTCCTCCAAATCATTTATGTATATCACAAACAACAGTGGTCCCAGCACGGATCCCTGTGGAACACCACTGGTCACACATCTCCATTTTGAGAAACTCCCTTCCACTGCTCCTCTCTGTCTCCTGTTGCCCAGCCAGTTCTTTATCCATCTAGCTAGTACACCTTGGACCCCATGCTGTGCTAAATGACAATGAAGGAGATGATATCTAATTTGGGGAAAGAATGAACAGAAACATATATATAAGTTGAAAGCAAATGGACACATACTTACAGCAGGAGGCCAATGGGGAAAAGTTAGGAGCAATAAATCAAGCAACAAAAATAACGGCAATAATATCAGCATTTAAACAAGTGCCTGCCTAATCTGTCAGACGTCAAAAAAAAACCTCAAAGAAAGTTTCTGGAAGTAGCATAACATTGAACTAATGAGCATGATATGAGTGTTGAAGAGATACAAGATCTGGTGACAGAATCTCCAGTGCTGTAGTATTATGATGTAATCAAGGCCTTTGAAAATTAGTATTACCACTTCCTGCTTAGGAAAAGCCACAGTGTTAGTACAGTAGGAACAACCCATAGCATACAGCTCACAAGCCTTTTACACCAATTCGGTGCAGGTATTCCCAAGCAGAGAAAAATTTGCAGCTGTGGTATTTGGAATCAATATCTTCTACCAATAATTGCATGCAAGAAATGTGTGCCAGCGAATAACCATTACATATGTTACATACATATTACAGCACAGATTCAGGCCATTCAGCCCAATCAAACTCCTCCCATCTTTCCTCATCTAATTCTATCAGCAAAACCCTCTATTCTCTTTTCCCTCCTATGCTTATCTAGCCTCCCCTTAAAGTTATAAAAGTAGTTTGGTTGTAGAATGTGAGAGGAACAGGGTTGTATTAGGGTTGCCAACTATGGTTGGACATGTTCCAGGAGGTTTCACCATATGGCCTTCTGCCTCCAACTGCCATGCTCAAACAGTATTTATTTTGCCCCATTTCCAGTATTTTTATGACTAATAAGCTAAAGTGTTCAAATATAATGAAAAAAATACAATTTTTAAAAAGTCCCTATGATTTTTCTACAGGGTTGCTTATAGTAGTGTTCAGGAAATTAATTATTAATTCCTGGAGACTCCAGGACAATCCTGGAAGGTTAGCATCTTTAGGCTCCATGTAGCTGATGCATTGAGTTGAAACTATGGCACAGATGACAAAACTGATTAAATGACTGTGTATCCTCTCTTCCTATATCTCAAGCAAGACCAGGTGAGATAAGAATAGAAACTGAGAACAACCAATCATTATAAAAAATGAAATCCCTGATTTTCAAAGGATTTCCAGTCATGAAATCTGAAGTTGATCCAGGACAAGAGCAGTGTTGAGATTTTCAAAATGAATTGAAGAGGGGTTTATCTTCAAAGTCACACAACTGTTGAGCATGCCAACCAGGGAAAACTGAAGTTGAAAGAAATACATCAAAACCACCAAGGAATTGGAAAGTACAATAGATTAGCAAGCAATATCTTGCTTCCAGCCAAACTGCAGATATTATAAACTCTCCTCTCTCCTCTGCTAAGATGCTCCTTCAAAACTTCCTCCAAGCTTTTGGTCACCTATCCTAATAGCTCCTTATGTGGCTTAGTGTCAAATTTTGTTTGATGATGTTCCTGTGAAGTATCTTGGGATGTTTTACTATGTTAAAGACGTTACATAAATGCAAGTTGTTGTTGTGATAGCAAGTTTACATAGGTCACTTCCATTATAAATGTGAACATAGGAATCTCCAATGAAAAATATGAGACAAAGGCATGACAAGAATATGCCATCAGGAAATAAGGCTTTGTAATCATGAAGTGCACACAGTTGGTGTTGTAACCTGATTGCCAACATGCAACACATACAGAATGAAAACACATGGCATTCCAAGTAGCCTTTTGCCGAAATTTGGGACTGATGTATTTAATTTTCATTCAAATGAAACACCGTTGACCACTTTTCAATTTCTGTTTTAACCCTATAGGGCAGATTTTCCTCACACTGCACTTCAGCATAAGGAATCACCTGGACAGAGACTATAGAGAAAAGCTGGGCGGGTAGGATCATGGGCATGTGGCTGGCCCAGTTTTCTGTCTAAGAGGGAATAGAAGATCACATCAAACTAAAGCCAAGATTGGTCAGAGTGAATTGCAATTGACCTATCCAATCAAAATTCAAAAGACAGTAGGTAGATTATCATTTACCAATATGATAATGTCATCTGATAATCAGTGTTGAACCTTCAATCATGCCCAGAAACTTTCATTTTTGCTTCATTCATCGTATATTCATGACAATTTTCCTTCCAATGTGCTGTAACCTTGCACTAGTCTGAATTCAATTTCATGTGTTACATTTCACCCCATTCATACATTTTATCCAACTCCTTTTGCAGGACCCAGTCTGCTTCCTCCGAACGGGAAAAAAAAAGACATCATCTGCAAATCTAACAGGGTTAATTGGATGACTGAATCTCAATCATTAATGTGTATTAGGAGTAGCAGGAGGTGGCCCAACAACAATCTCTGTTGCACTCTACTCACTACTTACTCCTACCATATCACTCCTGCAACAAGTTCCACTGCTACCTTTCCTTCGGGCAATTTCCTGGCCACCCCTAGATTTAACTCATGAATTGCCACTGCTTTCAGTTTTGGAGCAGCTTTCCAGGAAGAACTTTACCAGAGAATTTTAAAAAGTCTGTCATATACATTTCCAATGTACACTTGAGTTGTCACTTTCTCAAAAATTTTAAGTTTCGTAATGCCAGATTATGCCCTTTGAAGCTTGTCAGCTGTTACTTGGCAAATTATTATTATACTGTCATTCATCATAATCAATTTCATTATTTTATTCATTTTTGACCTAAGATTAATGGGTCTATGGATCCCTGGATTGGATTTGTCTCCATACTTTGAATATAGGTACTATATTGTTTCTGACTTGCCTCTAGTCGGCCCAGTATTTAGTTGTTCCTGCATGATGATTTTCAGCACTTCACAAGATTCATCACTAATCTCTCTTAGTACTTTGGGATAGAACCCATCCATCCCTGGAGATTTGTTGGTCAAGCCTTTTTAAACCTGTTTAGAACTCTATCTTGTTGATAACAAAGCCTGTAAATCTGCGTAGATTATCTCCATTAATGGAGGGCATGTCATTTTAATCTTCTCTAGTGAGCGCTTCAAGGAAATAAGTGTTGAGAATATTCCCTATTCTCTACTCATCCTCAGTTTCAACTCTACTGGTATAATGTAAGGTTTTCATCTGTTCCCTGACTATTCCATTGCTTTCCAGCACTGAAAGAACTTTAGTTGTTGTGTTTAGGGCCTGGAGCTATAGTTATTCCTCGTTTATTCTTCACTTCTCTCCCCTGCAAATCAGTCTGGTTAAATGTTTCTGAAATTTTCTGTATACTTCCTAGGGAATACCCTCGCCCTTTTCTCTCCAAGCTTTTTGAAACTAATTTTTCTTTCTTATTTTCATTCGTATCATCTTATTGAGCCATTGGGGTTGTAATTTGAAATCTAAGTTCGGTCATTTTTGTTATGAATTTGTTCTTCATGCTCCTTGAGGTACCTTTGGGTGCTCAATTGAGGTGTCAAAAATAATTTCCACCAACTAACCTGTTTTAGCTTTTCCCTTCAACCCTTCTTGTTGGCCTTGGAAAATTATATATTTGTACTAACACTGTGGCTTTTCCTAAGCAGGAAGTGGTAATACTAATTTTCAAAGGCCTTGATTACATCATAATATGTAATAACCCTGAAGAGGGTTTTTGTTACGGATCTTCAAGCTCATTGTAGAGTCCCTAATTGTAAGTAGATCTTGCTTTTCGTTGGGGCCCAGTATTCTTCTTAAACCTTGTTTGCTGTAGGAGACTTTTCTCTCTTGGGGTTCATGTGTCTTCAGTGGATTTGGAGTTCCATGAGAAAGAGATTGGAGCAGACAGGAGAGGCTGTGGTGAGCCAGCCAGGAGAGGTCTTTTCAGTCCAGGAGCAAACAGACTCTGAGTTCAAACTTTCTGCGGCTAGTTCAAAAAACCCTAAACGCCAGTTAGTCATGTGACCAGCTGGTCCAACAAGTCCAGGCCCCTGTGGATTGTATCACCTCAGCAGGCCCTGGAATGCGCTTCCCCACCCGCTCACTGTCCAGTGATCAACATCAATTGTGGGTTGAATGTGTCAGGGAATGGTCCTTTGTCTACACAAGCACCATCTGTTAGTATGCAAATGTTTTTTCCAGTCTCGGCTGTTCTGTTCAACAAGTCATTTCCATGCTCCAGCAACAGTTCAAAATCAATGTTCATATGACAAAACCAATGTGCCTCATTCTTGGCAGGTGGGGTCCTGCATGACACCTTCATACCCCGTAGAATGAAATGCGATTTGAGAAAAGTGAATTTCATTAAAAGGGTCGAGAGAAAATATAAGATACAGAAAAAACATGCATTTCTCTCATTCATTCCCATTCATTCATTAATCCTAAAACTTATTACAGCCTGTCTTTTCTTGGCGCCAGTGCTCCTTTATTTGCTCCCTTTTTGGCATCCCAGTAAACATGTGGTTCTTTGGGGAAGTTTTTCTTCAGTTTGCCCATTTCCATGGCTGCCTAGGGTCTTTGAGATGATTAGGTTTAATTAGCCCAGAGTTGGATTTTTTTTTCAGGAGATTTGGTAGTGGGCAGGTCTATCCTGAACTCTCTTTCAGTGCTTTGCTGAGTCATGCAAACGCTTTTGACATCTGGGGATGGGTGGTTCGCTATTTTCTGACTGTTTGGGAGGATTCTTTGCTAATCTCCCTTTTGTCCTCTGGGACACTCCTGCCTGCAGGTATTTGTGCAGACTCTACTACAATCCCCTGTGGCACTTCAACTAGGTAAGGCATCACCCTCACAGTTTCTCTGTCCCTATAGGTCTTTCTTTGTCTCTGCAGATTCCTGTACATGCTGTTAGCAACTCTAGTGAGGTGCTTCTAGTGTCTGCACTTACATAGGAGGATGTGGGGTCTAACCTTTCAGTTTTCGGGGTTGGCTGACCAGACAGTAAGGGTTTCATCCAGGATTCCTCCCAGACTTCCTTTAACCTGCCCTCTTGGTCGCTTTTTCTCCTTCCCTTTCTAAACTTTTGCAAAAGACTTGCAGGTTGATAGGTAAATTGGCCATTATAAATTGTCACTAGTATAGGTAGGTGGTAGGGACAGGTGGGGATGTTTGGTAGGAATATGGGATTAGTGTAGGATTAGTATAAATGGGTGGTTGATGTTCGGCACAGACTCGGTGGGCCGAAGGGCCTGTTTCAGTGCTGTATCTCTAATCTAATCTTGTGCCTGCCTGTCTCCTTTGTTCTCAGCAGGGGTCCCTTACAGTTCTCCAGCCCTCTGCTGGAGGGTCCGCCTAACACCGGTACAGGACTTAGGGGTGCAGGTTTCACTGTAGGTTGGTGTTTCCCCTCAACCTGGCACATGTGGCAATTCCTCCACATCGCTGGCGCAGTGGTTAGCACTGCAGCCTCACAGCTCCAGGGACCCGGGTTCGATTCTGGGTACTGCCTGTGTGGAGTTTGCAAGTTCTCCCTGTGTCTGCGTGGGTTTTCTCTGGGTGCTCCGGTTTCCTCCCATAAGCCAAAAGACTTGCAGGTTGGTAGGTAAATTGGCCATTATAAATTGTCACTAGTATAGGTAGGTGGTAGGGAAATATAGGGACAGGTGGGGATGTTTGGTAGGAATATGAGATTAGTGTAGGATTAGTATAAATGGGTGGTTGATGGTCGGCACAGACTCGGTGGGCCGAAGGGCCTGTTTCAGTGCTGTATCTCTAATCTAATCTAATCTTTGTGGAGTTTTGGCCAGTCAAACTGCTGTCTTATGTGGGCTTTGGTCTTTCGTATACCAGCATGTACAGCCACTGTAGTCTCGTGGGCCCTTCTTAATATTTCTCTCCAGTACCTCTGCGGCACCACTAACTGGTGACCTCCTGTCCACTCCTTGCTCTCAGGTCTGTGAGGAGAACTCCATTCCCTCATCAGTACTTCTTTCTTTGACTAGTAGCAATCAGGGACTCCCTCTGCTTCACTTTCAGACTGGACAGCCTGTGCTAACTCTCGCGATACTGGGTCAGCTCGCTGAGCCTCAGCTAGGGAAAATCCATTTAATTCATTCCCTGGGTCTCCTAACTTTCCAAAGTAAGTCTCAGACAGAGAGACCTGGTCAATTGCCTGCACTGCCAATCCTTTGTCTACATAAGCACCGTCTGTTAGTATGCAAATGTTTTTTCCAGCCATGGCTGATCTGTTCAACAAGTCATTTCCAAGCTCCAGCAACAGTTCAAAATCAATGTTCATATGACAAAACCAATGTGCCTCATTCTTGGCAAGTGGGGGCCTGCATGACAGCCCCCACTTTGAGAGAAACAAATGTAGCTGCCAGGCCTCTGAAACAATGCATCAATCACTTCCTTAATACCAAGGTGGTGCCTTGACCAAAGCTACTTGTAATCTCCTCTTAGTGCCTGGAAAGACCCAGTAGCGCAAGAAAAAAATAAATCAGTGATTGCTGTTGTATTAATAGCCGCAGGCATAGGTGTTGGAAGCACTAAGGTTCCTTTTCTATTTGCACCTGCCATTTTAGCTCTCTTAGTAATTTCCTTGAGCATATCTCTATCTCTAAATTTGCTGTCAAGTTGTTCATTCATGGCTTGTAGTGTCTGCCCTGAAGATACGATCTTCCTTTGCTCCTTTATTGTCAGTGCCTTCATCGCCCATTTTACTTATTTCTCCTCAGAGAGCATAATGGTTGTTATGGCCACTGTATAAACACTAGCAGCAATTGTAAAGTGCTTTGAAGTTTGTCAGTGGTATCAACCCACACTCAATTGTAATTTATAGTACTGGCGCTAAACACTTTTTAAAACACGGAATATGTAGAGTTAATTAAACTAATTAGATCTACCTCCTAATAATTGGTTCATTGCTGGTTTGGTTCATTAGTGGTAATCATATAACACTGAGTTAAAACAATATTGGAATATGCAGAGAGGCATTAACCTTGCTGAAAGTACTCAGACTGATAATTACTAACCGTCTGAATGTTTGCCCCATAATTCTACACGTAGGAATGGAAAGTTTACATGGTTGAGAATCCAAAAAAGCTTCTTTCAATCAATATTTTTTCAGTTATGTATCAGGTAAATTTTTTTAATGTTTCTCAAACATTATCACAGATCGATGACAGATTTGATGATTTATCTTCTTTTTCAATTATGCAATAAAGAACCATAAAACCCCAACCTTCAACCTCAGCTCAGTTTTGAATGTGTATTTACCAGAGGTGGGGAGGAGAAGTTAAAATGGTAGCAATATTTCTGGTATAATTTGAGGTTTAACAATGTGATTTTATTATTATATTCTCCCGTTTAACTCTCAGACCACCCATCCCCAAATTGTTCCTACCCAAGACAGCAAACTGCCCTGGGGGCCTCTGTCTACCCTATTCTTTACTTAGATACAAGGAGTTGCGCAGAATTGGCCAACTTCTCTGCCATTTCTGTTTTGAGTGTTTTCTCTTTAATTTGCAATTGTCATGCACTATTTTTATGGACATAGAGTTTCAGTGCTAATTCTATCCCACCATGAAATTGTAAGATGATTAATCCATTAAAGAAATTGGAAAATACCAAGCTAATAAAATGAGTTATCTTCATGGCACATGCGAATGTATTCATAAGACATATTTTTGTTGGAAAGAGGCTAATTTAGGTCATAATTAAGAAATTCAGTAAAAGAGGAATATCTAATAAAATAACAATTTCTTTGTAGGTGTTTCCAAATACACAGCTTCACTATTATTTGCACACTAATTTTGTGGGTATATATTAAAATGTTTCCGAGGATAGATGTCTATTTAAAGCTTTGGAAATTGCACTGAGGTGTTAATTTTTCAAGCACTCACTCCCTGCTGACAAAATCACCCACCAGGTGCACATATTGGAAATGAGAGTGCATACTGCCCACATTTTTCATTTTAATGATCATAAAATCATGAGCAAAGCTTGCCCGATTTTCCAATATGCATTCCTGCCAGGAAGACAAGGAGCAGAGCTTTCAACTTTGGGGGGAAAGCAGGCGATATTGATTGGCTACCCTACTGAAGTAAATTGAAAGGAAAATTAGAATCATAGAATCATGGAAAGTTTAAGGCACAGAAAGAGGCCACTTGGCCCATCGTGTCTGTGCGGCCGAAAAATGATCCAACTATTCTAATCCCACCTTCCAGCATTTGGTCTGTAGCCCTGCAGCTCACAGCACTTGATGTGCATATCCAGACTCCTTTTGAATGAGTTGAGGGTCTCTGCCTCAACTACCTTTTCAGGCAGTGAGTTCCAGACCATCACCACCCTCTGGGTGAAAAAGCTTTTCCTCATCTCCTCTCTAATTTTTCTACCAATCACTTCAAATCTATGCCCCCTCATCACTGACCTCTCTGCTAAGATGAGTAGATCCTTCACCTCCACTCTATCCAGGCCCCTCAAAATTTTGTACATTTCAATCAGATCTCCCCTCAGCCTTCTCTGTTCCAAGGAGAACAACCCCAGCCTATCCAATCTTTCCTCATAGCTGCATTTTTCCAGTCCTGGCAGCATCCTCGTAAATCTCCTCTGTACCCTCTCTAGTACAATTATGTCCTTTCTGTAATCGAGGTGTATAACACAGACTATGGAGCTTGAAGGACACAATGCTGAACCCAGGGATTTTTGAATTTCACCCACACCAACACGGTGAATCACATTTCACAAGATGAGAGAACAAATTAGAAGGCCGGTCACCCTATTCGACTTTCACTTGTGTCTTAGTAGCTAACTAAAGAGTGCCATTAGCGGAAGCCACACATCAGGGCTCCTGCCAGCTGATTGACTCAGGAAGCAGCATAAGATTCACTGAGGACTAAAGACAAGTTGCTAACAGAAAAAAAAATTATTGAGTATACTTTTCACTAGCAGTATTTAAGTCATGTCAAAGTGATCCTTGTATTTATGAAAAGATAGTAAGGCACTAAATTTCCAGTTTTTAATTAACAGCTGTGAAGAGAGACTTAAGAAGCCAAGTTTATTTTCATCTGATGAAAAGATTAGGGAATGTATATAAGTTTTAAAATGGTGAAGGGAACTGATGAGATGGATATAGAGAAACATTTTGCACAAAGCCAGGATGGAACAGGACATAATCATAAAATAAGGAAGCCAGAGGAACATTTATTTCATGCATGCGCTGGAAGTGCAGACATGGAATAAATTCCTTATGCTCAAAGATATTGATATACAGTATTAATCAGGCCACCATCTGGAAGGGTAAATATGGAAGCAGTATATGCATCCAAAAAGAATTGAATCTATTCCTGAATCACCGGGAAAAGGAATATATGGGTTCAGGTAGGAAAGGGAAAAAAATGGTCAGATCAGCCTCGAAACAGATCCAGAATGATGGACTGAGCAGCATCTGCTGAATAGCCTTTTCTTGATCCTATGTTCCATTTTATTTAGTATTCTCAGCATTGACATTTTCACTGGCTTTCATTCCTTTAATGGCAAAATGTGGCATTTCAGTAGTGAAAATCCCATAATATCTCTTTTGACAATCAAATGTTTAGGGATCCCCATGATAAACAGATCTTCAGATCTCAGCCTCCAGCTGCAATTGCAGGGACTGAATCATAATTTCAGAGCAAAATACTTATTTTCATCAATGTTCAAGTTTTCTTTCTACTTTGCTATTCAGCATATGAAAATATAATGGTTACATTTTATGAAAATATAATGAGGACATTGCTATGTTAATGTCTATATAGCAAACATGCCAGTTTGCCATTTTGACTTGCAGATGCAATAGAGCACACCTTGAACTAAGTGCTGAGATACATCTAATGGCACCCACAGCAGCTGACTTCCTGGGGTCAGGGCAAGATTCCCTGCCAATGAAAAGTACTCACAAGACAGAGGGAACATTTAGGATGCCCGTCAAAATGGCTGAAAAGTTAATGAGCACCTGTCTGGGTTGGTACCCAGCCCCACATCCAGAAAAATCAATAGCGATCCTCAATGCTGCCCATCACCGCGCCCCTCCCCACCACCCCCCCCCCCCCCACCGTAAGTATTTGTAACAGAGCTGTATAAAATGAAGAAATTTGCCATAAAAGTATACAACTGCAATACATAAACCAATGCACATTTTTTCTCTCTTAAAAATAAAAACAGGCCAATATTTATACTTGACTATGAAAATGACTAACCATTGGACTTGTTTGATTCAAACATTATGAATTTAACTCTTTCTTTTAAAACAACAAATTTGCATTTCCTATCTCAGAACAGTGTTACGCCAATGTGCTTTGTTGAATGATAATTTTCTTTAATCCACAGACTGAAGTTCTGCATTTATATTTTTTTAAAAGACATTTAAAAAAGAAAAGCTACAAGGATGACTTTGCTGGCAAGCTTAAGATGGCTACCTAGTTTGCAAAACTGTGGGCTGAATTTTACCTGCCTCTCGACGCCACAGGTTGTGGCGCGGGAGCTGGTAAAATCCTGCGGGGAGAGGCCCGCCTCAACCCGCGATGTTGAGAAGGGCCCACTGCATAGTACCGGTGGCGGGGGGACTTCGGTGTGGCCCCCCACCCCCCTCCCCCGCCACCAGGCGACGGTCTTCATATACGTATGCAAACCGTACCAAATGAGATGTAAATAAATATATCTGCAGGCGGGGCCATCCCACGCTGATATTACAGCTACCGTTTGTGCTCCGCACACCTTCAGAACTCCGCATGGAGTTCTGGGCGAGACCCTGGTGGGGAGGGGGGAACAATAGAATTTTCAGGGTGGGAGGCGTGGAGGAGTGGGGTAAACAATCTTTACTGGCTAATGGGATGGTGGGAAGGGGTTGAGGGTCAAAGGGAACAAATTTTGGGAGGAAGGTTCGGAATACCATTAAAGGTTTATTATGGGGGAAAAGTGTGATTAATGTTTAATTTACCCATTGGGGCGGGGTGGAAGAAGTGATTTCTATTTGACATGCCAATGTATTGTTACATCCCGGAGATCGGAACCTTTACATTTTAAAAGGCTACTGAAGGGCTTACAGCCCTTTAAAAATGGCACCAGCACCTGCGTGGTGGCGCCAGACGCCATTGCCGGGGACGCAGCAGCCGCTCCCTTACATCATCGGGGGCGGCCGCTCCACCCCTCTATTTAAATGTGCCCCCGCGCGTAATACCAAGGGGGCTCAGGGACAGCGCATCCACGCAGGATGCATGCCATTTTTAACATTCAGCCCTGTATCCTACACTGCAATACTGTGAGGAGGGAGACAAAATGTCTGCTCATATCTCAGCAAGAACCAAGACCCAGGACGATTAAGGGACCTGCTTTTACTTTTCTTTTCAGCAAAAGATAAATACTGCTAACTGCTATGCTAGAATGACTGAATGTCATGTGACAAGCCCCTCCCCATCTGTGGTTTTAAGCTTGTGTCTTTCTGAGGGTTTCTCTGTCTCTCTTTAACTCTCTCCCTCCATTCCAACTTGAAAGCTTTCAAATCTTGCCTATTGATTGACCACCTTTTCATACTCCGACTACAATCAGAAACCCCGTTGAAGGAAATCATCCACATCGCTGTCTCCAAGGGACCCACTGAACCAGTCATCTACCTCTTCAAACTTAAAACCTCAGGACCACCAAATTCAGCTAGAAGCCACCCGAATCACGAAACACAACAGACTGTACCCCCCTTTTTTCTATGGACTCTAAGTCAACCACTTTCTCCACTCTGTAACCCATTTGTGTGTGTAACTTCTCGGGCTGGATTTTGTTGCGGGCCTGATGTTGGAATCTGTGGCGGGGTGAGGGCACGGAAGATTGTATTGGCAGCGGCCCACCACAGAGCCCGATGCCGGGAGTTCCGGGCCTGAACTTCCCGGCGGTGGTGAGGCTGCATGGCAGCCCCCAACCTCTGACCAACATGACCCAACTTTGAATATGCAAATTAAGAATATGAATGCATTTAAATAAAATTGTCAGCAATCTTACCTGCTGCCCGGGATTTTCCAAGCAGCGGCAGGCACTCGCATGCCTTCACTTTACCGTCCAGGGAAAGCTGGCACCACCGAGGTGAGGAAGTGGGGGTACTTAGGATTTTCAGTGTAGTGGGGGGAGGGAGAGGGTAAAATGTGCATTAACAGTGCAGGGGAGGGGGCGAAGGGGTGAACTCTGCACTTTGAACAGCTTTGGGGGGGGGGGGGGGAGAGGGCAATTATTATCTGTACCATTATGGGGGGGGGGGGAAGGGGCGATATCTTTTATTGTGGTGTACTGGGGGGGTACAGTTTAAAATATTTAAATTTAGCAGCAGGTCTGGCTGCCCTTCAATAATGGTGCCAGCGCCTGCGCACAGGCAGCTGACACCGTTGCCAGCATCACAGAGCCTGCCTGTTATGACCGATGTGGAAGGAGTGCACTGTCTTTCTCTAGTTCCACTTCTCCACAGGTCACGACATATACTTAAATGTTTACCCAGTTACCAATACCGTCAATGATATACTCTACTCTTTATCCCAGAATAAAATACACCAACCAGGTTTCTTTAATAAACAACAAAATTATCAGTTTATTATAAAACAAGACTTATCCAGTAAAGATGCAAAGCATTAACACACAGTTTGAAATATGAATGTAAATAGATATTCCCTTCGAGATACCCAACACACATGCACACACACACCAGTTAGACTAAAAACAGTAAAGAAGTTTTCTCTGCAGAAATTCACTTTACAAAAAGCCAAAAAAAAAAAAATACTTTGGCCAAATACTTGTTCATTCTTGAAGGAAAAGGAGAAGATCTGGAAGGATATTAGTTGTTCTTTGGTCTAGCATCCAGGTACACTGAGACAGGTCCCTGGGATCTTTTCTGGAGCAGTTCTTTTCAGAATTATCGAGAATTAATTTGGCATGCTTTCCAGGAGATTCTCAGGGGAAATGTGGCATCAGGGGTTTTAGCTATCACACACTGGATTTTCCAGGGTCTCTTAGGTGTTTCTTTAAGCAGCCTCAAAACAGTACTCAAAAAAAACATTCTTGAGCACCATAAATCTTGATATAGCACTTCTCTGTAAACAACTCCCCTGGCCACCAAGGTTCCTGCTGTTTATTTAGATAAAGGTATGTGACATCCAGTAAAGGTTGTTTTTAAACACAAAGCTCAAATGTCTTCCCAGTGACCCTTGTAAAAAAAATCCATGGAATCTTTTCAATTTTCCAAATGAACCAATGTCCATAATCATTAGCACGTCCTCAAAACATGTTAAGAACGGAGCACCTTCATAACATGCCCCCACCACGCGATTGGGGGGTGGGGGCGGCCCAACCGGCATATTATCTTGAGCCGCCACTTGATAGATCGTGGTGGCATGACGGCATGTGCAGGCAGCCATTTTTTCACTTGCTGCCGCTCCCGGCAATAGGAGAATATGATTCAGCCCCTAGTGCGTGGTAATGTGTGTGTGTGTGTGTGTGTGTGTGTGTGTGTGTGTGTGTGTATGTGTGTGTGTGTGTGTGTATGTGTGTGTGTGTGTGTGTGTGTGTGTGAAAGTTGGCATGTTTTTTATTATTTTTATTAGTTTGGTTTAGGTACAAATAAGTTAACCTCTAATGCTTTGTCTTTCAACACACTATTAACATATTGTTTGCCTTTGCTCCACGACCTTCTGGTCAGTTATTCTGTGACCTTGTCCTGTCTACACCTTCTCCTTTGTTATCTCTTGCCCCACCCCCACTTTACTTGCTTATAACCTTTTACATTTCTAATATTTGCCAGTTCTAAAGAAGGGTCACTGACCTGAAACATTAACTCTGCTTCTCTCACCACAGATGCTGCCAGACCTGCTGAGTATTTCCAGCATTTCTTGTTTTTATTTAAATTAACCTCTTCCTTTGTTAAACTCAAGAAAACCTATCCGATTAGTTCTTGTTATGATCATAGCAAGTAAGTAATCAAACACCTACTGAATTGGCCAATATATCAACTTTAAGAAAGAATTAAATCTGATGTGGTCAAACAAGGGGAAGGAAAAGGGGCAATCCCTTCGACCACTCCTCACTTGACCATAATGACAGCTTTAAGATCAATTGGGCATACTGTATTAGCCATGCATTAAAATAAAAATCTGTTATTTCTTCAGGAATCAGCCTGGATCCCCACTTCTATCTATCAGCAGGTACAGATGCCTGGTCTGATCAGATATAATTCCACAAACCATTATCTCAGACGGAATTCTTTTCAAAACCCTGGCATGTAGGCGATGAAACTGGCATTTATTGCCCATTGCTGATCACACCGAGTTTAGCATAACTGGATGACTTGCTAGACTACAGTAAAGGGCAGTTAAGTGTCAACTGTGCCAGACCGGATAAGATAAGCAGGTTTCATTTCTAAAGGAGATGAGTGAATCAGTTGGATTTTTACAACAATCTGATAGCTTCATGGTTACTTTGTTACTGGTAATAGTTACTTATTACCAGATTTTTTTTAAACTGAATTCAAATTCTCAAAATGACATGGTGAGATCTGAACTCATATTATGCTGGATTATTAGTCCAAGCCTCTAGATTACTAGTTCAGTTACCTAATCACTACACTGTCCAGCCCTAGTTTCCCATGTCCTGGAAAACTCTACCAATATTGCACCAGAAGTGCAATGAAAATGAGGAGTATTTTTGGCGGGCTCTGAGTCTGCTGTTTATTGAAATCATGGAAACTCAGAAAAACTATGAAATCTGAGCAATAATATAACTGAAAATCTAGGACTTGCTATATGAAATGTGGAATATGGCTTGATTTTGTACCAACTGGCAAGTTACACTATTATATTGTTCGTAAACACATTTGTCTCATTTAATCTGTCTACCTTACAAGTCAAGCCAAATCTACCTTAGTCAATCTGCCACACCTGTCTGACTTTGAGAATGAGCAGAGTCCTGTGAGCTGAAAGGCAATGGGATATTTCAGGGTCAGTGAGCTGAAGAGAAGACTGTTCAAAGCAAATGGCATTTGTAAAATAGTTTGAACTTAAACAAATCAAAATTTGCTCCCCCTGATGGTTTGGAAAGTTTATCCAGTGACTAACTAATCAGGAAGACTTCTTCCTCTAGTGAACTGATCTCAGTTTGGATGCCAATGGATGGCACAACACTCAAGCACAACAACTCTGAGGTAGGGAAGGGAAAAATTGGTCAGCATTCCCACTCGAAAGCAACCTGTTGTTGGAGTTCAGATAATTTGATTGAGGACAGGGTCAGGCTCAGCAATGATGCCCCAGTAGTTGAGGAGCTTGTTTCAGGGCTGTGCAGGAACCTTTATCAGTATAGCAGGTGGCACACTATTGACATGGAATGTGTGTGCACTCACCACTAGCTAGTTTGGAGAGTTAGACGCCTGTGAAACAGATGCATTTCCAACAGATTTCTGGTATCTGGTATTCTCAAGGTATAGGGTGAAATTGATTGTACTCATTTGGTGATTCAAACACCCCGTTGTGCAATAGGAAAGGACATTACTTTCTGAACATCCAAATATCTGTGAATACTGCCAAAGAATCTACTTATTGGTGCATGATTTCCAGGGCATCCCCATGAGGCCCATACCTTAAGAGAATGTTAGTTTGAAGTTTTATTTTTTTCTTACTCATTCCAAAGAATAGAAAGAAAGTATTTGAATCTCTACAGCACATTTCACAGCCAATGTAATACTGTTTGAATTGCCGTCACTATTGTAATGTAGCAGTCAATTTGCATTCAGGTTAAAAGGCTATTTGGAAAAAGAGTTATGTCACAGTGGTGAAACCTATTGAGAATTGATTATAATAAATATACATAAAAAGAAAAATAGTGCATAATTTCAAAACTTGTATGAACTATATGTATAATATTATTCTAAAATGTGTAGGTATGGTGCAGCAGCACTTCGACTTCCATTTATTAACTCTGCGCAAAATCAAATAAATATTTACGTTAAATATATTTCACAGTAAATGGTGAGGGCATCATGTTTTCTACATGAGTATTTAGTTTTTGATTAATCTTTTAAGCCTTAAAACAGTTCTGAGCATTCAAAATAAATTCTGGATTAATTCATGACCGGCTTCAGTCTGTCAATCATGGTTTCTACATTTTTGAAGAACACATTCTATGCTGCAGGCATTATTCTCATACATCTCCTTTGTCCTAGTAGTTTAATGGACAGTTTTTTTTAATGGCATGTAGACAGATTATGGAGTTGAAATTTTAGCAGCTCAGCGGTAGCATTTTTGTCTGAGTCAGAAGGTCGTGGGTTCAAGCTCCACTCCAGAGGCTTGAGCACGATAACTAAGCTGCCACTTGAATACATGGAGGTGCCATTCTTTTCAAGGAAGTCTCGGCCCTGGCACCCTTCTCAGATGAATTTAAAAGATCTCATGGTACTATTCAAAGAAGCACAAGGATTTCTCACGTGTGCTGGCCAATATTTATACCTCACGACCATAAACAGATGATCTGGTCTTTTATTTCATTGCCAGTTGTGGGAATTTACTGTGCATAAATTAACTGCTGTGTTTCCGACATTACAACAGTGACTATACTTTAAAAGTACTTCATTGGTTGTAAAGTGCTTTGAGACATCCTGAGGTTGTTAAAAACTGTTACAGAAATACAAAGTTCTTTGCATGTGGGATCCAGCACACAAATGCTTAATTCCTTCTTTCAAAATTTCTCCTTTGTTGCTTGAGCAGAAGTGTTAACCGATTTATTTTAAATAAGTTGATGGGTCCACGAAAATAGAGAGAAGAATTTCAAATAAATGTGATAGTCATTCCTACACTAGCATTTTGCAGTGTAATTTTGTAGCATATAATATGAAGAAACACTTATGATTTAAATGTAAATGAAAGGGAGCAGGTCTGCTCCCAGTCAAGATTTAATATTTCGCAGGAACTCTATTTGAAACCAATACTTTAGTTCACTATTTACTGTCTGTATATGTCAAAAAAGCATCAAGGACTCCAAATCCACTCCACTTTTAACTTTTTTCTATTATATAATTACTAGCTCTTTAATCAGATTATAGGTCACTTGATAGGTGGTCCATCAAACACATAGGGACGAGACAGTGGCATAGTGGTAATGTCACTGAACTAGTAATCCAGAGGACCAGACCAATGCCAAGGAGACTTGAGTTCAAACCCCACCACAGCAGCTGGTGGAATTTAAGATCAATTAATTAAAAAGATCGGGGATTGAAAGCTAATCTCAGTAACAGTGCCATGAAACTACCATCAGTTGTCAAAAAAGCCCATCTGGTTCACGAACATCCTTTAGGGAAGGAAATCTGCCATCCTTACCTGGTCTGGTCTACCTGTGACTCCAGACCCACAGCAATGTGGTTGGCTCTTAACTGCCCTCTGAAATGGCTTAACAAGCCACACAGTTGTCAAGGGCAATTAGGGATCGGCAACAAGTTCTGGCCTTGCCAGTGACACCCACATCCTAAGAAAGAATTTTTTTTAAAACCCTGAAATGAACAAAGAATGAGTTGTCAATCAGCGAGGGATCAGCATCAGTGAATTAAGAGGTTGCATCTAAGGTCACTTGTTTTATTGTAGACAAATAATTTGTGAGGTAGTCCCAGTACAGTAACTGTGGCATACACTAAATGTTAGTACTTGAGAGTAATTTTGAGTAAAACGGGTGACAGTGAAGGCAATAAAAATTGGGAAGATGTAAACTGGGTAGCTGAACTGCTGTCACCTGCTTTGCTCTATCCTACAAAGTTAAAATTACCCATCTTTTATCTGTAAGTAACAGTCAATAAATTGTTCAGAACAGGCCATGCCAACTCAACTGGTCAGGTGCAAAAGGAGACAGAGATCCCATTTCTTTCAAAACAGCTTGGTATTTTTTCTTATTTCTTTAAGGACATAGATTTATGAAACGTGATTGGAAATAAAGAGGGCTGACTTCCTGAAAAGTATTTGGTGATTTTTTTTGAAGAAGAAGGAATTGAGCTGTGTGAAACTTTTTCACAACAATGTTCATGCACAAATGACATGATGGTGCATCTCATGCACAATTTATGTGATCACGTTGTGCATTAATAAACAACCATCACATTAGGTGTTGATGTTGCACCTTTAGATAACATCAAGCTATTTGGAAAGTCTAGTGGAAAGTCATAAACTGTGTAGAACTCAGTTTTCATATCACAGTGACCATACACTACATATACACTCATGTTTTCACTTCTTTCTAAAGATGAAAATATCAGAGCAGAGTTCTCTGCCAAATTGCTATCAATCATTACAATCAATCGATCGATCATGTCACTTTGCAAGGTTCAAAAGGTATCACATTTTTATAAATCAGGCGGCATTCAAACATACATGATTTGAGCAGTTTATTTCTAATTTTAACATACTTCACTCAGGATTTACTGGCATTTGTCCAGGTTACACCATAATAACCATGAATCAATTAGGTTTGCCAAACCTGCCGCTGCAGATAAGCAGACAAGGGAATGTAAAGAAAATAAAGTCAATTAACTGGAACAGGGGTTCCCAAACTAGGGGAGTGCGAGGAGGTTATTGGGGTTGAGGGGTGGGTGCATGAAGGGGCTATCGGGGGGTGGGGGGGCCACAATGTGAACAAGCTCTAGTTCGAGCAGTCTTTCAATCTTCCATTTACTGATGATCACTTGTGTTTTACCATCGCAGAGATTGTTCAAACCAGCAGGGAAGCATAGAAATGATCCACATGGCGATGGTGCCATGAAGGGCCGGGCCAGCTGATGGAGGGGTTGGTATGGGTACTGCTGAAGGAGGGGCCTGGCTTTTGCAGTCCTGGTCACCAGCCTCCCATTCAGTCTGTTCGGGCAGTACTGCTCAGCATCCCCCTCAAAATCAGGTGAAACTCGAGCACTCATTTGGGACATGACATTTGATCAGAATTTGTTCTCAAAGTCTGTTTAAATATGGATGAGTACACATTTAATTTCCACACTTGATTTCTGATCAACATTTTCCAAAGATTTACACACGTATTTCTTTTTTTTGAAATCCCAATTTTTTTTTTCCCTTGCTGGGCCATGCTTCTGTGGATATGGAAAACTTGCAGTATTTTGCTTGTTTGGCCATTAATCATGTGTCAACCAATGTAGTGAGTCAGATGTGCACTCCTAATTTTGTTGAGGCAAAATCCTGACGTTCTAGAGCAAAATTATATTTTTTAAACCTATGTTTCCTTTTGAGTTGTTCACTTGATGCATCATCTTCGGCAATAAAGCAAAGACGTTAGTTTGCAAAACAATTTACAGTCAAATCCAGCAGCATTTAGCACTGTTGTGCCTGTTTAATGGGCCTAAAGTGGATGTAACAATAATCACTTTAGCTGTGCAGAGGCTCATGCTGATCCCCATAGGAGTTCAGACCACTGGCAAATTTGTTGCAGTCTTTTTTTTAAACGGGCCTGTCCTCAGCAAGGTTGAAATGAGGATCCTGTGCTCATCTCAGGTGCAGTCTCCTAAATTAATTTGCCCTAGTCAGAGCTTGCGATGCAACTTTTATTCAAACTAACCTGGATATAAATGAAAATGATGGCCTGGATTTAACCAGGTGGCGGTGGCCCCACCCATCGGCAGAAAGTTGGAGGTGAGCCTCCCTCTGCCGGCCCTGGAAGCCATGATGCTATTTTGTTTGGCTCAGGCGATTAATTCAAACAGCACTGACTTACTCTATCTCAAAGCTGTCTTGGTCCATAGTTTCATTTCATCCTTCGCCTCCTCCAGCACTTTAATAAAAAACTTTTTTGATTTGCAAGCTTCAACAACTCATGGGCACCAACACCCCCCCTGGATCTTTCTTCCCCTTCCCTTCCTTCTGACCCCACCTCTTCTTTGAATCTCACTTATTGCTGTGTATTCATAATACCCTCTGACCTTCCCCTCTCTGACCCTGAATGATCTGTCCTCAGGAAAGGGCTCAGCTTCATCCCCTTACGCCCCTATCCCAATGAATTTCGAGCTCGGCACGATGCTTAGATCTTCTTCCGTAGCCTTCGCCTCCGCGCCCCCGCTCAGTGGACCCTTTTACTCACCTCCAATATTTTCCCTCTACTTGGACACCTCCCTCTGGCCTCTTATCCTCCCTCCATCTTTTCATTGAGAACTGCTGGCGTGACATTTCTCTGCTCCTCTCACTCACTCTAACCTGTCTCCCTCTGAACTTGCTACACTCTGTTCTCTCAGGTCCAACCCTAACATTGTCATCAAACCTATTGACAAGGATGGTGCCTTTGCTGTAAGGTGTACTGACTTATACCTAGCAGAGGCTGAATATCAACTCTCAACACTTCCTCCTGTCTCCTCCTAGATAATGACCTCCACCACTGAACATCAAGCCTTTATATCCAGGACTGTCACTTACCTCATCTCCTTTGGAGATCTGCCCTCCACGGCCTCCAACATCATAGTTCCCCAACCCTGTACAGCCCACTTCTACCTCCTTCCCAAAATCCACAAACAGGACTGCCCTGGTAGACTCATTGTTCCAGCCTGTTCCTGCCCCACTGAACTGATTTTTTCCTAAGTCGACTCTATTTCTACTCCCCTTGTCCAGTCTCTTCCCACCTACATCCATGACTTTTCTGATGCCTTCCGTCACTTCAACAGTTTCCAGTTTCCTGGGCTTCACTGTCTCCTATTCATTCAATCCCTCTACACCTCCATCCCCCACCAGGACGGTCTGAGGACTTTCCACTTCTTCCTAGAATGGAGGCCCAACCAGTCCCCATCCACAACACCTTCCTCCACATGGCTGAACTTGTTCTCACATTGAACAAGCTCTCCTTCAACTCCACTCACTTCCTCCAAATAAAAGTGTTGCTGGGGGTACCCACATGGTTCCTAGCTATGCCTGCCTTTTTGTGGGATATGTGGAACATTCATTGTTCCAGTCCTACTCAGGTCCCCTCCCTCACCTCTTCTTCTGGTACATTGATGACTGTATCGGTGCCACTTTCTGCTCTCACCCTGAACTGGAAAATTTCATTGACTTTGTTTCCAATTTCCACCCTTCATTCAGCTTCACATGGTCCATCTCTGACTATTCCCTATCCTTCCTCAACTTCGTTGCCTCCATTTCTGGAGACACGCTATCAATTAATATTAACTGTAAGCCCACAAACTCCCACAGATACTTTGGCTACACTTCCTCATACCCTGCTTCCTGTAAGGACTCCATTCCATTCTCCCAGTTTCTTCATCTCCATTGCATCTGTTTGGACAATGCAATTTTCCATACTAATGCTTCTGATATGTCTTCCTTTTTCTTCAACTGAGGATTCCCCTCCACTGTGGTTGGCAGGGCCCTCAACCGCATCTGATCTATTTCATGCACTTCTGCTCTCACCCCTTCCCCTTCCTCCCAGAACCATGATAGAGTTGCCCTTGTCCTCACCTTCCATCCCACCAGCCTCTGTATTCAATGCACCTTCCTCCACCATTTCCGTCACCTCCAGCATGATGCCACCACCAAACACATCTTCCCCTCCCCTCCCCTTTCAGCATTCTAAAGGGACCATTCCCTCCGCGACACTCTGGTCCACTCCTCAGTCACCCCCAATGCCTTGAACATCTATAGAATAAAATAAATAATGCATACATCTCTGTCCCTAAATGTTTTCATTCTGTGACAAAAGAGTCCGAGGAACACAACCCCTCCAAAACTTTGAAGGATAAGACCAAATTTGCCATTTACAATGGAAAAATTTGCAAGCTCCAATAACTGAGAACATCCAAGTGATAGACCCAGAGTTCAGGCTATCCACAACGTGTGTAATAAAATAGAAATGACTGAATGGTTCTTGAAGGACCGAGGAAGCTGATACAAGTATTCTTTTTATTTTAAAACAACAGGATGAAGTATCATGGAACTGGGTTGCTGAGTAGCTCCAGTAAAAGTATTTATGAGATTATTTCTAAAAGGCAAATTACTAACAAAATTAGTTCACTTCTAGGGGAAGAGCAAAATGGGTGCAGCAAAATGTCGAAGCACAATAGGCCACTTGTTCATCCTTGACAACCATCATGGAAATATTATGGAAAGAGCAGACTCTTCTACAGCAACTTTAGTTGATTTGAGACGAGTTTCAAATGGTGATTTGAGAAACAGATTGTGAGCAGTGTTACAAGACTACGGAACTGATGGGAAAATTTGTGTATCAAGCTATGGGGGGGACAAGGCTGGGGAATGGAAAATATTTCCAATTTTGGCATCAGCTGTCAGCATTGCCAGACGCAGAGCAATGTCCACTCATTTATTCTGTTTACATCCCTTTGCAACATCCTGATCCCATCTGTAATACTTAACAACCCTCCGAGTTTAGTGTCACAGAAATCATAGAATCTAATAAACTTGTTCCACCAAGGAAGCCATTCAGCCTATCCAACCTGTGCTGGTTGTTTGAAGGAGCAGTTATGCTTAGTCCCACATCATCAATTTTTGTCCATAACCCTGTAGGTTTCTCATCATCGAGCACCTGCCCAATTCCATTTTGAAATTATTTATGGAATCTGCTTTTAACACCCTGTCAGACAGTGCATTTCAGATCCCAACAACTCTGAGTGAAAGAATTCCTTCTCACCTCCCCTTGAAATCTTTTGTCAATGATTTTGAATCAATGACCTCTCGTGATTGACTCAATTGCCAGAGGGAATAGTTTTTCTCTGTCTGCTCTAGCAAAACCTCGCATCATCTTGAAAACCTCTATTCGGCCACCTCTTAAACTTCTCTGTTCCAAGGAGAACAGTCCGAACATTTCCAACCTCTCCTCATAACTGAATTCTCTCATCGCTGGCAACAATCTGCTAAACCTCCTCTGAACCCCTTCCATCTTTCCTGAAGTGTGGTGCCCAGAATTGTCCAGAATACTCCAGCTGACACTAACCAGTGATTTGTATTATTCTAGCATGATCTCTGCTTTTATTTCTATTCTTCTATATATAAACTCAAGTATTCCATTGGCATTTTTAACCCTCTAAACTTTGCTCACCTGCTCAAAGATTTTTTGTACATGGACACCATCTGTTATCTGCAAGCTTGGACATACAATTCTCCAATCTTACATGCAAGTCAATAATAGTATCCAAGTAATCAATAAAGTCATTCTACCTTTGATTTTTTTCTTCTGCAAGAAAATACACTTAGGGAGTAGAAGTTACCATTTGTTTACCACTTGGTTACGCTGGAATTTTCTGTGTATTACGTCCAAAATCAGCCAACCATTGCAAAGATTGAGGTATTTCACGCGCAACATATGTCAAGTGCAAACCGAGTTTCCCACTCTTTTGCATTGGCTTAAAAACATTTCAATAGAAGCTGGCCCCGCCCACAAACTAGCCACAGTTCCAGAATGAAGTCATTACTGTGGCAAGTTTCCGCACTCGTCTGCGGGCCTTCGAAGAGGCGCTTAAACTTAACGTCTTTTTTACGGGCAAGGACAGTAATCGACACGTTATATAAACTTTTAGTTTTTTTCAATTCACTAAGAAATTGACAATTGTATGCCACTATAACTAGTAAATGATTCTGTATTTTGTATAGTTTTTTAAAGTCATTTTCAGTTATTTATTTACAATCAGGTTACTCACAGGTGTTGGACAAGATGCGAATTAAAAATGCTTATCTCTTGTGATAAACCCATTTTCATATATCAAGGAATATTTAAATGCAAAATTATCTTTTTCAAAAAGTTACATTCCAAAACGCTGCCCAATTGAACTGGTTCCTGGAAGACTTTACATATGGCCATATGGAAATAAGTCGCAGAAACTTGAGGAAAAGAAACGCTTCTGAAAACCAGTTCAATTTTGAGTGCAATTTTTTTATTCATTCATGGGATATGAGTCTCGCTGGCTAGGCCAGCATTTATTGCCCATCCCTAATTGTTCTAGAGAAAGTGATGGTGAGCCACCTCCTTGAACTGCTGCAGTCCGTGTTATGTCAGTACATGCTCAGTGCTTTTAGCGAGGGAATTCCAGGATTTTGATCCAGCGATAGTGAAGGAACGGTGATTATAGTTCCAAGTCAGGATAGGGTGTGGCGGGGAACTTGCAAGTGGTGATGTTCCCATGTGCCTGCTGCCCTTGTCCTTCTAGGTGGTACAGGTGGCATGTTTAGAAGGTACCGTTAAAGGAGCCTTGGTGAGTTGCCGATCCTATTCTTTTACTTTGGATTAGTGATTTTCTTCACAACAGGACCCAACGGGTGTTGGTCTCCAGGATTTACTCAGAGCCCATGGTTTAATGAATATGGAATCTCCTCAGGGTTGTGTACTTTCACCCTTGCTTTTTGATTCTCTACAGGAATGACTGTCCATCAGAACATGACAACATAATGATTCTGAAGTATGCTGATGATACAGTACTTGTGGGCCTCATCAGGAATAATGAAGTAAACGATAGGGACTAGGTGGAGAGGTTTATAAAATGCTGCAATGATAATTCTCTTAAATTGAATGAAAACAAAAGAACTCGCTATTGACTTTAGGAAAAAGCCAACTAATGATATTATTCCCATAAAGATTTATGATGTGTAAACTGAAATAGTCACCAGCTATAAGTATTTAGGTATTAAAGTAGATGATAAGTTGAATTGGGGGGAACAGTGCAGTGATGGCCAAGGGACATACGTGATTAGAGATACAGCACTGAAACAGGCCCTTCGGCCCACCGAGTCTGTGCCGACCATCAACCCCCCATTTATACTAATCCTACACTAATCCCATATTCCTACCAAACATCCCCACCTGTCCCTATACTTCCCTACCACCTACCTATACTAGTGACAATTTATAATGGTCAATTTACCTACCAACCTGCAAGTCTTTTGGCTTGTGGGAGGAAACCGGAGCACCCGGAGAAAACCCAGGGAGAACTTGCAAACTCCACACAGGCAGTACCCAGAATCGAACCCGGGTCCCTGGAGCTGTGAGGCTGCAGTGCTAACCACTGCGCCACTGTGCCGCCCTATTACAGCAGAAAGTTAAAATCCTTTTGAGTAGATTCCACAATTATGAAACTCTTCTATATGGCTATAGTTAAGAGTGCTATCCTTTTCAGATGTCTCTCCTGGTACTGTTGTCTTAGGAATGGAGATTCTTTAAGAGTACATAGATTGTTGAATCAGGTAGGAAGGGTATTTGATAAGCAGATTTTTCTTGATGAACTCTGCTTTCAAATAATTTTGATGCAAGTAGATTGTTATGAACAGTGAAAATCATCCCTTGTCTCAGTATTACTGTTGGATGCATTCAGGGAAAAGGCTACAATCCCTTAGGTGCAGGACAAATTGGTTCTTGAACTCATTTGTGCCTTTATAAGAACTTTTAACAGGAGCTTGATGGGACTCATTGATTATTTTAATGTACTGGAATTAGTTTTGAACAAAAAGTTTAACAAAGTTAGACTTTTTGTGATAGGGTAATTTTCATTCTATTTATTGTTATTATTCATATGTAATGAATGAACAATGTACCCAAAATGAATTTCTGTATGGACAATAAACTGAAATTGAAAAATTGGAAATTAGAAATTGGAAAAAATGTGGGCTGCTTTGTCCTGGATGGTGACGAACTTCTTGAGTGTTGTTGGAGCTACACCCATCCAGGCAAGTGGACAGTATTCTATCACACTCCTGATTTGTGTCTTGTAGATGGTGGACAGGCATTGAGGAGTCAGGAGGTGAGTTACACTCCACAGAATTCCCAGCCTCTGACCTACTCTTGTAGCCATGGTATTTATTTGGCAGATCCAGTTAAGTTTCTGGTCAATGATAATGCCCAGGATGTTGATGATGGGGGATTCAGCATTGGTAATGTCATTGAACATCAAGCGGATGTTTGAGATGGTGATTGCCTGGCACATGTGTGGTGCGAATGTTACTTGTCACTTATCAGCCCACGCTTGAACGTTGTCCAAATTTTGCTGCATGCAGGCACGGACTGTTTCGGTATCTGAGGAGTCGCAGATGATGCTGAACATTGTGCAATCATCGGTGAATATCCCTACATCTGACGTTATGATGGAAGGAAGGTCATTGATGAAGAATCTGAAGATGGTTTGGCCTAGAACACACCCAAAGGAACTCTTGCAACGACGTCCTGGGACTGAGATGATGGGCCTCCAACAACTACAACCATCTTCCTTTGTGCTAGGTATGACTCCAACCAGTGGAGAGTTTCCCCCCTGATTCCCATTGACTTCAATTTTGCTAGGGCTCCTTGATGTCACATTCAGTCAAATGTTGCCTTGATGTCAAGGGCAGTCACTTTTACCTCACCTCTTAGTTCAGCTTTTTTGTCCGTGTTTGGACCAAGGCTGTAATGATGTCTGGAGCTGAGTGACCGTGGCAGAACCCAAACTGAGCATTGATGAGTAGGTTATTGCTGAGTAAGTTGCTGCTCGAAAGCACTGTCAACAACATCTTCGAATATTTTGCCGATGAATACAAGTAGACTGATGGAGCAGTAATTGGCTGGATGTTCCCAGAGAAAAGAAATTCACACAACCATTCAGATCAGGAAGAGGGTGAGAAATAAGCCCACAATGGTAAATCTGAAGGTGAAGATTGATACTGGAGTGGAGAGTAACATCATCCCGCTCAGACTATACCAGCAGATCTTTCCTGCAAATTTGGAGGAAAATGGTTATCCAAGGGAAGGTGCTCTGAAACCAAACAACGTCATGCTAACAGCATATGGGGGAACTGAGATTCAACAACTAGGAACAACCCAAATCAAAGGGACACACAAAGGAAAAGATGTTAACTGTATGTTCTATGTAACAGAAACAGATGGTCCAGCTATCCTGGGGTGGAACATTTGTGAAGAGCTGCAGATTATCTCAGTAAACCATGAGGTGAAGGAGGCGACACATGGAAGAAAAGAAGGTGATCACCAGAGTCACAGAGCCTACAGATTGGGTAAATTCCATCGTGGTGAGAGGGAAGCCAAATGGACGGCTAAGAATTTGCCTGGATCCCAAAGATCTTAACCAAGCAATAAAAAGGGATCACTACCCTATTCCAACATTGGAAGAAATCACACCAGCACTGGCAGGGGCAAAAGTTTTCAGCGAGCTTGATGCCAGAAATGGCTACTGGAATGTGAAGCTAGATGCAGAATCTTCACTATTGACAACATTCAACACACGCTTTGGACGGTACAAATTCCTGCGTTAACCCGTTGGCCTCAAAGCGAGCCAGGACGTGTTCCAACAGAAAGTAGATGAGACATACAGGGGATGCAAAGGAGCAGTCGGCATAGCTGATGATACCCAGATATATGATGTAGATGGAAAAGATCATGATAACCATCTACATGAAGCCATGGAGAGAACCAGGAAAGCTGGGATTAAGCTAAACGCAGACAAATGCATTGTGAAAGTGACAGAATGTCAGTTCTTCAGAATGGTGTACATGGAGTTAAGCTGAGCCCTGAAAGAATCTCAGCCATCTCGGGGATGGAAGCCCCAAGAGATAAGAGAGAGTTGAGAAGTTTCCTTGGTTTGATACAATACATGAGCTCCTTTATTCCACACATGTCGGGACACATGGCAAACCTGTGGGAGCTGATGAAAGAAGATGTAGCGTACCAGTGGTCAGAGTCACATGACAGGAGTTTCAACAAACTAAAAAGGTAGCATGCAAGGAGACAAGTCTGTCATACTAAGACAGAAAGAAACCTGTCACTCTACAAGTAGATGCTTCCACAAAAGGACTGGCAGCAGCCCTGGTACAAGAGGGAAAGCCTATAGCATGTGCGTCCAAAGCTCTGACATCAGCTGAGGCAAGATATGCCAACATAGAGAGAGAGCTTTTGGCAGTCATGTATGGATGTGAAAAGTTCTGCACGCATCTCTATGGGAGGAAGTTCACAGTGGAGAGTGATCATTGTCACTGGAGCAGACCTACAAGAAAAATCTATGTAAAGCACCAGCAAGACTGCAGAGGTTACTCTTGAGGCTTCAGAGTTATGATTTCACACCGAAATATAAGCTAGGAAGAGAAATGGTACTGGCAGACACCCTATCTCGGTTGTCACCACAGGAGAAACATGAGACAGAAGATCTAGGCATAAAGGTTCATCACCTAGTGAACATAACACCACCGAAACTGAGTCAAATTAGAGTTGAGACCAGCAAAGATGAGGAGCTACAGATGCTATCTCAGCAAGTGATCCAGGGATGGCTTGATAGGATACAGCAAAGATAACCAGCAATACAGCAGTATTGGTCTATCAGAGATGACATCTCACTAGAAGATGGTGTTCTGCTGGCAGGATCCAGAATAATCATACCCAAAACAATGCAGGAAGAACTTCTCCAAAAGATACATGAAGGTCACATAGGAATGGAGAAGTGTAAGCTCAGAGCCAAATCAGCTGTGTACTGGATAGGCATAGAGAACGATATCAAAAATATGGTGTCTACAAGCAATGTATGTCAGAAGTACAGAAACTCCCAACTGAAAGAGGAGATGATATCTACTGAAGTACCACCCAGACCATGGTAAACTGCAGGAGTCAATTTATTCACACATAATCAAGAATGATATCTCATAGTCGTAGTCTACTACTCAAAATTCCCTTTTATCTGGAAGATTGAAGACTTGAGAGCCACAACAATAATCTCAGCGTATGAGTTCTGTTTGGTGAGCAAGGGATTCTTGAAAGGTTAATATGTGACATGGCACCCAATTTACATCCAGAAAAATTAAGGAATTTGCTGACCAGTATGGGTTCAACACCATCATCTCATCACCACACTACCCACAGGGACATGGATTTATAGAAAGACACGTCCAGACGGTCAAAAGAACACTTGTGAAATGCCAAGAGACAAAGGAAGACCCAAACCTGGCATTATTGTCACTCCGTCCACACCTCTCAAGGCTGACATGAAATCACCTGCAGAGCTGTTAAATGGAAGAAAATATAAGACAACTCTGCCAAGCAAAGTACATCCTTCAAGTGACCAGGAGGAAGTGAGACAACAACTCACTGAAGCACAAGTGAGAGGAGAGAAACACTTCAACAAATATACTAAATCCCTATCCGAACTGTTGAAAGGACAAACTGTACACACACAGGATCCAATCGTGAAAACCTGGAGCCCAGTAAAAGGTGAATGTGAAGCTGAGATTCCAAGGTCAGATGTCATTGAGACTGAAACTGGTAACCAAATGAGAAGGAACAGAATCCATATTTGACCTACACCTGAGCTGGGACAACAGAAAAGACCATCAACAACACCGAAATCATCACTATCCAGTAAGACAACATTAAAAACATCACCAGCAAGTGACACAACATCGCCTGTACAGCGTGCCAACTCACCAACCCAAGCGATACCGTGAATAATATAAATAAAAGAATACATGCTATAAAAGATTCTAAAAAGGGGTCCAGATTATTCCCACAAGTCGGATGATAATCTTTTTTATTTATATTGACAGTTATATTGATATAGGGGCATTATGTTTTAAAGAAAGAGGAATGTTATATATGTTATATATTGTTATACTATCTGTAAAGTGTTAGGAACTAATTAGCTAGGAACTTGTTGTTATGTGTAAGTATTTCAGTAGGGGGCCATATTCACAGCTGCACTGGGGAGTCATGTTATATGTAACACAAGAACCAGGAGAATCAGGTTCTACAGCACAAAGCCTGGTGCTGAATTAAACAAGACTGACTCCAGCCTTTTCCAAGTTTAAAGTGTGATTCTTCCCAACATCTGGGAAACAGAAACAACATAAAGACGAAACACCTCATGTTAGGTATGCTTGGTTCTGCTCCTGAAATGCTCTCCTACACTCCTCTAAGGTTGGTCCCCTGGCTTGATGGTAAAGGTAGAGTGAGGGATATGCCGAGCCATCAGGTTACAGATTGTAGTTGAATGCAATTCTGCTGCTGATGATGGCCCAGAGTGCCTCATGGATGCCTAGTTCATCGTTGCTAGATCTGTTCTAAATCTATCCCATTAAGCAGAATGGTAGTGCCCCACAACACAATAAATGGTATCCTCAATGTGAAGATGGAACTTGGTCTTCACAAGGACTATGCTGTGGTCACTCCTCCCAATACTATCATGGTCAGATGCATCTGCTCGGTAGATTTATGAGGATTTGGTTAAGTATCAGGCTCGGTCACTAGTGTTGCTACCAAGCCACTCTTGGTGATGGGTAGTTAAGTCCTCCACGCAAAGTACATTCGTTATCCTTGCTACCCTTCGTGCCTCTTCCAAATGGTGTTCAACATGGAGGAATATTGATTCATCAGTTGAGGGACGGAGGTAGGTGGTAATCAGCAGGATGTTTGCTTGCCCATGTTTATCCTGATGCCATGAGACTTCATGGAGTCAAGAGTCAATGTTGAGGACTCCCAGGGCTACTCCCTCCTGACTGTATACCACTGTGATGTCACCTCTTGTGGATTTATCCTGCTGGTGGGACAGGACATACCCAGCGATAGTGATGGAGAACTGTGGGACATTGGCTGTAAGGTATGATTCAGTGAGTATGATTATGTCAGTTTGTTGCTTGACTAGTCTGTCTGACAGCTTTCCCAATTTTGGCACAAGTCTCCAGATGTTAATGAGGAGAACTTTACTGGGAACACTGGACAGGGTGTGCTGTTGTTGTTTCCGGTCCCTGAGTTGATGCCGGGTGGTCCATTTAGTTTTATTCTTATTCAACTTTTCTGCTGCATTTTGATACAATTGAGTGACTTGCTGGGCCATTTCTAAGAGCAGTTAAGAGCCAACCATATTGGTGTGGATCTGGAGTCACATGTAGGCCAGAACCGGGTCAGGATAGAAGATTTCCTTACCTGAAGGGCACTAGTGAACTAGATGGATTTTTACAAAAATTCAGTTATGATCATCATTACTGGCTTTTTTATTACATTTTTTTAGTTCATTCAATTTGAATTCCACCAGCTGCAGTGTTGGGATTTGAAGTAATTTCTCCAAAGCATTAGTCTGGGGCTCTGGATTACAGTTCCAGTGACATTACCATTATACTATCATTTGCGCCCATACTGCCAATTGCATCCATAGCAGAAACTCTTGACCAGGATTCCTGCACAGAGACAGAGCTGAGATGCTGGTTGAAATTTAAAATGTTGCCTCATTCTTCACATTTGTTTTTATTCTACTTCAGAACAGCCATCTTTAGAAACGAGTAGAAAATTGTTTTCACGAGGCTATTATGAAAGGATTGGAATCTACACTTTGAAAGTTACAAACATATGAACAACAACAGACAGGAAAACACATTCAGGTCCATCCAGCCCGTCCCATATAATTACAATGCCTTGTGTATCACAATGTATACACTCCCACCCCACCTGAAATTTCTGATCCTCATGTGTATTTCCATTCGTCAATGCAGCTAAACGCCACCATGAGGACAGTGTCAGGGATGCTTAAGTCCACTCCAACCGCTTGGCTCGCGGTACTGTCTGACATTGCCTTGGCTGCCATTTGCCACAATACCATTGTGCTCCATGAGATGGCAAAACTCATGAACAACACCGACCTCCCCGTTCACGAAGACTTTAAAACCTACCAAGAAAGTGCTTTAAATCGGTCCATTCTGGAAAAATGGAGCAAATTTTCATGCAGCTTATGTCAACCCACTATCCAGATGGATGGGGTGGTGGGGCACATGCAGCATAAAAAAACCAACATCTCATCAATGACCCAACAGCCGCGATCCTTGGCTTCAACCTCCCTTGCTCAATTGAATCCACACAGGGCATGGACGATGTAGCCATCTCCTTCATAAGTGGAAGTGAGGGATGAACCAAAGTGCAATTGTGGCCATGAATCCCAGATTGTGGAACACAACACATCAATTTGCCCATTAAGATCTGTTGCAGGAGGCACCTCATTTTCTCCATTGGCATCTCAGAAGGCCATTGAATGGATAGCTAAACTACACATCCCATTATAAGCTTTTCCGGTCATATGAAAGAAACAGAATTCTTCAACTGGAGATGCACACATTATTCTTGCTCAAGTGAACTTTAAATTGGATAACATCCCGTCAAATCATCAGGGAGGGTGACTATTAGATTTTCAGTCTTCCTGCCATATAGTCTAGATTAAATACCACATTCAATTAATCCATGTATGTTTTAGTAATTCAAGTGTAACCAAGGGATTTCATTGTGAGAGCTTATCGTTGCTTTAGAAGTTAACAATTTAATGAAGGTAAAACAAATTAAAATTGGTGAGGTTTTACAGCTGAAGAAATGAGAAAATTCATATTGAGGCAGGATCTACATGCTCTTGAAATCTCTCGGAATGAGCATGCATAAGGCAACATCTATTTATTTCATCACTACTTAACATGCTAGGCATATCATTTTGGAATCTGTGCCTTCCTGTTAGTGCCCACTAGGAGTACACATTCAAATGTTGGCACATAAATTTTCAGCATAAGCCATAATATATTAAATGGTATCATCACAATCAACTATGTAACTAAGCAGATATTCATTTCTCACACACACTAATGTTACTGGATGTGAGTCCATAGAACAATGAGGATTCCTTGGAACAGTGCTCCCATGATATGATGAAAAATAGAGCAATCTTATATTTGAGGTCAATGGAAGAATGCAAAACAGTAACAAAAAATGAAGCAGGGATTGCAATCTTATGAGCATAAATCCTCTATCAATCATTTTAATGAAGGTATAATCCATAGATTACCACCTTCATTCAAACATGAGACAAAGCAATTTCATACAAACATGTTAATGCATTCATGATTAATACTACAATGCTATTTCAAACTATTGTGATAGTGCAAGCAAAACTTTCCCTCAATCCCCATTACAAACTTAGAATTTTTTATAACATGCATGTTTTTAAATCTATAATATTTAACTCTAAGAATGTTAGCAACACATGCTTTGCTAAGGAATCATCTAATGCAGTTTCAGCAAGCCTTTGGTTTAGAGGTATCATTCTTGCCTCTGACTTGAATCTGGCTCCAGTCCTGGCAAATGAATTCTGGGTTAACAGCCAGTAGGATACCTGCATCTGAAGGGTGCAGGTGTCTTCTTCCATCATTGTATGAGTTATGGGAGCACATAAAACTCTCCCAATGTACAGCGCTACCCACCCTATTGGTTAGTATAAAGTTAGTTATGACCATGGAAGGACTGTTAATGTTGCAGCCTGTCAGCCTGTCAATCCTTCTACTGCTTCACATTATTCTCCAATGGAACAGTGTAAATATACAGCAACAACATCTACTAAAGTTTATGAAGCTCTATAAATCACCACTACCCTCAAATTGTTTCTCCGCTTTTAATCTCAAATCTATGTGAACTGCTTACTAACACAGTATACAGTGATTTTAGAGTAAACAGAACCCTAACCTAAAATGCTATCTTTTTGCCTTTTTTAAAATGTGTGGTCACCTCTAATTGAAAAAGAAGTGCAATAGTGCTATTCTGAGCTGAGGCCTGCACAAGGCTGCTTAGCGTCATTGACTCCCATTGATGGACACGGCTTAACCATGTATTTTATTGACATGATTCAGGAACCTCCAACAATTCATTTTTTGTTTTCAGTGCTGGAACTGTGAAAAGCACAGAATTTTAATTCCCCATCAGCAAGAACACTTTAATACCTTGCATTAGACTTTTCACAGGAAATTGGCTACAATGTGGTTGTTTCTTGGTGCCCACAGATCACAGCTTCTATTCATACAGGGCCCAATGCTAAATTTGGCCTAGGCCTCAAGCCAGCAAGGACCAGTGCATAGAGCAATTTCTCCCCCTACATTTCTGAATTCAAAACAATTTTAATAGCGTGCAACAATGTGCTCATTTATTGAAGTCTCATTGATCCTCTCACCCATCCCCTTTATTTGATCATTGGTAAGACTCCTGCGGACCATTTATGATTCCAATGTTGGAAAAAATGTTGCCACAACAAAATAAAAATTAACACTCAGTGTGACTGTAACATTGAAAAGTTTCAATCTGGCAGTGCTGACAAAATACTGCTGTAACTTGCTGAAAAAGAATTAGACAAGGCAGTACATCCTACATCCCGTACAGAGGGCTGGGCTTTAAGAGCCCGCCGCCAATCTCGGCGGTGAGCTCAAAATGGCAGTCCACCCATGTAGGCCACATGCCAAAGAGCCGCAAGATCTCGCATAGGTTCATTTAAATAGCCGGGGCAGCCCACTCCCCATTCCCCACCCCCCCCCCCCCCCCCCCAACAATCACTTGGAGGGCGCGGGCTGTCTGTCCCCAGCAATGGCGTCAGCTGCCTGTGTGCAGGTGCTGGCGCCATTTTTTAATGGCAGCCAGACCTATCGGCTCATTTAAATTTTTGAAGAAGTATACCCCCAAAAATTATACAATAAATTTCTAACAACCCTTTCCCACCCCCCCACAAAAAATATTTACATTAATTATCTGCCCTTCCCCCACAAAACACTTAACTTTTAAATGTGACCGCCCTCCACAGACTGCACAAGGTTTAGAGTTCACCCCTTCCCACCATCCCCTACACCCATGACATTTACTTGACCCCATCTTCAACCCCCCAACACAAAATGTTAACTCCTCCCCCCTCCCCATCAGTGTCATGCCGCCTTTCCCTGGATGAGGAATTTAAGGCGCAGGAGTGTGCCGGCCACTGAGCCAAAGATCGCGATGGGCCTGGACAATTGAAGGCAAGTTCATTTAAATGTATTAATTCTATTAATTTAAATTTCTTTGTATTCGTTTGTGGGATGTGGGCATTGCTGGCTAGGCCAGCATTTATTGTCCATCCCTAATTGCCCTTGAACTGAGTGGCTTACTAGGCATTTCAGAGGGCAGTTAAGAGTCAACCACATTGGTGTAGTTCTGGAGTGTCATGTAGGCCAGACTAGGTAAGGACAGCAGATTTCCGACATCGGCCTATCCCTCCCCCGGGAAGATCGGGTCGGCAATCCCGACTTCGGGTCCCATAGCGACTGCTGTCGCTTCGATTCTCTTCCCACCCCCACCTCCCACCACCCTTCCCAACATCAGGCTGCGAACAAAATCCAGCGCTAGGAATTCTGCAGCAAGTTACTCACTTCCCAACTCCCCAAAGCCTGTCCACCATCTACAAGGCATAAGTCAGGAATGTAATGGAACACTCTCCACTTGCCTGGATGAGTGCAGCCCAAGAACACTCAAGAAACTCAACACCATCCAGAACAAAGCAGGCTGTTTGATTGGCACCCCATCCACCACCTTCAACATTGACTCCCTCCACACAGTGGCAGCAGTGTGTACCATCAACAAGATGCACTGCAGTGACTTCAACAGCACCACGGCTCCTTCAACAGCACCTCCCAAACCCAAACAAAGGACAAGGGCAGCAGGCGCATGGTAATGCCACCACCTGCAAGTTTCCCTCCAAGTCAGTCACCATCCTGACTTGGAACTATGTTGCTATTCCTTCCACTGTCACTGGGTCAAATTCCTGGAACACCCTTCCTAACAGCACTGTTGGTGTTCCTATACTAGATGGACTGTAGCTGTTCAAGAAGGCAGCTCACCACCACCTTCTCAAGGGCAATTACAAATAAGCAATAAATGCTGGGTTTGCCAGCAATGCTCACATCCCAAGAATGAATGGAAAAAGACCATGATGCCTAATTAAAAGAAATAAAAGGAATGCTACCTCTTCAACTGAAAAATGAAAAATCCATGGTACTCTGAACAGTAAAGCTACTTCACTTCAAGGTCATTCCTCCCTTCCATGAGTCCAGAATAGCTATAGAGGTGCCATAAAGCAGCAGTGGTCACATGAACAGCTCATTTACATGTGGCATATTCTTTCTATGCTACACTGTGATAAAAAGAGGTGTTCACCAATAACATCCAGTCAGACACCAAACTTGGATTAGAAAAGATCAAGTCATGCATGCCTGTTTAGCATATGGATAAGGTGATTTAGAAATCAATCAACTTGAAATACATTTGAAAATTCAACCCGAATGTGCCTTGTGTAACATCTACCAATGTGGTGAAATTAATATTCAACCTGCAGGAACCTATTTGGAGCATCATAATTGTAAAATGCCATTAACTTAAATGACAAAGATCCATTGAGATTCAGGAATTTAGACTGTACCACCACAACCAGTCTGGTTGCTTTGCACTTTGAAACCTCATTTAACAGTAAAGAGATCAGTGGCCCGAATTTTGCGGTTATAAAGAAAGCAAAACTGTCTTCGTCATTACTTTGTGAAACTGACAGCAACTTCCATAAACCGCACATGCACAGCTAAATATGAAAGTCCAGAAGTTGCTCTCTCCTTTCCCTCCACAGGGTTGTACTCCCCGCAGCTGGAAATCAATTAGTAATTGCTGAATTGGTGTGAACCTCCACTTTTAATATTATTATTCTCATTGTAAACCCTTGAAAATGATGCACCTTGTGGAATGTAACTGAGTTTTAACAGGGTACTAATTAATAATTACTGATAAACAGCTTCTCTAGCCCTAAAAAACTAATGTTACATTTGTGGGATGTCAAATTTCTCAATTCTATCATAAAATATTTTATAGAGTTTTAAAATAATACTTTTATTAAAGTTTGAATATTGTTACGACCAGGTGTGAAGGGGTCTAGGGGGTCCCTCTCAGCCTTTGCCTGGTTTAACTGTAACAGGGTTTAATTTTAATACACCACGTTTTTAGCTCCCCCTCAGTGAATCCTTGTTCACTGCTCCAATTGTAAGGCAAAGAAATCAAACAGGTTTCCTTAGATTTAAACAAGAAATGTAGAAGTTTATTAATCTTAAACTATAATCCGGTTAACGACTACGAATATGCGGCGCGACCATGCTAGCATGCATACGCGATAAATACACATGTCGATAGAGACAGAAAAAGTATAAGGAATAAAGGGGAAAGGTTTGAGGCAATATCTGGTAGTTACAGTCCTTTAAGCTCAGTGTGGAGTCTTTGGTTACTGGTAAGTCTTCCAATTCGTTGGGACCTAGTTCATGCTTCAACTTGTTCCGATGTAGGAGTCTTTTCTCTCTTGAGGTTTACGTGTCTTCCATGGGTCCAGGGGCTTGGGAGAAAGCAAGAGAGAGAGACTTCCTTGTTCCAGGTTTCAATTCAAACTGCCTTCTGCCTTTCTCTGAGGCACAATTCACAAAAAACCATGTTTCCCAGAAGGTTAGTCATGTGACTAGCTGGTTTGATCACTTCTGTTTGTAGATTCTGCCATCTTAGCAGTCATCCTGGAATGTGAGCTTCCTCAGCTCTGGCGATCAAAGTTAATTTTGGGTTAAGTGGACCAGGGAATAGTCCTTTGTCTCTCCAAGCACAGTCTGTTAGTATGCAAATGTTTTTACAGCCACTGCTGATGTTTAACAAGTCATTTCCCAGCTCTAGCAACAGTTTAAAATCAATGTTCATCTGACAAAACTAATATGCCTCATTCTTGGCAGGTGGAGCTCTGTATGACAATATGATATTTCAGTTTCTACCTTAACCCCATCTATATGTTCCAATCTTTATTTTGATTTCTGTAAAATTATAAAAGGTGAATGATAAAATGATCAAATTATGTTTGTTACTTTCTGGTTTGTTCTCAATGAGAATTTCTCAATGTGATTAGCTGTGTGCTCTACTTGATGTCATCACTGTTGCTGGACACCAGCAGATCACTAGGTTCGCTAAATGGTTTCTTGAGCTGAGAGGGTTGCCCTATAATGAGAGACTGAGTAAATTGGGCCTATGCTCGCTGACATTTAGAAGAATGAGAGGTGATATCATTGAAGCATACAAGATTCTGAAGGGGCTCAACAGGGTAGACTCTGAGAGGTTGTTTCCTCTGGCTCGGGAATCTAGAACATTGGGGCACAGTCTCAGGATAAGAGGTCAATCATTTAGGACTGAGAAGAGGAAAAATTTCTTCAGTCAAAGGGCTGTGAATCTTTGGAATTCTCTCCCCCAGAGGGTTGGGGATGCTTCACCATTGAGTAGGGGCTCAAGACTGGGATAGAAAGATTTTTGATCTCTTAGGGAATCAAGGGACAAGGGTAGCCGGCAGGAAAGTGAAGTTGAGACAAAAGATCAGCCATGATTGCATGGAACAGTAGAACAGGCCCATTTGCTCTTATTAAGTTCTTAGCCCCTATAGATGGCGCCAGAATGAAATTCTCATTGGGAAAGGTGAAATCCATGTTTCAGTGGCAAGTGCAGCCACTTTGCCGCAGACTGCAAAATCCAGGCCATTAAGTACATTAGATGTAGTACAGCACAGGTATAACAAGATGAATGTTCAAATTCAGTAAAAAGAAAAATTGAGTTATTAAAGAAAATAGAGTTAACTGAAAAATTACAAATAGAAGTGTTTTGGATCAAAGGGCTAAATTTTGTGGAGCCGGTGGGGGTCCTGTGCCAGGCCGAAAAGTGAAAAGGGGAACCTTGCAACTGTCCTTTGGAGAACCCACCCCATACTCCCACCGGCTCTATTTAATGACACTCAAGCAATTAACTTGCTGGTGCCCTTTAAGGACGGGGATCCCGCCTCCCAGAGCTACTAGCCAATCAGAGGGCCGTCTTCGGCCTTCCTCCACCCACCCCACACGAAATCACATGGCACGGGAAGGCAGCAGGCATTCCACCCACTGCTTTCCATCAACATTTTATGGGCCCCCCACCTTCCATCCTATCTCCCAGGGATCTGTAAATTTCCAGCCAAAACCATTTTTGGGGAAAAGCAGTGCACAGATGATGTTGTTGAAACAACACCCTTTCTTGTCATTGACATGATCTGTATCAAACGTTTACACTGACTGAGATCCTTTGTTGGTAGTCGTGGGGGCAGAAGATGGCAGTGGTGAAGCTTCTGTTGTATCCAAGTCCTTGTAATGACACCTCCACTAACAAGCATGGCATTTAACAGATGATATTTAAGTTTATTTAAATATCACGTGTAGCCAAAGATTAAGGAGTTTGTTCAGTTGGGCTTGTTTACTATCAGAATAAAATGCTTTCCATTCACAGACAAATCTGTTTAAATGTAAGCAAACTTACTTCACATCACAGACTCACATATCCAAGGTCTAAAACAAATGCAAAAACAAATCCACTGATCATCCATGTCAAAGAGACTTATTTTCTGTTCAACTGTATTTCTCCAGATACAATCTTCTAAATTTACAGGAAGGAATTGATGGGCAAGGAATACGTTTCAGTATTTTTTATATAAAGGCTGAATACAATAACAACAACTTGTATTTATATAGTGCCTTATAAAACATTCCAAAAACATAGAATCTTCGAAACATTACGTACAGAAGCAGGCCATTTGGCCCATCGTATGTGTGCTGGCTGAAAAAGAGCTCTACAGCCTAATCCCATTCTCCAGCTTTTGGTCCACAGCCCTGTAGGTTACGGCACTTCAAGTATCCAAGGAACTTTATAGGAGCGTTATCAAACAAAATTTGGCACTGAACTACAGAAGGAGATATTAGGACCGATGACCAAAATCTTGGTCACATCTGGGTTTTAAGCAGCGGCTGAAAAAAGATGAAAGAGGTAGAAAGATGGAGTGAGGGAATTCCAGAGCTTAGGGCCAAGGCAGCCGAAGGCATCGACACCAAGGGTGCAGTGATTAAAATGAGCAAGAGGCTCTATTTTCATGATTACAAGTTGAAAGAGAAGCAGTGTCACTACACAGTTAAAATACTTTCCTTCCATATGTCTCCATCTCCCCATTTTTCATGATTACTGTTTGTTTACTGTTTTTAGTTGAAAATGTATTGAAATGGTTGAGATATTTCATTTCCTATGCTGACTGAGAGTTAAAATTGTATATTGCTCGAACCAACAATCGTTGAAAACAACTGAAAGGTTAATAGGTTCACATTACTTCTTCTAAATGTCTACAACATTAACCACTTCTTTCCAGGACATGGTGCATATATTTGTATACTGCACACATGCTAAGAGCATCACACCTCACAGCTTAAGACACAACACCTCAAAATTATCTGTAGAGCAAGAAATCATGATTAACTCAAATATCATTTTGCTAAAAGACTAGGAAATCATAAGCCAAAATATGTTAAGTGAAAGATAATGATCAAGTCAACTTCTAGCTGTACCCAGTTTTGTCCCCCCACAGGTGGGAGATAGAGGGGAGGGGTTTTGGCCCCCAAAGGGTGGCAGGAACAGAGGCAGGTGGGTGCGAAAATTCACACTGCCAGCCAGCGTTCCTGTTCCATGGCTGCATCCTACCGCCAGGCCATTTTCCCAGCAGGGCTACCTGCCCACAGGTAGGTGGGAATGTGAAGTTGAGGTTACAATCAGCTCAGCCATGATCTTGTTGAATGGCATAGCAGGCTCAAAGGGCCAAGTGGCCTACTCCTGCTACCAATTTGTATGTTCATATGTTCATAAGTGGCAGATAGCCAGTTCCCCCCCACCCTCTCCACAACAGCTCAGCTGCTGAGGGCATTTTATTTTATATTTTAAAATGTTGAGGTGCCCTCCCCCTCACTTACTTGTACAGACATCCTGCTCTCTTCTTGACCCTCCAGCTTCAAGAGCCTGCCCTCTGGCCACTGATTGGCCAATTCCGGGAAAATCACAGATGGGTGACTGGCCTCCACAGAGTGCGGGCTTCTGATCCCCATTTGAGCTTGATGGTGGGGTCCTGAAGCCCACAGGGAAACTCCTGCCCCTGGCAGGTCTCCCACATTCGAACCTCCATAAACTTGAGGTCATCCAAAACTCTGCTGTCAGTGTTCTTACTCACACCAAGTCCCGTTCCCCTTTCTACCCTGTGCTCGCTGACCTACATTGGCTCCCGGTCAAGCAACAACTTGATTTTAAACTTCTCATCCTTGTTTTCAAATCCCTCCATGGTCTCACCCCTCCCTATTTCTGTAATTTCCTCCAGCCCCATAAAACCTCAGAGATATCTGAGCTCTTGTGCATCCCTGATTTTAATTGCTCCACCATTGGTGGTCGAGCCTTCAATTGCCTGGGCCCAAAGCTCTGGAATACCTGCCTTATATTTCTCACCCTCTCTACCTTGCTTTCTTCCTTTAAGACACTCCTTAAAACCTACCTCTTCGACCAAGCTTTTGGTCATCTGACCTAATATTTTCTTACGTGGCTCAGTGTCATATTTTGTTTTATTTTGCTCTTGTGAAGCGACTTGGAACATTTATTCCATTATAAAGGTGCAATATAAATACAAATTATTATAGTCGTTTTTTTCTTTAACTTTGGGCCATCATTACATATGAGCAATGGGCTTAATTTCCTTTGATATTTTGGCCTAGAAAACCGTACCCACTGTACACTCTGACCCTGCAGAAGTTCATTCAGTCAGGGGAAGGGGCTTCAAGGAGCTGGGCTTTAACACTTTGGAAGGAGATCTGTGACAGCTCTGTTGGAAATGCCAGAAAATTCTGGTCAGCTAGCAGTGGGAATGTGAAATAAAAACAGAAAATGCTGGAACTACTTAGCAGGTCTGGCAGCATCAGTGGAGGGAGAAACAGAGTTAACAGGCTGGATTTTCTGGGGAGCATCATGAATCCGATGTTGGGAGCAAATGAATCCTATTACTATTACAACCCTGGGAAAGTTCTCCAGCGGCGGGAATGCATTTGGGAGCTGTCCCAACACATTCCCTACTAAATGGAAAAATCCAGCCCAACGTTTCAGGTCAATGGTCTTTCATCAGAACTGGGTAAAGTTAGAGATGTAACAGGTTTTAAGCAAGTGATGGGGGGGAAGGTGGGAAAAAGAAAAAGAGAGCAGATCTGTGATAGGGTGGAAAGCAGGACAGATTAAATCGCAAAACAGTTCATGGTGCAACGCCAAAGGGAATGGTAATGTGATTGCTGTTTCCCCTGACGCCACACCCTCGAAAGTTCCTGAAAATGTCCTCAGCACACACCATAAGCCCAGACTTACCAGTTGGGCCCTGCTTCCATCTGTATTGGCCACATTTCTTGCTGAGAAACATTCCTGCACTGATACTGCATGCAGATCTAGGAACATGCAAACTTCCGTTTTATAAGAGATGTCTCTTCCATGCCTTTGCCCCAACCCACCTTCACTTCAATGGGCTTGTAAAGACAGCCTAAGGTTCGACTCACACAAGGCAATGCTGAAAACTGACTGGGACACAACCAAGCTTGTGGCCATTCCATCTGATTTCAACCAAATGTAAAATGGGAGTTTTTCAAATTGGCTGTGGATTTTTGGGGCCAATATATTTTACCTTGTACACATTAAATATAAATTAAACTAGTATTTAAATTTTGCAGTTTACTTTGAGCATACTCTTGCACTTTTAAGTAAGAAAGAATTTGCATTTACGACTTCAGGATGTCCCAAAGCTTTAAGACCAATGAAATACTTTTGAAGAGAAGTCACTGTTGTAATATAGAAAACGCGTCAGCCAATTTGTGCAGAGCAAAGTCCCTTAGTTTGTTTAAATATGAAAGTTAAATTCGAAAATATTATTAAACAACTGAACTATTTTCATGTTCTTTGGGTTTTTATACAGAGTGAATGGAGAAAGTTTGGAAGGTAACCGAGGTTTGCCCCCAAACTGCTTTGGGACATGAAGGGTACAGAGAGAAGACTCATCTGCCTGTGCTCCTATTAGAATTTTGGATGGGGGCAAATGGAGTGGAATCCTGGCAAATCTGGGTTCCACCTCAAATTCCTGCCCCTCCCCTGACACACCCAACACCTCCCCCCCCCACCCCCGCCTCCCCACCGGTGCTCCACTTAAGTTGCACTCTCCAAACCCTTGAATATTTGACCTCACAGCCCTTTTCACTCCCTCACATCAAACATTTATGTTCCATGAACAATGGCATGGGAGATCAACTGCTACATATCCATTTTAGTAAGGATATTAACTGAGATTTTTTTTAATTGATATTAATTACAATATAAAGAGAAAATATTTGCTATATAATCCACAAAATTATACAAAATTTGGTCACTAAAACAATTATTGCCTTTTTTTTCATACTACAGGCCAGAATTTGCCAGAGAGGGGCATCACAAGGTGAGCACCATGAATTCGATTTTTTTCCTTACCTTTCATCTCCAACCAATTTTGCGTCTCAAATTGCTGGAAATGTGAAATAGTAATGACATGGTGAGGTCAACCGGCATCTGGCACAGTGACCGACAGGGCTAATAGTGTATCCCCTTAAACAATTAAATTTAAAGATAGAGAAAGAAACAGAGTGAACAACTGAGAAGGAAATAGGGTGTATCAGAGTCAAATTTAGACACAGAGGGCCGCATTTTATTAGCACGCCGCACATTGCAGCGGCATGCTTTGAACTCGGTGGCCATCCGACACGGAACCGCCACCGCTGTGCCCCCATGATATTTCGCGCGGGGACTCACTTAAATGGAGGGGGCGGAACATCCGCCCCCCCCATGACCTAGAGTGGGCAGCCGCTCCGACCCCGGCAACGGCATTGCCGCCATTTTAAAAGGGTTTCAAGCCCTTAGTTAAAATTTAAATTTTTAAAGATATATTGCTTTTCATTTGCCCCCACTGAGGGCTCGCCGCCGCCAGTAAAATGTGGCGGACCCTTCTCGGCGTCGGGGGTCATGGCGGGCTGCTCCCGTAAGCATTTTACGGACATCCCCGCCACGACCCCCGACGTTGAGGGGCTGGTAAAATTCAGCCCAGAAAGTGAAATAAAGAGAGGGAAAGAAAGATTGGATTCAGGGAGAGATAAAAAGAGGCAGAGGAAAAGAAAAGTTAAAAATTAAAAAAATTATATTTAGAAAGCTCCAGGGACAATTAATACCTGAATGAATGAGACTCTGCAGCTTGAATTGTTCTCCTTCTAGGCTGGAGAGGGTGAGTGGCATTGCAAGAACATAAATTTTGTAATTAAAAGGGTCCATACGTCGTGAAATACCCACCCAAACTTTCTGCAGTGGGTTTAATTTATATTTATGGCACAAATCCAGCAGTTTCTTGAAGCTCACAAGGAGACTGACAGTGAGATCCCATTTTGCCTGGCTAATGGCTATTTGCAACTCATGCTGAATTTTTTAATGGCCTGCACCCTTAACTCGGCGTTATTTTGCCAGCAAGTTCTGTTTGGCTAGTTTCTATAGCCTGAAAGTTTCTGCAATTGATGTTATCATAGGAATGTTTACCACACTTGAATCAAATTCATACCTCTTCTATTTTAGCAGAGCCTTTAATCTATTTACTTTAAATAAGTCAATCCCTCCATCAAAGTATTGGAGGGAAGAATTTCATGTGAACTCGTTAAGCCTTCGTTCTTTACTCAGTCACGATTTTCAGGCTTATATGTTGACTAAGCTCTTCATATTAATAAGACTATGGAAACTATGTCTGAATATTAAACAGGTTTACTTCTAAGCAGAAGTATCTGCTAAATGATGAAATAATTTAACAGACATTGATTGGAAGTCCTTTCTGTTTTTTGATAGGCATTTTTTGGAAGTGCAGTTCTCATTTGCTCCCTACAATCAAATAGGAAAGTCTTTAAACAACTGTGCACCAAAAATGATTCTTTCATCCAATCCAACTAATTGAAAATTGTCAACCATTAACGCAGAACGAGCGCAGGTTTTGTGAACAAAAAAAAACCAAATTTAGCCTTCACAGTACGAGACAAACTAAACAACTGTCATCTCGTGGATTAAAACACACTACAAATGTTAAAACGAGCCTGTGTTTGTGAATTCCCCCTGCTACAGCTGCACTGCTTCAGGGAAGCAAAGGGAGGCATCAACTGCAGCCGTGACACAAACGTTTAGTTCTCTGTTCTCCTCCCTTAAGTGACTTGATAAATTCGGATTACCAGATTTGCTTTTTTCGAATAGAATTATTCTTCCCATATGGTTGAAAGAAAGTAATCAAAATCATTATTCGGAGCCAGTGCTCAACAGTAACACGACAATAAAACAATTAGCTAAACTAAGCCCCCACTGAGACCCTGTATATGTAAAACTCTAACGGAGTTGGAAATGCACTGAACTTTAGGTTAATAGTGCAGCTACATAACCGGTTAAAAATGTTTTTATTTTCTCAGAATTAATAGGGGAGAGTTGCATTCAAAAACATGTGTTTTGCTTGTGTGTATCAAAAGTCATAATTCAAAATATTTATTCCGACTTTCAATTTTGTAAACTTATTTTTGCTTGCTCATTCGGCTGCTGCACGGTCAGTGATGCAGAATGGAGTATCCTTCACATCTGACAGCCAGATAAGGAAAGGTGTAGAAAGCCGCATATCCAAATTTGCCCATGACACAAAGATAGGCAGCATTATAAACAGTGTAGATGGAAATGGAAAACTACAAAGAGGTATTAATCGATTAAGTAAATAGGAAATACTGTGGTAAATAGATTTCAATGTAGGCAAATACTTTGGACCTAAAAAGGACGGTACAGGGTACTTTGTAAATGGTGAAAAGCTAAAAACAGTGTAGGTCCAAAGAGACTTGGGAGTCCAAACACATAGATAATTAAAATATTATGAACCGATACAGAAGGCAATCAAAAAGGCTAATATAATTCTGCCCTTTAGATCTAGAGGACTAGAAGACAGGGGGTAGAAGTCATGGCTATGCAAAGCCATGGTTAGACCACACTGTGAGTACTGTAAACAGTTCTGGGCACCACACCTTAGAAAGGAGGTACTGGCCTTGGAGGGAGTGCAGCATTGACATAAGTGAATTCATTTTCAAAAGGAGGTTGGGAACCCGATGCCCAGATGATTTTCATGTCCCGACCCCGTGCCTGAGCTGTGTTGCTAGGGTGATGCAATCTTCAAATGTTAATGCCTTAATTGGGCAAGAGGCGAGCTCGTTACCCAATTAGTGGTTTCAAGCGTCTGCAGGAGGTAGGGAACTGCAAAGCACGAGCAGCAAAGGCAGCCTTGATGGGGCCTGCCGCTGCCTTGCCGATGACAGCAGGTACAGCCCCATGGAAGGGCAACAGAATAAAGAGGCGAGGCAGCCCTTCCAGAATGAAAAGAAAATATCCTGTGTATGGCCTGGTGCAAGATCCCCATGAGCACAGAACATATCATCGTGCAGAAATAAAGTTTTCCCCCTGCCCACTCTGAGCCCAAAGGCTATGCATCATATCATGCACCAGACTGGTCGGGGTCACTGGAATCGCCTCTGAAAATTGCAATGCGGACACACCTCGTCCCTTTACGAGCTCCTGCATGGGCTTAATGGACCCTTAATTGGAGATGAGCAGCTTCCCTATTCCCTCCCCTGCCCACCCTCACATTGAAAATTTTGGACTATCCTGGAGGTGTAGGGTTTGGGAGACAGCCTCCAGGACCTCGATTTTCAAATCAGGTCTGCATCGGGACCTGACCCCAGCGACCTTTGACTATCCGGCCCTTGCACTCCAAGGGCTAAACTATGAGGAGAGATTACACAAACTGGGGTGTATTCCCCGGAATTTAGAAGGTTAAGGGGTGATTTGATCGAAGTTTTCGAAATATTAAGGGGAACAGATAGGGTAGATGGAGAGAAACTATTTCCACTGGTTAGGGTGTCTAGGGGGACTTGGCCTAAAAAATAGAACCAGACCTTTCAAGAGTGAAATAAAGAAACACTTCTCCATGCAAAGGTGGTAGAAGTTTGGAACTCTCATCCACAAAATGCTAGATCAATTGTTAAATTTAAATCTGAGATTAATAGTTTTTTGTTAATCAAAGGTATTATGAGATATGGGGCAAATGAAGGTATAAGGAGATAGTTTGCAGATCAGCCATGATCTCATTGAATGGCAGATCAGGCTCAAGGGGGTAAATGGCTGATTCTGTTCCTGTGTCCCTATTATATGTAGAGTAAAACTCTGTAATGTGTCTTATCCATAATATTGGAGATCACCCAACTCCTATTACACCAGTGTGAAGTTTCTTGGGACCCACAAAAGCCTGGCTTATGGCTTTCCTTAATGTGACTGATAACTTGATGCCAATCTGTGTGTCAAATAATAACCACTTTTGAGTGGTAGCAGTGACCAAGAACTCAGTTAAGACTTCCATGAGCAAAGTCCTTCCCTGACATCTAACAGACGCTCTCAGTGTTGTACTTCAATCAGTAATTGTTGTAATAACTATTTCCACTATTACACCAGACAACTCATATTTAAATTTGAACAAAATGTACTCCAAACAGCATGAACCTATTTTATGAACCATGTTAGCTTTGGTTTTTTTCTCATTCGAAATACCTGCATGGTATTCTATGAATGAAAATGTTCCAAAACACAGAGCAAATTCAGTGGACATTTGATAATCGAACATAAATGCATAAAATAACGAATAAACTTTCAGCAACAATGAAATACTCCTACTAATACCTCCTCCAGCTTACATCCAGCTGATAAAAGGATCAAAGCTATTCTGGCCCATCTGAAGTCCCGACTGACTGAAACACTTGAGTTTAGATCCCAGTCTCAGCTCATCTTGAGTTAAGTTACACTTAGATAGTGAATTTCTTGTGTCAATTTAGTCATAACTGGGAAAAAATAAATTAGCTTCAGAGAGATACCCACCATTCTTTCACTGCTCAAGCATATTTTCTGATGAGCTGCACTGTTGACGAAATGCACTAATTATCTATAAATTGGACCATTCTACTCTCCCACTTATGAAGGGTGGAAACAGGGGACTATTTTGAGAAATAAGGAACATCCCCAGCTTATACACCCTACTGAGTCAGCGGCGCTTGAGATGGCTTGGCCATGTGAGCCGCATGGAAGATGGCAGGATCCCCAAGGACACATTGTACAGCGAGCTCGCCACTGATATCAGACCTACCGGCCATCCATGTCTCCGCTTTAAAGACGTCTGCAAACGCGACATGAAGCCCTGTGACATTGATCACAAGTTGATGGAGTCAGTTGCCAGTGATCACCAGAGTTGGCGGGCAGCCATAAAGGCGGGGCTAAAGTGTGGCGAGTCGAAGAGACTTAGCAGTTGGCAGGAAAAAAGACAGAAGCGTAAGGGGAGAGCCAACTGTGTAACAGCCCCGACAACCAATTTTTTCTGCAGCACCTGTGGAAGAGTCTGTCACTCTTGTATTGGCCTTTATAGCCACTCCAGGCGCTGCTCCACAAACCACTGACCACCTCCAGGCGCTTACCCATTGTCTCTCAAGACAAGGAGGCCAAAGAAGAAGAAGAAGAGTACAGAGAATCTGCTCTAAAATGTAAATGATTACACAACTCCATCTGGTATTGTGGAATGTCCACATATTCTACCTGTAATATTATAACGGGTTTGAGCCAAACATAAAGCTTCTCAAATAAAAACAGAAAATGTTGGAAGTACACGACTGGTCAGGCAGAAAAACAGAGTTAATGGGCAGGATTTTATCCTATCCTTAGAGACAAGAATGGAGGCTGGGGAGAATACAAAATGGCAAGGAACGGCATTGGGTGGGGTGGCATCAGGCAGCATGGCATCCCCGACGTTGTCCTGGCCCCTGTCCATTTTGTCTGCAGTGGAGAAGGCCGAGGACAGCCTTCCTGCCCCAGGCCAATTGAAGCCCTTAAGCGGCCAATTAACGGGCACTTAAGGGCAGCTTCCCACCAGTACTCCAATTTTACTGAAGTCAGAGGGGCCCACCACTGCGTAGAGAGACTGCCAAGTGAGACCTGGCGGCCTCCTAGTGGACTCGGAGTGGGGTCTCTCCTCTGGGGGCAATCGATGACCTCTGGAGGGCCCCTCGGCAATGATGGCCACCACCACAGCCAGACCAAATCCACCCCCTCACCGGGGCCTGCCGAATTGGCTAGGTAACCCGACCCCGCTTACCTGCACTCCAGGGTCTCCGACATCTTATCTTCTGCAGGCCTCCTGCAATAGGCTAGGATGGGCTAAGGCTGTTTTCCTTCGAACAGAGGAGGCTGAGGGGTGACTTAATTGAGATGTACAAAATTATGAGGGGCCTAGATAGAGTAGACAGGAAGGACCTGTTTCCCCGAGCGGAGAGGTCAATTGCCAGGGGGCACAGATTTAAGGTGATTGGTAGAAAGATTAGAGGGGACATGAGGAAAAACTTTTTCACCCAGAGGGTGATGGGTATCTGGAATTTTCTGCCTGGATCAGTGGTGGAGGCAGAAAACCTCAACTCTTTAATAAGGTACCTGGACCTGCACCTGAAGTGCTGTAACCTGCAAAGCTGTGGACCAGGTGCTGGTAGGTGCGATTAGAATGGGCAGCTAGTTTTTCCAGCCGGTGTAGACATGATGGGCTGAATGGCCTCTTTCTGTGCCATAACTTTTCTATGGTTCTATGGTTCTAATACGGGCAGTGGCTACCACTTCCAGTAGAACTGCTGGTACTGCACAGCTGCTGTCCCTCCAATTGGCTGGCAGTTCTGGAGGTGGGAGCTCATCCTTTAAAGGGGCAGCGTTCCTGCTGGCAGACAGTTAATTGGCTGTCTACCGTGAAATTCCAACGGGGATCCAACAGCGGACTGAGGTGGGGTCTCCCCCAGCCTTCTGGACCATTACCGGTACCCCTGTCGCCGGGATAAAATCCCATCCAATGTTTCAGGTCAATGACCTTTCATCAGAGCTGGAAAAAGTTAGGGATGTAACAGGTTTTCAGCAAGTACAGAGGCCGGGAAAGAGGGGTGGGGGAAAAGAGCAAAAGGGAATGTCTGTGACAGGGTGGAAGGCAGGGAAGATTAAATGACAAAAAGTTGATGGTGCAAAGCAAAAGGAGATGGTAATGGGACAAATGAAGAAACAAAAGATGGGTGTAGAGGAGGTGTAAATGGCAATAGCAGAATCATTTGGCATCTGCCTGGGGCATTTAAGATGGTCCCCATGAATTTAGCAGTGGGACCAGTGACTGCACAGGTTGGGCACAGGCTGTTCCACTGCTTAATTAATATGGTCTACATCTGTTTTAGGCCCCAAAAATGGGCATAACACATACCAAATTCTGCCTCATTAACTCATGCCTGTACTTCTCAACACTGGTTCTCCGTGTTAAGACATATTCATTATAGAGCTTGCATAAAGACTTTATTGATCTAAACTTAAATAGCAACATAGTAGTTCAGACCAACAGAAGACAAAACAGAAAACTGATAACTTTAGTCACATCAGTTTAACTATACAAAGACAGACATTGAAGAGTACAAATTACTGTCATGGAGATTATTGTACCCACTCTTGAAATATTCTGTGTAAAGTAAATAAATGCCTCCATTAAAATTTGATATAGTCACTTTAAGCATTCATACGTCAATCATCAACAGGAATTTTTTCCAATTTGACCACTGACCTCACTGGATAGTCAACATTAAAAATGTAGCCACTTTAAAAATATGATAACAAGCCAAACTGCTGTTAAAGCATAAGTCTGACCATATAAAGGCAAGCATAATGCCAGTTTAAGAACATTACATTAGATCTAGATTGATCTCATGCATAGCAATTAAAACCAAAATGAAGATATATTGCAATAAAAAATCATTCATTATCACATTGTTATATTATGATGAGAATTGGGGATTGTACATGGCAGACAATAGCAGACTAATAGCATAACTGGCTACAACTGACAAAATTTAAGTCCAATGCAGCTTTTTGTAACAAGCTTTTTAACATAGACGCCAATGGAAAATAGGCAACTGCTAACTAAGCACATAGTTACACTGAAAAAAGCAGCAGAGGAAAATGTACAGGAAAATAGCAGGGATGTCTAATGTTGAGCAGACAGAATTTAGAGGCAATAACTTGCACCGAAAAATAAAGAAACACTAGTCCAAAAGTAAACTGAATTGAAGTGCCAAGATCCTAAAATGAGAGATTGTTCACTCCCACTAAATAAACAGAATGTCACAATGGTACAATGTAAAAACAATGTGACAGATTAAAGGTGGAATGAAACATTGGGTTCGATTTAAACTTCTAGATGGGAATGTGGCAAAATGAGCAGCTTGGTGAGCACCACCTGGAGCAGTGGTGCACAGGTCCGGACGATTTTATTGCTTGGGCCTCACTGGTACGCTGCTTGCCCACCCTGACCATAATAGCCGGGAAGCAGTTGCCCAGCCATTAAAACTGGACAGCAGGAGACTGCCACCAGGAAGCCAGGAATACGCTCCCCAGCACAAGGTATGTGTTCTGGGAGGGGAGGAAGCCGTGGGTAGGAGAGGCCCAAAGTTTTCTTGTGGGATCTGTAGGTGCACCCCTGCTCCTCTTGGCCCACAGAGAAATATTTTCAAACTTTCAAGCTTCCTTTCTGGATCTCTTCTGGCGCTCCCCTCCCCTTTCAGCATTCCAAAGGGACTGTTCCTTCCAACATGTCCTGGTCCAAGCATCAGTCATTTTAATTCTTCATCTTGCCCCCACTGTGACCTTTCTGTCCCCGACCTCCTGCAATATTCCAATGAAGCACAACGCAAGTTTGAGGAACAGCACCTCATCTTTAAATTAGCCTTCTGGACTCAACATTGATTTTAATAATGTTAGATCGTATCTTCTGCCCCATTTTGTTTCCTTTTTCTTTGCTGGTTTATTTATTTTCTCTCTTGTTTCTGTCTAATTTCCTGTTCTTTGTTTCGGACGGCAGCTATTCGTGATCGTGTTATTTACACCTCCTCTAGGCACATCTTTTTGTTTCTTTACTTGTCCCATTATCACCTCCTTTGGCCTTGCATCATGAACACTTTTGTCATTTAATCTCTCCTGCCCTCCACCCTATCACAGACCTTCCCTTTTGTTCTTTTCCCCAGCCTCCCCACTTTCACTTACTCACGCCTCCCTCCCCCTCCGTAGCAGCCAAGGAGGCAGGGGGGGCATAAAATCGGATGGGAGGCGGGGTGCCGCTCCTGTCCCTAATGCCCCTGCTACTATTTTACCAGTGGCAGGGGAGGTGGCAAACAGCCCACCCACCCCAGGCCAATTGAGGCCTTTAAGGGCCTCCTCCTGCTGCCACAGGTATTTTACCAGTAGTGGATGGGCACTTCAGCACCTGAGGTGGCAGCCCATTAATACCTGGCAGCCTCCTTGTGGGCTGGGGGGGGGGTGTCCTGCTGATTAGCACCCTGTGCCCCAGAGAGGGCCCCCCAGCAGCATGGGTCACCCCCACTAAAACTACCCCACCTGCCTTGCTCTCCAACTCCCACTCCCCCTTGCTGGGGTGCAGCCAATTGTCCCCGTTGTGGCTCAGACCTCACTTCGCTTTTTGAAGGACGACATCCATGTTCCTCTTTTTGCTGGGTGCAGGTCCCAGCAGTGGCCCCGCTCCCAGTGGCGCTGCTGGGTCTGAACAGCTGCTGGCTCTCTGATTGGCCAGCAGATCTTGGAGGCAGGACTTCCTGCCTCAGAGGGGCGGAATTGCAGCTTGGCTTCCGGGCCTGGTGTAGATGGGCTCACTCCTGACTTTTCAGCCGGAGGGCGGGGCCACCGCCACAACATAAAACTCTGGCCCGCATTTCTAATTATTCCTAGTTGCGATGAAAGGTCACAGACCTAAAACGTTAACTCTATTTCTCTCTCCACGGATGCTGCCAGACCTGCTGAGTATTTCCAGCATCTTCTGTTTTTATTTTCAGTGAATTACAGAATAGCAAACAGTCTATATTGTTATAGTAAATAAAAAATCAGGGACAGCATTAACAACAGGGTGGCTGATTTTCCATTATCCTCCAAGGCATAGAACTTTGCGAATCAGCCACCCATTATAGAAAAAGCTTGATTTTCAATTCCATTGACTTCAATGGAGATGCAGATCAGGTGGTTTCTATAATGGGTGGACCATCCACTATGCCAGTTTTGTAACTTGGCACTTAGTTCAAAATCTACCCCAGTAATTCCAACTCCAAGTTCTAGTGATGTAAATACATCATGCATTATTCATTCCATGATTTTATGGTTTATGTTGTTCTTTGAACCTCTTGATGACTGCCATTATGTCATTTTACTTTGCATACAGCTGTACAGCAAGGTGGAAAACCAGATGTCTTAAAGGCACAGCAATTAAATAATCAGATGTTGCACATTTATAATATTGAAAGCTTTACTGTGCACTTAGATCCAAAATTTGTCTAATCAGCCTTCCTATAGGTGTCTGAATTCTTTAACATTTTACTGGCAAAATGCTCTATTAACAGAAAGTGGTCGATATTGTTTCTGTGAACTCGACAGTTTATGATATGTGAGCATTCTTGCAGAAGGTATAAAATAAAATTCTGTTATCTTGCTGAAAAAGACGACAAGCAGAACTCTATTCATTCACAATTCTTCCATTTTATACAAAGTATCCCCTTTGACAGACTGACTTCATTTCCAAGCTAAATGTCTGAATTGATTGACTAATGTGTTTAAACCGGGTCTTGAGCTTGGATGATCTTTTATTATGCTAGGCTTAGCAAAAATGGCAGAATGCAGAGGACACATAAGCTTCAGATACAAAGCAGTGAATTACTAGGTGCAGCTCAAAAGGAGGTCTTTCAGCCCATTGCCAATTCCTTGGTATGCAACAGGTCCCACTCCTTTACTCATTCCCCATAGCCCTGTAAGCGTGTTCCCTTCAAGTATTTATCCAATTCCCTTTTGAAAGTTACTATTAAATCTGCTTCAACTACACATTCAGGCAGTGTGTTTCAAATCATTATAACTCATTGCGTCACCTCTGATTCTTTTGCTAATTGCTTTAAATCTGTGTCCTCTGGTCACTGACCCTTCTGCCACTGAAAACAGTTTCTCCCTATTTACTCTATCAGAGTCATTCATCATGTTTGTACATCACTGAACTTTGAGTTGAAATTACTGTTTTTACTGTTAATTTACTATCATAATAGAGACCATTCCTCTGCCATTCCCTGAATTTGTTTCTTAACACATAGGGCAGAATTCTCCTTCAGGTGTCGGAACCCTGATGTGAGACAAAACGGAAGTCCCAAGCCCGCACTCGCTGGCAGCGTGATCAGCATTGCAATCTTCCAGGAGGTGACCTCTTAATTGGCCATCTCCGTGCTTACCGTCCTATCAAGGGCGATGGGCAGGTTCCTGATGCTGCAGGCCCCACCAGTGGGCCGGCAGCTCTGAAGCCTCTGCAGTCACACTGGGGAGAGTGAGCACTGCTGAGGCAGGTTGGGGACTAGAAGGGCGCCTGAACATGGAGGCACCCTCATTGACTTGTACTGAATACAAAAATAATGATTCTCGAAGCTGGTAGTACCATCGTGGTGGAGTGAAGTATAATGTAAGGAAGTGTGAAGTTGTTCACTTTGGTAAAAATAGAAAAGCAGAATATTTTTTAAACAATGTGGAACTGCTAAGTGTTGATGTTCAGAGAGACTTGAAAAGGAACGCACAAAGTTAACATGCACGTGCAGCAGGTTATTAGGAAGGCAAATGGCATGTTGGCCTTTATTGGATTGGAGTACAGGAATAAAGAAGTCTCACTAAAACTGTACAGGGCTTTGGTGAGCCCACACCAGGAATACTGTTTGGTTTTGGGGACACAGTCTCAGGATAAGGGGCCAATTGTTCAGGACTGAGATGAGAAGAAATTACTTCACTCAAAGGGTTGTGAATCTTTGGAATTCTCTACCCCAGAGGGTTGTGGATGTTCCATCATTGAATACATTTAAGGCTGGGACAGATAGATTTTTGGTCTCACAGGGAATCAAGGGATATGGGGAGCAGGCAGGAAAGTGGAATTGAAGCCCAAGATCAGCCATGATCGTATTGAATGGCGGAGCAGGCTCGATGGGCAATATGCCAGGATTGCACTCGGCCGCAGTTGCAGCCTTTCATCCATGCAGCCCGGTCAGTGGGGCTTGGAGCCTCTGGCTCCAATGGCTCCTTGGCCTGCTGCCTTGAGGCTATCTGTAATGAGCTGGCAGCCTCCGCACATGGCAGGGTGGCCACTCTGTTATCAGGAGAGAACGGGTGATGTCTGTTTCCAGGAAGCAAACAGCTGATCCTGCTTTCAGCCTGCCCTGGAAAATTCACCTGGAAGTGGGAATGCATTGGGAAGCTGTCCCAATGCAGCTCCCTACTATTCTTCCACCCTCATCTCCATGGGCCGGGAGAATCCAGCCCACAGTCTTTTATGAGTTCTCAGAATTATCACAGGTTGCGTATACCATTGGCAGGGAGATTAATGTATCAGCTTCATGGCTGCACATTGTCGAAGTTGGGTTTTTGCAAGAAATAATATTATGCAATGAGTGACTTGAAGAAAATCAGAGGTAGAATGGAAGACCATCACTCTGAACACTGGTTAACCACACTGAGTGGTTACCCAAAATATTGGACTACCCAACATGTTCTGTGTGTGCACGTCAGGACCACCAGGAGAATGTGGATATGACTGGAGAATGAGCTCCCAGACAGAAAAGCAAGTTGTTTCTCTTATGCATCCTCAATTTCCTACAGCCCACCACTGGTGGCCGTGCCTTCAGCTGTCTGGACCATAAGTTCTGGAATTTCCTCTCCAACCCTTTCTGCCTTTCCACTCTCTCCTCCGTTAAGACACTCCTTAAAACTTACCTCTTTCACCAAGCTTTTGGTCATCCATCCTAATATCTCTTTATGTGGCTGGGTGTCAAATTATGTCTGATAAGGCTCCTGTAAAGCACTTTGGGATGTTTTACTATGTTAAAGATGATTATGTAAATACAAGTTATTGTTGGGTTATCCGTGTAACAGAAGGCTGATATAATTGACAAACTCTTAAATAATTAGTGTTCATTGAAAAGCAAAGTAAAATATAAAGCTCAGAAAGCAAAGCACCCAGGATCATGACATTTTTTTTTTAAAGTGTTAAAGGCAATTCGTGGCAGGTCACCCAAGGTAACGCATCTAGCAGAAAATGTCAGACTTGACGAACCTCACATGAGCCTACTCCTCATAAACCAGCACAGCTGAAGTATACCAATATTAATGCTATGGGGAAAAGCCCAGATGTTCAAGAATAATTCAGGAGTATTTAGTGGCACAAGAATTTGAAAGCAACTGTAGTGCTCAAAAATCATCACCACTTATTATTAGAGGGAGAAGCCTTACTGACAGATGAAAATGCTTTTGAACCTTTGAAGAACCACCTTGTGTGTCACTTTTACTGTGATCAGGCCCTTCCTTTTTAATAGGCAGTCATGGTGAAAACTCCAGTTTGAACAAAACAACACAGCAAAAGGAATCGTATCCAGTGAAGAATCCGAGACAGGCTTCACATGCTGAAATGTCACTGGAATATACAAAGTGCCCTCACAGCTACTAGGAAGTAAAATGGCAGATGCCTTCAGAGGTGTGAATATTACAGCTCTCCCAGCATCACACGGTGCAACATAAGTACAGATTGCAGGAAAACGAAAGCAAAAGTACTGCAGATGCTGGCAATCTGAAATAAAAACAAGAAATGCTGGAAATACTCAGCACGCCAGGCAGCATCTATGGAGAGAGAGAAACAGATTTAAAGTTTCAGATCGAAGACCTTTCACCAGAACTGGGAAAGGTTGGAGATGTAACAAGTTTTAAGCAAGTACAGAAGCAGGTAAAGGGGAGAAAAGGACAAAAAGGAAGGCCCATGATAAGGTGGAAGGCAGGAAAGATTTAATGACAAAAGGAATAATGATGCAAGGCAATCTCTCGTGTCTTCCAGGCTATTGCAGACCTTCCCATTTGCTTTTTCCTCCCCTCCCCCTTTCCTTGCCCCTGTATTTGCATAAAACCTGTCACATCTCTAACTTTTTCCAGTTCTGAAAAAAGGTCATTGACCTGAAACATTAACTTTGTTTGTCTCTCCACAGATGGTGCCTGATCTACTGAGTATTTCCAGTATTTTTTGTTTTCATTTCAGATTTCTAGCATCTGCAATATTTTGCTTTCAGTGCAGCAGCTTTTTCGGGAGCGGCGTGTGAGCGAGTGAGCAGCTGGGAAAGTCCGTTTGAAAGTAAATTTAATTTCCTTTTGTTTTTCGGCGGAGGCCAGGGGGCTGCTGGGTAAGTAAAACACTATATATTTGGGCGGTTTAAAATAACTTTCCTTTCAGTGCAGCAGCTTTTTCGGGAGCAGCGTGTGAGCGAGTGAGCAGCTGGGAAAGTCCGTTTGAAAGTAAATTTAATTTCCTTTTGTTTTTCGGCGGAGGCCAGGGGGCTGCTGGGTAAGTAAAACACTATATATTTGGGCGGTTTAAAATAACTTTCCTTTCAGTGCAGCAGCTTTTTCGGGAGCAGCGTGTGAGCGAGTGAGCAGCTGGGAAAGTCCGTTTGAAAGTAAATTTAATTTCCTTTTGTTTTTCGGCGGAGGCCAGGGGGCTGCTGGGTAAGTAAAACACTATATATTTGGGCGGTTTCTGAACCCGAGACACCACACTTGTAGTGTCTCCCACCCGCCCTCCTCCTCTAACCAAAAAAAGGACTCGGTGGGGTGTTTATAAGGTAAGGCTTTTTCGATTTCTCTGGTTTTATTGTGATTGGTAAAAACTTTTCGTTCCTTTTTCATTTAACTAAGTTTAAATTTAAGATTAAAAATGGCAGGAGATCTCAGACCCGTATCATGCTCCTCTTGCTCAATGTGGGAGCTCAGGGACATGGCTGATGACCCTGACTCCTTCACGTGCAGGAAGTGTGTCCAGCTGCAGCTCTTGTTAGACCGCATGACGGCTCTCGAGCTGCGGATGGACTCACTTTGGAGCATGCGCGATGCTGAGGAGGTCGTGGACAGCACGTTTAGTGAATTGGTCACACCGCAGATTAGGATTGCTGAGGGAGAAAGGGAATGGGTGACCAAAAGGCAGAGAAAGAGCAGGAAGGCAGCGCAGGAGTCCCCTGCGGTCATCTCCCTCCAAAACAAGTATACCGTTTTGGATACTGTTGAGGGAGATGGCTCACCAGGGGAAGGCAGCAGTAGCCAGGTCCATGGCACCGTGGCTGGCTCTGCTGTTCCGAAGGGCGGGAAAAAGAGTGGAAGGGCTATAGTCGTAGGGGATTCGATTGTAAGGGGAGTAGATAGGCGGTTCTGTGGTCGAAAACGAGGCTCCCGAATGGTATGTTGCCTCCCAGGTGCACGGGTCAGGGACGTCTCAGATCGGCTGCAGAACATTCTAAAGGGGGAGGGTGAACAGCCAGTTGTCATTGTGCACATAGGCACTAATGATATAGGTAAAAAACGGGATGAGGTCCTACATGCAGAGTTTAGGGAGTTAGGAGCCAAGTTAAAAAGTAGGACCTCAAAGGTAGTAATCTCAGGATTACTACCAGTGCCACGTGATAGTCAGAGTAAAAATGAAAGAATAGTCAGGATGAATGCGTGGCTTGAGAGATGGTGCAGGAAGGAGGGGTTCAGATTTTTGGGACATTGGGACCGGTTCTGGGGGAGGTGGGACTATTACAAATTGGACGGTCTACACCTGGACCGGACTGGAACCAATGTCCTTGGAGGTGCTTTTGCTAACGCTGTTGGGGAGGGTTTAAACTAATGTGGCAGGGGGATGGGAACCAATTGAGGTCAGTTGACAGTAAGGAGGTAGTAACAAAAGCCTGTAAGGAACTAGATAATGAAGTCAGTGTGACTAAGGGGAAGAGCAGGCAGGGAGCAGATGATGAATATAAAGGGACTGGTGGTCTGAGGTGCATTTGTTTTAATGCAAGAAGTGTAGTAGGTAAGGCAGATGAACTTAGGGCTTGGATTAGTACCTGGGAGTATGATGTTATTGCTATTACTGAGACTTGGTTGAGGGAAGGGCATGATTGGCAACTAAATATCCCAGGATATCGATGCTTCAGGCGGGATAGAGAGGGAGGTAAAAGGGGTGGAGGAGTTGCATTACTGGTCAAAGAGGATATCACAGCTGTGCTGAAGGAGGGCACTATGGAGGACTCGAGCAGTGAGGCAATATGGACAGAACTCAGAAATAGGAAGGGTGCGGTAACAATGTTGGGGCTGTACTACAGGCCTCCCAACAGCGAGCGTGAGATAGAGGTACAAATATGTAAACAGATTATGGAAAGATGTAGGAGCAACAGGGTGGTGGTGATAGGAGATTTTAATTTTCCCAACATTGACTGGGATTCGCTTAGTGTTAGAGGTCCAGATGGAGCAGAATTTGTAAGGAGCATCCAGGAGGGTTTTCTAGAGCAGTATGTAAATAGTCCAACTCGGGAAGGGGCCATACTGGACCTGGTGTTGGGGAATGAGCCCGGCCAGGTTGTTGAAGTTTCAGTAGGGGACTACTTTGGGAATAGTGATCACAATTCCGTAAGCTTTAAAATACTCATGGACAAAGACGAGAGTGGTCCAAAAGGGAGAGTGCTAAATTGGGGGAAGGCCAACTACACCAAAATTCGGCAGGAGCTGGGAAATGTAGATTGGGAGCAGCTGTTTGAAGGTAAATCCACATGTGATATGTGGGAGGCTTTTAAAGAGAGGTTGATTAGCGTGCAGGAGAGACATGTTCCTGTGAAAATGAGGGATAGAAATGGCAAGATTAGGGAACCATGGATGACAGGTGAAATTGTGAGACTAGCTAAGAGGAAAAAGGAAGCATACATAAGGTCTAGGCGGCTGATGAAAGACGAAGCTTTGAAAGAATATCGGGAATGTAGGACCAATCTGAAACGAGGAATTAAGAGGGCTAAAAGGGGTCATGAAATATCTTTAGCAAACAGGGTTAAGGAAAATCCCAAAGCCTTTTATTCATATATAAGGAGCAAGAGGGTAACTAGAGAAAGGATTGGCCCACTAAAGGACAAAGGAGGAATGTTATGCTTGGACTCAGAGAAAATGGGTGAGATTCTAAATGAGTACTTTGCATCGGTATTCACCGAGGAGAGGGACATGACGGATGTTGAGGTTAGGAACAGATGTTTGATTACTCGAGGTCAAGTCGGCATAAGGAGGGAGGAAGTGTTGGGTATTCTAAAGGGCATTAAGGTGGACAAGTCCCCAGGTCCGGATGGGATCTATCCCAGGTTACTGAGGGAAGCGAGAGAGGAAATAGCTGGGGCCTGAACAGATATCTTTGCAGCATCCTTAAACACGGGTGAGGTCCCGGAGGACTGGAGAATTGCTAATGTTGTTCCCTTGTTTAAGAAGGGTAGCAGGGATAATCCGGGTAATTATAGACCGGTGAGCCTGACGTCAGTGGTAGGGAAGCTGCTGGAGAAGATACTGAGGGATATGATCTATTCCCATTTGGAAGAAAATGGGCTCATCAGTGATAGGCAACATGGTTTTGTGCAGGGAAGGTCATGTCTTACCAACTTAATAGAATTCTTTGAGGAAGTGACAAAGTTGATTGATGAGGGAAGGGCTGTCGATGTCATATACATGGACTTCAGTAAGGCGTTTGATAAGGTTCCCCATGGCAGGCTGATGGAGAAAGTGAAGGCGCTTGGGGTCCAAGGTGTACTAGCTAGATGGATAAAGAACTGGCTGGGCAACAGGAGACAGAGAGTAGCAGTAGAAGGGAGTTTCTCAAAATGGAGACGTGTGACCAGTGGTGTTCCACAGGGATCCGTGCTGGGACCACTGTTGTTTGTGATATACATTAATGATTTGGAGGAAAGTATAGGTGGACTGATTAGCAAATTTGCAGACGACACTAAGATTGGTGGAGTAGCAGATAGTGAAGGGGACTGTCAGAGAATACAGCAGAATATAGATAGATTGGAGAGTTGGGCAGAGAAATGGCAGATGGAGTTCAATCAGGGCAAATGCGAGGTGATGCATTTTGGAAGATCCAATTCAAGAGTGAACTATACAGTAAATGGAAAAGTCCTGGGGAAAATTGATGTCCAGAGAGATTTGGGTGTTCAGGTCCACTGTTCCCTGAAGGTGGCAACGCAGGTAAATAGAGTGGTCAAGAAGGCATACGGCATGCTTTCCTTCATCGGATGGGGCATTGAGTACAAGAGTTGGCAGGTCATGTTACAGTTGTATAGGACTTTGGTTCGGCCACATTTGGAATACTGCGTACAGTTCTGGTCGCCACATTATCAAAAGGATGTGGATGCTTTGGAGAGGGTGCAGAGGAGGTTCACCAGGATGTTGCCTGGTATGGAGGGCGCTAGCTATGAAGAGAGGTTGAGCAGATTAGGATTATTTTCATTAGAAAGACGGAGGTTGAGGGGGGACCTGATTGAGGTGTACAAAATCATGAGAGGTATAGACAGGGTGGATAGCAAGAGGCTTTTTCCCAGAGTGGGGGTTTCAATTACTAGAGGACACGAGTTCAAAGTGAAAGGGGAAAAGTTTAGGGGGGATATGCGTGGAAAGTTCTTTACGCAGAGGGTGGTGGGCACCTGGAACGCATTGCCAGCGGAGGTGGTAGATGCGGGCACGATGGAGTCTTTTAAGATGTATCTAGACAGATACATGAATGGGCAGGAAGAAAAGAGATACAGAACCTTAGAAAATAGGCGACATGTTTAGAGAGAGGATCTGGATCGGCGCAGGCTTGGAGGGCCGAAGGGCCTGTTCCTGTGCTGTAATTATCTTTGTTCTTTGTTCTTTGTTCTTTTGAGTATCTGCTTATGTAGCTTGGTGTCAGATTAATCTGATTACATTCCTGCACAGCACCTTGGGCCGATTAAAGGAGCTATATAAATGCAAGTTGATGTTGTGAGTAAATGGTTCCCTTTAATGAAACAATCTGGTTTTAAATAAAATTTCACAGTGCCTACACTGTCTACATTTTTATGAATCCCCACAAAAATTAGCTTATGACAGCTGTGACAATTCCCTTAGCATTGGACTCTGCTCCAGATGCTTTAAGTGCAATAGCTATTGTACATAAATATGCTTCTTGTATAGTGTGGCTGCCATCTCAGTACTCTGCATTAATCATGACTTTGTATTGGATCCTGTTTTATTAATCCCATCTGATTGAGAACTGGGAAAGAATTAAGAATATTCCAGATTTAAACTGCCTTAAACAACGCACCATCAAAATACAATAAAGTATTAATCCATCTGACTCAGAAATGTGAAAAGATAAGTTTTATTCCAAACTCCATGAACAAAGTGGCATCAAAATACAACTAGTTGTTAATCTGCTTCACTAAGAAGTGTGAAAAAGTAACTCTTTTGACTGGCGGCTGTTAAAATGGCTGTACTGAAGCATAGCTCTATATATAGTCCTGTGCTGTGCTGGCTCCCACTGCTGCTGACGACGTCCAGGCCGGTCATCCTAGGTGGTGACTTCAACTGCATCATCGATGCAGCTGGACGATCCGGCAGAGACGACAGCAAACTGTACGCTACGTCCAGATTCCTAATAGAAACAGTAAAAGATGCCAAACTGCACGACGTCTTCAGTAAACCTGCAGACAGAGCGCAGCGTAGATACACGTGGTCAAGATCGGACGGGTCTGCCCGTTCCAGGATTGACTTCCTGTTTGTGTCCCGTGCTGTTACGGTCAGATCCACCGACGTCAAGCCGGTGTTCCTCTCCGACCATTGCCTTTTACTGGCCGACTGTCACCTACAGGACGACCAGTAGGTTGGCAGGGGGAAATGGAAGCTCAATGCTACACTGCTAACCCCAGAGAACGTTGACGAACTCAAAAGGGATTACAAAGGTTGGAGAACCGTGAAACCTCTCTTTGAATCTCCAGTTCACTGGTGGGAAGCGATCAAGGTGAACATCAAGAGGTTCTTTATCCTCAAAGGTGTTCAGAGGGCAAGAGAGAGACAGAGGGAAATGTCCTGACTCCAGAAAAGTATGCAAAATCTGCTCCGGTTGCAGTCGATGGGGGTCGAGGTCAATGAGGACCTCCATGAGTTGAAGAGCCAGCAGGCCTTGCTCTTTGCCACGGAGGCCTCCAAGATCATCTTCCGGTCCAGAGTCTGCTCCATTGAGACGTGCTCGCGTTACTTCTTCCAAAAGGTACACAGAGAGAGCTCTGTTATCAGCAGCCTGAAGGAAGAGGATGGCTCGGTAACGTCCTCGCAGTCCGACATACTAAGGATAAGCAAATCCTTTTATGCTGGACTGTATGACGTGAAGCCCACAGACAGCAGAGCCTCCCAGTCCTTCCTGTCATCTATCTTAGATGACAGCACGAGGGAGAGACTGGACAAGCCGCTAACTCTGGACGAGCTGACAAAGGCCGTCAAGTCCTTCAAGACGAGTAAAACTCCCGGAAGCGACGGCTTACCAGTCGAGTTGTATTCGGCCCTGTGGGACTGGGTCGACCCGGACCTGCTGGAAGTATACGAGAGTATGCTCCTGGCCGGCAGCATGTCAGAATCCATGAGGAAAGACATCATCACCCTAATTTACAAGCGGAAGGGGGAGAGGGCAGAAATCAGAAATTGGAGGCCCATCTCACTGCTTAATGTTGACTACAAGATTCTGTCCAAAGTCATAGCCAGTCGAGTCAAGTCTGCTCTGGAGTTGGTGATCCACCCTGATCAGACCTGTACTGTACCCGGCAGAAAGATCTCCGATAGTCTCGCGCTACTCAGGGATACGATTGCTTATGTACGGGACAGGAGGGTGGACACCTGCCTCATCAGCCTGGACCAGGAGAAGGCTTTTGACAGGATATCGCACACCTACATGATGGACGTGCTTTCCAAAATGGGGTTTGGGGAGGGAATCTGCAATTGGATCAAACTGCTCTACACAAACATCAGTAGCGCAGTCTCAAACAACGGGTGGGAATCAGAAAGCTTCCCGATCCAATCTGGAGTCAGACAGGGCTGTCCTCTCTCCCCGGTGTTGTTTATTTGCTGTATTGAACCCTTTGCTGAGTCTATTAGGAAGGATGCGAGCATAAGAGGGGTGACAATCCCAGGCAGTGGAGGCACTCAGGCTAAACCCTCCCTGTACATGGGTGACATCACTGTCTTCTGCTCGGATCCGCTGTCTGTGTGCAGACTGATCAGCATCTGCGACCAGTTCGAACTGGCCTCTAGAGCCAAAGTTAACCATGGCAAGAGCAAGGCCATGTTCTTTGGGAACTGGGCTGACCGATCCTTTGTCCCCTTCACCGTCAGGTCAGACTACCTGAAGGTGCTGGGGATATGGTTCGGAAGGGCCGGGGCGTGTAACAAAACCTGGGAGGAGCGAGTAGCCAAGGTACAACACAAGCTGAGCATGTGGGAGCAGCGATCTCTCTCCATTATGGGTAAGAACCTGGTCATCAGGTGCGAGGCGCTCACCTTGTTGCTCTACATGGCGCAGGTCTGGTCCATACCCCACTCCTGCGCTGTGGCGGTCACCCGAGCCGTTTTCTGCTTCATCTGTGGATCTAAAATGCACCGGGTCCAGAGGGACACGATGTTCAAACCTCTGGATAAGGGCGGGAAAAATGTACCCAACGTCGCCCTCATCCTGATGACTACCTTCGTGTGCAGCTGCATCAAGCTGTGTGTAGACCTCCAGTACGCAAACTCCAAGTGCCACTACATACTGAGGTTCTATCTGTCCCCGGTGTTGCGAAGGATGGGCCTGGTCAAATTGCCGCGGAATGCTCCATCCAGTTGGACTGTGGCATACCACCGATCCTTCGTGGAGCAGTTTCTGCGGAAAAACACATTTGACCACCGATCCATCAGACAGTGGTCTGCACGGAATGTCCTCAAGGCCCTACGGGAAAAGGAGATGGTGGATCCTGTCAGATGGTTCCCCGAGCAGACCGCCAAAGTCATTTGGCGGAATGCCTCATCACCAGAACTTTCAAACAAGCACCAAGACGTAGCTTGGCTGGTGGTGATAAGAGCCCTCCCATCAGATCCTTCCTGCACGCCCGAAGTCTCACCCCTTCTGCACAATGCCCTCGCAGTGGCTGTGGTGGGGAAGAGACGGATGCCCACCTCCTTCTGGAATGTGTCTTTGCAATGCAGATGTGGAAAGAGATGAAGTGGTTTTTGTCGAGGTTCATCGCAAGCAGCTCTGTAACACAGGGGTCTGTGCTCTATGGGCTGCTCCCAGGGACGCACACCGAGATAAACATCAACTGCTGCTGGCAGACTATCAATTTGGTGAAAGATGCCCTTTGGTCTGCCTGAAACTTGCTGGTCTTCCAGCGCAAAGAATTGTCCACGACCGAATGTTGCAGACTGGCACATTCCAAGGTCCAGGACTACGTGCTGAGGGACGCACTAAAGCTTGGGGAGCCGCAGCAAAGGCTCAATGGGGAAAGACAACTGTGTAAGGTCCACCCACCAAGCTGAACAGAGGGGCTGGCTCCATGGAAAACCCCTCGAACTACATCGGAAAAATTTTTGTTTGCTGTAAAATGGATATGGCATGCAAAATGAAATGGAAGGGTTGTGAGGCAACTCACTCCTACATTGAAGGAAACGGACCTGCTTGTTCAGACTAGTGTGGCAGGGGGGTGGGAACCAGAGCAGTAGGACAGCAAGTGAAATAAATGAGGGGGAACTAGTAAATAAGGCCAGTAAGACTAAGAGGAAGAGCAGGCAGAGAGATGTTGTGGAGCACAGCGGGACTGGTGGTCTGAAGTGCATTTGTTTCAATGCGAGAAGTATAACAGGTAAGGCAGATGAACTTAGAGCTTGGATTAGTACTTGGAACTATGATGTTGTTGCGATTACAGAGACTTGGTTGAGGGAAGGACAGGATTGGCAGCTAAATGTTCCAGGATTTAGAAGTTTCAGGTGGGATAGAGGAGGATGTAAAAGGGGTGGGGGAGTTGCATTACTGGTTAAGGAGACTATCGCAGTTGTACTGTAGGAGGACACCTCGGAGGGGTCGTGCAGCGAGGCAATATGGGTGGAGCTCAGGAATAGGAAGGGTGCAGTCACGATGTTGGGGGTTTTCTACAGGCCTCCCAACAGCCAGCGGGAGGTAGAGGAGCAGATATGTGGACAGATTTTGGAAAGATGTAAAGGTAACAGGGTTGTAGTGGTGGGTGATTTTAACTTCCCCGATATTGACTGGGACTCACTTAGTGCTAGGGGCTTAGATGGGGCAGAATTTGTAAGGAGCATCCAGGAGGGCTTCTTGAAACAATATGTAGATAGTCCAACTAGGGATGGGGCCATACTGGACCTGGTATTGGGGAATGAGCACGGCCAGGTGGTCGAAGTTTCAGTAGGGGAGTATTTCGGGAACAGTGACCATAATTCCATAAGTTTTAAGGTACTTGTGAATAAGGATAAGAGTAGTCCTCGGGTGAAGGTGCTAAATTGGGGGAAGGCTAATTATAACAATATTAGGCAGGAACTGAAGAATTTAGATTGGGGGCAGCTGTTTGAGGGTAAATCAACATCTGACATGTGGGAGTCTTACAAATGTCAGTTGATTAGAATCCAGGACCAGCATGTTCCTGTGAGGAAGAAGGATAAGTTTGGCAAGTTTCGGGAACCTTGAATAACGCGGGATATTGTGAGCCTAGTCAAAAAGAAAAAGGAAGCATTTGTAAGGGCTGGAAGGCTAGGAACAGACGAATCCCTTGAGGAATATAAAGACAGTAGAAAGGAACTTAAGCAAGGAGTCAGGAGGGCTAAATGGGGTCATGAAAAGTCATTGGCAAATAGGATTAAGGAAAATCCCAAGGCTTTTTATACGTATATAAAGAGCAAGAGAAAGGGTTGGCCCGCTCAAGGACAGAGAAGGGAATCTATGTGTGGAGCCAGAGGAAATGGGCGAGGTACTAAATGAGAACTTTGCATCAGTATTCACCAAAGAGAAGGACTTGGTGAATGATGAGCCCAGGGAAGGGAGTGTAGATAGTCTCAGTCATCTCATTATCAAAAAGGAGGAGGTGTTGGGTGTCTTGCAAAGCATTAAGGTAGATATGTCCCCAGGGCCTGATGGGATCTACCCCAGAATACTAAGGGAGCCAAGGGAAGAAATTGCTGGGGCCTTGACAGAAATCTTTGCATCCTCATTGGCTACAGGTGAGGTCCCAGAGGACTGGAGAATAGCCAATGTTGTTCCTTTGTTTAAGAAGGGTGGCAAGGATAATCCAGGAAATTATAGGCCGGTGAGCCTTACGTCAGTGGTCGGGAAATTATTAGAGAGGATTCTTCGGGACATGATTTACTCCCAGTTGGAAACAAATGGACTTATTAGCGAGAGGCAGCATGGTTTTGTGAAGGGGAGGTCGTGTCTCACTAATTTGATTTAGTTTTTTGAGGAAGTGACAAAGATGATTGATGAAGGAAGGGCAGTGGATGTTATCTATATGGACTTCAGTAAAGCCTTTGACAAGGTCCCTCATGGCAGACTGGTACAAAAGGTGAAGTCACACGGGATCAGAGGTGAGCTGGCAAGATGAATACAGAACTGGCTCAGTCATAGAAGACAGAGGGTAGCAGTGGAAGGGTGCTTTTCTGAATGGAGGGCTGTGACTAGTGGTGTTCCGCAGGGATCAGTGCTGGGACCTTTGCTATTTGTAGTATATATAAATGATTTGGAGGAAAATGTAGTTGGTCTGATTAGTAAGTTTGCGGACGACACAAAGATTGGTGGAGTTGCGGATAGTGATAAGGATTGTCAGAGGATACAGCAGGATATAGATCGGTTGGAGACTTGGGCGGAGAAATAGCAGATGGAGTTTAATCCGGACAAATGTGAGGTAATGCATTTTGGAAGATCTAATGCAGGTGGGAAGTATACAGTAAATGGCAGAACCCTTAGGAGTATTGACAGGCAGAGAGATCTGGGCGTACAGATCCACAGGTCACTGAAAGTGGCAACGCAGGTGGATAAGGTAGTCAAGAAGGCATACGGCATGCTTGCCTGCATCGGTCGGGGCATTGAGTATAAAAATTGGCAAGTCATGCTTCAGCTGTACAGAACTTTAGTCAGGCGACACTTAGAATATTGTGTGCAATTCTGGTCGTCACACTACCAGAAGGATGTGGAGGCTTTGGAGAGGGTACAGAAGAGGTTTACCAGGATGTTGCCTGGTCTGGAGGGCATTAGCTATGAGGAGAGGTTGGATAAACTCGGATTGTTTTCACTGGAACGACGGAGGTGGACGGGTGACATGATAGAGGTTTACAAAGTTATGAGCGGCATGGAAAGAGTGGATAGTCAGAAGCTTTTTCCCAGGGTGGAAGAGTTAGTTACTAGGGGACATAGGTTTAAGGTGAGAGGGGCAAAGTTTGGAGGGGATGTGCGAGGCAAGTTCTTTACACAGAGGGTGGTGAGTGCCTGGAACCTGCTGCCAGGGGAGATGGTGGAAGCAGGTACGATAATGTCGTTTCAGAGGCATCTTGACAATAAATGAATAGGATGGAAATAGAGGGATACGGTCCCCGGAAGTGCAGAAGGTGTTAGTTTCGGCAGGCATCAAGATCGGCGCAGGCTTGGAGGGCCGAATGGCCTGTTCCTGTGCTGTACTGTTCTTTGTTCTTTGTTCTTTGCACTGTTTGTAATTTTTGTCTTGGTGCTGTTTGGAACTGTTTTGTCATTTTTGTTTACAGATTTTATTGAATAAAGTATATTCTGGAAATTTAAAAAGGGTGCCATCCTGGCCTCAGTGAATAGGAAACTTTAGTTTCTGTACCTTGTACTTGTTTATTTTTCTATTGTAAAGTCTTTTTTTTTCTTTTTGGGCCTCCTTATCTCGAGAGACAATGGATACGCGCCTGGAGGTGGTCAGTGGTTTGTGAAGCAGCGCCTGGAGTGGCTATAAAGGCCAATTCTGGAGTGACTGTAAAGTAGTGTAAACAATACAATATACAACTGAATATTCAAGGCTATTTCTGCCCCTGCCACCGACAATATTCACAGACCTGGCGCACAGGATCTGCTGCCATCTTGCAACATTCTTAGTTCGAAAGAAAATTAAGTTGTTGCGGCTCCAGAACAGAAGGTATGTCGACACTGTGCCCACAATCCAAAATGAATTGTTAGCTGTCAGTCAAAATCAAATAACAAAATGCTATACTATTTAATTTTTATCTTCAGTCACTGAAATAAAACCTCATCACAGCATCAATGATTAGTCCTGCAACATGTTTAATTTGAGCTGAGATCATCTCAACATCAATTCCTCATCCTCACTAAGGGGATTTTGACATGCCAGCCACACAAATGTTCCAGTAGCCATTTATTATTCTGCAAGTCAGGAACAGCTTAGTAATCACTCTCAAGTCAGTTCAGAGTTTGTTACAATGTAGGAGTTGTTGTGCATTAAATTTACATTTCCCTGCTTGTTTGGTGCTTCGGTAAACCACATCAATTTGTTTCCTTGTCAATTATTCCACCTTCCAATGCATCAGTTAAATTGCTGCATGTACTGGTAGGTGGGGCACTAAGCCATGTCGAACAGAGAGATCCCAGATTCAATCCCTGGTGCATGCTGAATCAGATGACAGTGAGGTGAAAAACTGGCCTCAGTGTACATGGGCTAAGGAGGGGGAAAACCATCCCAACCATCTACTCTCAATTGCATTCCAATTATCTCCATGTAAGGCAAACTTATATGGTTTGTGGGTGAGCATAGGATCAGCTGAAATGTAATGCACCCGTGATCAAAAAATAAATAAATAATGACTCTCCAGTCTCATGCAAGGACAACAACCAGATCATTAACGGCCATAAGAAATACCTTATTGTGAATTGCCACCTTCAGGAGAGATGGAGAAAGGCAAGAAAAATTAATGAGAAAGATGCAAGCAAAAAGAGAAAATGAAAAAAAAAGCATGAACCCATTTTTCTTTTTCAGATGCTGACTGACCCATTGAGCATTTTTAGCTTTCATGTTCGTACTTTCTTAACAGACCTTCAATCCTAGTAATCTGGTACTCAGTACTCCATCACCATAAAGAAGGACAAATCCTTCATGTAATAGTTCATGTTTCCAGCTCTGTAATTCATTGCTCCCTAAATGTAATTTTTTTAAATGTAATAGAATGTTAAAATTGCAATACCATGATACTAGTAATGTTACTTGCATATACATTTTCAAATCAGTACTTTAGAAGCTTCGTAAAGATGCTGTGTGCATAATGAAAGCTACACATAGCAGCCTTCAATCAACTGTGAAATATAGGTGTGGAGCAGGAGCAGAGAGTTGTACAGGCAAGATCACAAAGATTTCAGCATATTCGTAAAAAAGATTTTTTTTTAAAAAAAAAGCATTAAATCACAGTTACAAATTTAATCTACATTTCTGATCCACGATAGGAACACAGGAGCAGGAGTAGGCCATTCAGCCTTTCGAGCCTGCTCTGCCATTCAATTAGATCATGGCTGATCATCCACCTCAATGCAACTTTCTCACTCTATTCCCATATCACTTGCTCTCATTAGTATCCAGATATCTATTCATGTTATCATGCAGGGCTCCACCCGCCAAGAATGAGGCACATTAATTTCACCACATGAACATTGATTTTTAAACTGCTACTGAAATAAAGAAAGAACTTGCTTTTTAAAAGAAAGCAACACCAGACCCTTGACTGGAAGGACTTTTGCATATTTACAGATGGTGCTTAAAGGGACAAAGGACCATTCCCTGCTCCAACTTAATCCACAATGGACTTTTGATTACCAGATGTTGAGGGTGGAGGAGCTCGTATTCCAGGTTAACTGCTAAGACGGCCGAATACACAAACAGACGTGGTCAGACCAGTTTAGTCACATGACTAACTGGCTGTTGGAATTTTTTGAATTTGAACTTGCCACAGAGTTTTAAACTGACAGAAAGCTCTTTGCTCCTGGACTGAGAACATCTCTCTCCTGTCTGTTCCCATCTCTCTCTCATGGAACTGAAGACCAATTGAAGACACATGAACCCCTAAGAGAGAAAAGTCTCCTACAGTGAACAAGGTTTAAGAAGAATACTGGGCTCCAATAAAAAGCAAGGTTACCTACAATCAAGGACTTTACAGCAAGCTCGAAGCACAGTTACAAATCTCCTTCTGAGATTGCCTCAAACTTTATCACTTTATTTTTTTCTGCTCTTTTCTGTCCCTTTTTGCATGTGTGTTTCACGTGTGCATGCTAGCGTGGGAGCGTCGTGTAGCTGTAGCTGTTAACCAAATTAGAGTTTAAGTTTAAATTTTAATAAATTTTACTTTTCTTCTTCAAAACTAAGAAAGCCTGTTTGTGCTCATTTCTTTGCCTTATCATTGGAAAGCAGTGAACAAGGATTCACCAAAGGGGGAGCTCAAAACATAGTGTGTTTAAACAAAACCATGTTACAATAAAAGCAGGTGAAGGCCAAAAGGGACCCCCAGAAACGTTTCTCACCTGGTCATAACAGAAATTTAGGTGCTAGCATCTGGGATTTTACCCACAGACAAATAAGAAATTGGAAATGGGAACCCAAATTGCTCCCAATCAAAAAAAAGTGCAAGATTAATACAGGTTTTCTTGTGGTTGTGTGTGATTGAATACTAACATATCTGTAACTGAAGCGAGTACACTCCAAGCCAGGGTGAAATGACTTGGGATAAGTTAAAAGCACTGTCTATGGAGGAGTTGAGAAAAATGGCTGAGCAGTGTGGGATCACTGTGTGTGGCAAGGCCAGGAAGTTTGAACTCCTAAGGCTAGAGGCCAACCAATTTTCCCTTGAATCTGTAGAAACAGAAGCAGTGTTAGAAGTAGACCCAGACAGGGTACTGCTATCAAAGATACAACTGGTACAAAATAAACTTGAATTAGAAAAGGAGAAAGAAAGAGAAAGGGTGAGTCAGGAAAAAGAGAAGCAGGAAAGGGAGAAAGAGAGAGACTTCCAGAAGGAACGTGAAGAAAATAAAAGGCAGGAGAGAGAGAGAGAAAGAATATTCCAGAAAGAATCCAAAGAAGAGAAAGCTGAAGTGGCTTGAGTTAACTAGGGGGCGACAGAGTAACTCCAATGAAAGCATGGCCAATATGGAGGAGCGTAATTCAGGGTTGGGTACAGAATTGTCAAAATTATCTCATCTAATCCCAAAATTCAATGAGGAAGACATGGAAGAATTTTTCATGTCTTTTGAGAAACTGGCAAGGCAGCTAAAATGGCTGGCTGAGATCTGGTCTCTTTTACTACAAAGCAAGCTAACTGGAAAAGCCCATGAGATTTATTCCTTGCTGCCAGATGAGAGTTCATCAAATTATGAACTGACAAAAAATGCTATACTTCGGACATATGAATTAGAACCCGAACCCTATCGCCAAAAGTTTAGAACCCTCAAAAAGCAAGCTTATCAAATATATCTGGAGTTTGAAAGAAGTAAGCAGCTGGTTTTTGACCAGTGGCTGAGAGCTCCTAAAGTACAGCTCAGCTATGAGACTCTCAGAGAAGTAATTCTGTAAGAAGAATTTAAAAACTCTCTCCCACTCTCAATAAAGACCCATCCGGAAGAGCATCAGGTCCAGAGAGCCCGGCAAGCGGCCGTTCTGGCCGATGAGTTTGCTTTAATTTATAAAACGGTTTCCCGGGGAGAAACTGTCCTAATCACCCCCACAAATCCAAAAAGGACAAAGGGTGGGCAGGTGATAGAAGCCCAGGCAGTCCTGGGAGAGAAAGGAAAGTAGGAGACACAGGGGGCCCTCCTCCAGCAAAAAAGGAAGGTGCTGTGAGCAAGAGTGAAACCCAGAGACTTGTGTGCTTCTATTGTAATAAGGCAGGGCATTTAAAAGCTGACTGCTGGAAACGAAAGGGAAAACCGGTAGGGTTAATCAGGGTACACCCACTCAGTGAAGACGGGACCCTGATCGAAAGCACAGCAGAACAAGCTGTGGCTTTAACTACAGTAAGAGTGCAATTCAGTAAGCTTACTATGGTTAATGCAGAAAAATTTAATAGGATTCCTGAAGGTTATCAGGGTTTTGTGTCTGAAGGGAAAGTAACCTCATACTCCTCGAGTGAGGCAAGCCCATAGTGATTCTTAGGGACACAGGGGCCACTAAATCCCTTTTATTGGGAAAAGGTCTGATATTTCCCTGAGAGAGTGCAGTGAACACCAAAGTGGTGGTGAATGGTATTGGAGAGCAGAACATGCCTATACCTGGAAACTGAGTGCACCTGGAGTAACGACCTAGTTTCAGAACCGGTGACCATAGGGATTGTCCCTAAATTGCCTGTTGACGGGGTTGCCCTGCTCCTAGGTAATTATCTGGCAGGGGTGAAGGTGGTAGCCCCCCCATCTCTAACCAGTAGTGAAAGAAAGACCACTGGAGGTCCGAGAGACAGGGCCGTGGCAGGAGATGGTTCCCTGCAGTTTCCTGAATGTGTAGTGGATCAGGCCATGATCAAACCAGCTTCCCCAGAGGAGACTGCATTGGCACTGCAGACAGATGACTATGAGGTCTGCCTGTCCAAGACTTTCTTTGGAAAGTTAGGAGACCCAGGGAATGAATTACATGAATTTTCCCGAGCTGAGGCTCAGCGAGCTGACCCAGTATTGAGAGAGTTACCACAGGCTGCCCAGTCTGAAAGTGAAGCAGAGGGAGTCCCTGACTGCTACTATTTAAAGAATGAGGTACTGCTGAGGAAATGGAGTTCTCCTCACAGATCTGAGAGCAAGGAGCGGACAGTAGTTCACCAGTTAGTGGTGCCACAGACGTCCTGGAAGAATGCCCGTATACGAAAGACCAAAGCCCGCATAAGACAGCAGTTTGAGTCATAGAATCATAGAGTTATACAGCACAGAAACAGGCCCTTCGGCCCATTGTGTCTGTGCCGGCCGTCAAGCACCGAACTATTCTCGTCCCATTTTCCAGCACTTGGCCCATAGCCTTGTATGCGATGGCGTTTCAAGTGCTCATCTAAATACTTCTTAAATGTTGTGAGGGTTCCTGCCTCTACCACCACTTCAGGCAGTGCATTCGAGATTCGAACCACCCTCTGGGTGAAAGATTTTTTCCTCAAGTCCCCTCTAAACCTCCTGCCCCTTACCTTAAATCTATGCCCCCTGGTTATTGACCCCTCCGTTAAGGGAAAAGGTCTCTTCCTATCTAAGCTATCAATGTCCCTCATAATTTTGTATACCTCAATCATCTCCCCCCTCATCCTTCTCTGTTCTGAGGACAACAACCCTAGCCTTTTCAGTCTCTCTTCATAGCTGAAATGCTCCAGCCCAGGCAACATCCTGGTGAATCTCCTCTGCACCCTCTCCAGTGCAATCACTTCCTTCCTATAGTGTGGTGCCCAGAACTGTACACAGTACTCCAGCAGTGGCCTAACTAGCATTTTATACAGCTCCATCATAACCTCCCTGCTCTTATATTCTGTGCCTCGGCTAATAAAGGCAAATATCCCATGTGCCTTCCTAACCACTTTATCTACCTGTGTTGCTGCTTTCAGTGATCTATGGACAAGTATACAAAGGTCCATCTGACCCTCTGTACTTCCTAGGGTCCTACCATCCATTGTATAATTCCATTGCCTTGTTATTCCTCCCAAAATGCATCACCTCACACTTCTCAGGATTAAATTCCATTTGCCACTCCTCCGCCCATCTGACCAGCCATTCTATATCGTCCTGTAATCTAAGGCTTTCCTCCTCACTATTTACGACACCACCAATTTTCGTGTCATCTGCGAACTTACTGATCATACCTCCTATATTCATGTCTAAATCATTAATGTACACTACAAACAGCAAGAGTCCCAGCACCGATCCCTCTGGTACACCACTGGTCACAGGCTTCCACTCGCAAAAACAACCCTCCTGCCACGAAGCCAATTTTGGATCCAACTGCCAAAATGGGCTCTTACCTTCTTAATCAATCTCCCATGCAGGACCTTGTAAAAGCCTTACTGAAGTCCATGTAGACTACATCAACTGCTTTACCCTCATCTACACATCTAGTCACCTCCTCGAAAATTTCAATCAAGCTTTTTAGACATGATCGCCCTCTGACAAAGCTGTGCGGACTATTCCTGATTATTCCCTGCCTCTCCAAGTGGAGATTAATCCTGTCCCTCAGAATTTTTTCCAATAGTTTCCCAACCACTGATGTTAGACTCACCAGCCTATAATTACCTGGTCTATCCCTGCTGCCCTTCTTGAATAATGGTACCACATTCGCTGTCCTCCAGTCCTCTGGCACCTCTCCCGTGGCCAGAGAGGATCTGAAAATTTGTGTCAGAACCCCTGCTATTCCTCCCTTGCCTCACACAACAGCCTGGGATACATCTCATCTGAACCTGGGGATTTATCCACTTTTAAGCAAGCTAAAACATCTAATACTTCCTCCCTTTCAATATTAATATGTTCAAGTATACCGCAATTCCCCTCCCTGATCTCTACACCTACATCGTCGTTCTCCACAGTGAAAACAGATGAAAAGTAATCATTTAAAACCTCACCTATGTCCTCCGGCTCCACACACAGATTGCCACTTTGGTCCCTAATGGGCCCTACTCTTTACCTGGTTATCCTCTTGCCCTTAATATACTTATAAAATGCCTTAGAATTTTCCTTTCTATTGACCGCCAATGTTTTTTCATGTCCCCTCTTCGCTCTCCTAATTACTTTTTTAAGTACCCCCCGCCCCTACACTTTCTATACTCCTCTAATGCCTCAGTGCTCCAAATCTACCATAAGCCTCCTTTTTTTCCCTTATCCGATGCTCTATATCCCTTGACATCCAGGGTTCCCTGGACTTGTTGGTCCTACCCTTCACCTTAACGGGTACATGTCGGCTCTGAACCCTCACTATTTCCCTTTTGAATGACTCACACTGGCCTGATGTAGTTTTTCCTACAAGTAGCTGCTCCCAGTCCACTTTGGCCAGATCCTGTTTTATCAAATTGAAATCGACCTTCCCCCAATTCAGTACCTTTATTTCCGGCTTGTCTTTGTCCTTTTCCATAACTACCTTAAATCTTAAAGAGTTATGGTCAATATCCCTGAAATGCTCCCCCACTGATACTTCTACCACTTGTCTAGCTTCATTCCCTAGGAATAGGTCCAGTACTGCCCCTTCTCTTGTAGGACTTTCTACGTACTGGCTCAAAAAGCTCTCCTCTATGCATTTTAAGAATTCCTCCCCCTTTAAGCCTTTTGCACTCAGACTATCCAAGTTGATATTAGGAAAGTTGAAATCCCCTACTATTATTACCCTGTTATTTTTACACCTCTCTGAGATTTGCCTACATATCTGTTCCTCTATCTCTCCCTCACTGTTTGGAGGCCTGTAGTACACACCCAGCCAAGTGATTGCCCCCCTTTTGTTCTTTTATCCGGTCCCCTATCACGCCTGAAGATTCTATACCTGACTGGCCAAAGCTCCACAAAGATGTGGTGGAGTACTGTAGGAGTTGCCACATGTGCAGGTTGAGGGGAAACCCCAACCTACACCCCTAAATCCTGTACCAGTGTTAGCAGCAGAGGGGTGGTGAACTGTAAGGGACCCCACCGAGAAGAAAAGGGGACAGGCTAGCACATGTCTGGCAAAAGTTTGGAAAGAGAAGGGAAAAATGTGACAGGAGGGCAGATTAAAGGAAATCCGGGAGGAACCCGGATGAAAACCCCTACTGTCAGCCAACCCCAAAAAATGTGAAAAGTTAGACACCATATCCTCCTATGTAAATGCAGGCTTTAGAAGCACCCCACCAGAATTGCTAACAGCATTTACAGAAACCTGCAGAGACAAAGAGAGACCTCTAGGGGGTACAGAAACCATGAGGGAGATGCCTCACCTAGTCAAAGTGCCACAGGAGAGTGCATATCTGCAGGCAGGAATGTCCCAGAGAACAAAGGGGAGATTAACAAAGAATCACCACAATCAGAGGAAAAGGGAACTACTCATCCCCTGAAGTCAAAGTGTTTGCATGACTCAGTAAAGCACTGAAGGAGAGATCAGGATAGATCTGCTCACTACTAACTCTCCTGAAAAAAACATTACCTCAGCAGGAACCAAAACCCTAGGCAGTCATGGCAATGGGCAAACTGAAGAAAAGCTTCCCCAAAGAACCACATGGTTACTGAGATGCCAAAAAGGAGAAATTAAAGAAGCACTGGCACGCAGAAAAGACAATTTTAATAAGCTTTAAGAGTTACGAATGAATGGAAATGAATGAGAGAAAGCATTGTTTTTTCTTTCTGTATCTTATATTTCTCTCAAACCTTTTAATGAAATGCACTGTTTTTTTCAAATTGCATTTCATTCCCCTGGGTGTGGAGGTGTCTTGCAGGGCTCCACCCGCCAAGAATGAGGCACATTAATTTTGCCACATGAACATTGATTTTTAAACTGCTACTGGAGTAAAGAAAGAACTTGCTTTTTAAAAGAAAGCAACACCAGACCCTTGACTGGAAGGACTTTTGCATATTTACAGACGGCGCTTAAAGGGACAAAGGACTATTCCCTGCTCCGATTTAATCCACAATGGACTTTTGATTGCCAGACATTGAGCATGGAGGAGCTCGCATTCCAGGTTAACTGCTAAGATGGCCGAATACACAAACAGACGTGGTCAGACCAGTTTAGTCACATGACTAACTGGCTGTTGGAATTTTTTGAATTTGAACTTGCCACAGAGTTTTAAACTGGCAGAAAGCTCTTTGCTCCTACTGAGAACATCTCTCTCCTGTCTGCTCCCATCTCTTTCTCACAGAACTGAAGACCCATTGAAGACACATGAACCCCAAGAGAGAAAAGTCTCCTCCAGTGAACAAGGTTTAAGAAGAATACTGGGCCCCAACCAAAAGCAAAACTACCTACAATCAAGGACTCTACAGTGAGCTCAAAGCACAGTAGCAAATCTCCTTCAGAGACTGCCTCAAACTTTTTCACTTCATTTTTCTTCTACTCTTTTCTGTCCCTACTTGCATGTTTGTATCGCATGCGCATGCTGGCGTGGGTGCATCGTGTAGCCATAGGCGTTAACCAAATTAGAGTTTAAGTTTAAGCTTTAATAAATTTCACTTTTCTTCTTCAAACCTAAGAAAGCCTGTTTGTGCTCATTTCTTTGCCTTATAATTGGAAAGCCTTATAATTGGAACAAGGATTCACCAAAGGGGAAGCTCAAAACACAGTGTGTTTAAAAATTAAATCCTGTGACAGTAAGAACAGGTGAAGGCTGAAAGAGACCCCTAGACACCTTTTTCACTTGTTGTAACAATGTCTACCTTGAACATACTGAATGATTGAGCCTCCACAGCCCTCTGGGGTAGAGAATTCTAAAGATTCACCACCCTCTGAGTGAAGAAATTCCTCCTCATCTCAGCCTTAAATGGCCTACTCCTTATTCTGAGACTATGTCCCCTGGTTCTATACTCACCAGCCAGGGGAAACATCCCATCTACATCCACCCTATCACACCCTGTAAGAATTATGTAAGTTTCAATGAGATCACCTCTCATTTTTCAAAACTCTGGCGAATACTGGCCCAGTTTCCTCAAACTCTCCTCAAAAGACAATCCTGCCATTCCAGGGATATAATAGAGTGCGGTAAAGTTTCAACTCATTTAGAGTTTATCTTGTATCTCGTTTTTTAACAAATATGCTTAGGAGCCAGTATATCAATCAGAAGTTTAAAAAGGTTTCAAGACCAATAAATGGGCTGTGTCTTTTATCATTATTAACCAAATACCCTAATCTGAAGAGATGGTCATATATCTGGTTGGAGTACTATGTAATCAATAATTCTAATTCTACTATAATTTATTTTGCAATTTGTATTCTTGTTTATATTGGCAATATACATAATCTTCAATACACTTAAATAAATATGTTAGAATGTAACATGACCTTTTGTAATGGTATATAAAGAAAAAAATCATTTAGCTGTAACCACCATAATTGAGATTATGACCTTCTTGGCACAAAATAAAATTAACCAACATATAAAGCTGTAAAAAAGTTGAATTTTTTTTTTAATATAATCTTTATTTCAGTATAAATCACTTAATCTATTTACATAGATATTAGGGAATGAGGTAATGCCCCACTCATGCAAACTGAATTCACCTGCTACAAGTTATGGTGTGATTGCATACAGCAAGTCAGAAATTGTAATTCACTGTATTCTGCAATGAAAGGAATATGAAATTGATCTTAAAAATATTTAATATTATAAGAAGTGTGGAGCAGGTTCATGGTTTATAATAACACTCCAGTATTTCAGTTTTAACAACTGACTCTGAAAAAATGTCCAATGTATAACTTACTGCCATAGCAATTTTACCTACTGCACCAGGCTGGGTGTAATAACTAAAATTACTCCAGCATATGTATATTAAATCCAAATGAAAACACAACAATATAATTAAATCTATTCAAATATGTTAAAATCATCCTTCTCACCTGCGCCATTGTTATTGCCTGCAGAAACCCCATGGACGCTTTAAGATAGCCCAATGGTCTCTGGAGTGATAAATTAATTTCAGTGCTGCTGACCTATTTAGAAACCGAACTCTGATTCCTTTGCCAGGGAGCACAATCGCATTGGTGACCTGGAAGTGACAGATTGTACTTTTGACAGAAGTGCGGCAAGTGGATTTACAGCAATCGTACCGCAGCAATATATCCTATTGAGAAACAAATTCACTACAGTGTCTCATTGCAGATAGGGTGCTCTTGTCAAAAAACAGCAATAGTCACATGTATCCAGCATGTTCCTGCAATAATCCATCTGAATCATATATTAATTCCCTTTGGCTTTGCATCATTAACTGCACACATTTCTTGTAGATTGTGATTTCCTCCATCCTGGGTGAATGTGGGTTATTACTGCTTCAGAAACAGCATCTTTAACACATTATCATTCTAAATTAAACATTGCACTTTTCTCCCGCTGATTAACTATCATTGTTTCTGTGCATAATAGCTCTCAGATGGCAATTATTCTAAAAAGGTTTTGTCTAACATAGTTGCATCCTATGGATATTACTCTAACTGCAAGAACAACTAATAGTGAAATATATCAACTGCAATTAAAGAATAAAAATCCTTAAATAAAGGATTTTAACTAAGTCATAGCAGCTGTTCTGTGTGTCCCTTCAAGCCATGGTTTAACTTTGCTTGGGAGAACAGTGAAAAACAAATACTTACCATGCATGCATGTCTTCCAAAGGCTATCCATTTGAGAGCTGTCTTATTCAATTTAACCAAAATAGAAAGTGACAGATAGCTTTTAACTTAAAATAATTAATCACTGTTGGTTGAATGAAAACTCAATAGCCATAGAAAACTAATTTAGCAATAATCCTATTTTCTCTCAGGGGATGGCTGAATTTGAGATATCTCTACCATTTTCCCAAATCAGTGGTGCTGCATTTTCTGTCAAATTGTTGAGAGAGGTGCAATGCAGAAGTGAGGATTAATCAACCTGAACCACTCTTCTGCTCTTCCTCACAACCAATAATACATCTGCCTTGGCAGAGGCATAGCTCAACTCGCTACACCCATGGCACAAACAACTAAAATAGGGGAGAACATTTGCTAAACTGATCGGGGGACAAAACTAATATATAAAAGAACGGGGATATTGTTTGTCAAGCCCACAAAAAGAGAAGTTGCACTTTTTCCAAGAGAAAATAGATAACTAAGAATACCAAACAAGTTTGAACAATATTGCAAATATGTTTCTCAGTGGACCTGATCCTATTAGCATTTCAAGACCTAATGAAACCAGACAGATAATTAACCCTTGGTTATGTAGAGAAGGAAAAGCAGTTAAAAGTAGTTCAAAAAATATGATTGTCTGTCATTTGATGGAACCCTCACCTCTCAGTTAGAAGGTTGTTCCCTCAAAGCCACTCCAGAATTTGATCTAGGTTCACACTCAAGTGCCAAACTCAGGGAATAAGTATTGTCACAGCCTTCAGAGGAGATACTAAACCAATCAACCATGAACTTGTTCCAGTGGTTCAAGCAGACATAAAAGATTTCACAAGTTGTCCTGACGTTCTCTCTCAACTAGCAGCACAAAAATAGATTAACTTGTCATTCATCTCACTGTTGTTCAAAGGTTATTTCTATATTCAAAATGGCTATTATTTTTGCATGCATACAGGCAATGAATGTGAAGTACTTTGAGACATTTCTGCAAGACATGCTAAATCCTATTTTTCCTCATTTCCTTTGAACGTTTCATTTTCTAAAATAAGACTAGTCAGTATCAATGAAAAATTGATAACTGATTATTTGACTGCATTTTGCATGTTTGAGAATGGAGGTTCACAGAAAAATAAATCACTGTGTAATGTTTTGCAATAAATAACTTACAAGTGCCCTGAATTATGGATAAAAGTTACAAAATTCTTTGTGCCCCATAAGCAATTCTCCCAAGCTGCCTATTCAATAGATTTCAAATTTGTTTGCATCCAATCTATCACCAAAACCACAATATTTCTCATCTCTGCCTACTTCCTCCTACTGTTTACCTCCACCTTCATCCCCTCCAGAATCAACATCTATGTCCTCTCATCACTGGAGTCCTGTGTTCCACAGTAAATAAACTACAACTCATCCAAACTTTGTTGTCCACATCTTATCCCACACCAGTTGCCACTAATTCCCATTTTGCCCTCTCCCTGCACCCCAAGCCTTCCCCACCCCACTCCTGTCCTAATTTACAACTCCCTGCATGGCTTGCCATACTCCACCTTTTCCATCTCCTGCTTATGACTCTGCTTCCGCTGCTTTCCTCTCCTTCCACTTCACCTGTAGCAGTAATATGTTCAGCCAACTTGCAGTGCTCTCCCCAAACCCATCTACCTCTCACCTCTGTGACCATTCCTTTGATCACTACCTCCCAAATTCATTCCCCAACATTTCTCCCTATAGCTTCATTAAACATGCTACATAACTATAAATTGTTATTATATTATATTAATATTTTTTGTTAATTTCTTTGCTAATCAAGGTGACAGAAATTACGTATAGAACATTTTCCCACTGCAGACACCCAATATCAATATCAAGTGCTTCCATGTCAAATACAGAATAGCATGTTTCCCCAGCAGTGTGCCTTACTCTCAGAAGAACATTTTCCACTGTATCACTGTCACTTTTTCCATTGTGTACTGGGTCAAAACTGTTCAAACTTATTTCGTATAGAACTCTTACACTCTACGGAAAGCCACAACTTTACATCTCATCAGTGTGTGCTGGATTCAAAGCCAGGTCCCACAGATGAAATGGCAATATGCTCACTCTTTCTGGAACTTAAACTTTCTGAAAATTTATTATAACCAAACTGCAAAGGCTTGTTCTTTAATACAGTAGTGATTCAATCAATCAATCTATCTATCAATGGTGATTAGAACACTAGGGTCACAGTCCCGCACAACCCACTGTGAAGAAGAGAAAGAAGAAAATAAGTATTCAGGCATGCTTAGATTGAGTGATTAACAAGAATGTTAAATTGCAGCATTTGCATTCTTTGCAGGTGCCTATGACATTACTACATGAGAGATGCTTATCTGGGAGTAAACCATTGATGATAAGCTCGTGTGCATGATATAATGGAATATATGAATTTCCAGGTACCCAAGGCTCATTTGCAGTGTACTTGCAGAGCTGGTGTAACTCCCCTGGTTTGCAATGTTATTTGTAATATGGACATGCAGTGAATTGCCACAAAATCCCTAATGCAATTGGCTATTTTATATCATGCAGCTTATACCATACATTGGAGATTTAAAAAAAAAACATTACAATTACCCATTTACCACAATGAAAATACATTTATTTACATTTTTAAGCAAGCTATGTCTTCATGAGAAATAAACATATGTTGCCAAGCACATCAGTTTCATTAGTTTGAGATCCATAATTTTGTAATCCTGGTTAAATTAATGCATGGCTCTTCTTCCCAACCCTTCCCCATTAAGAAAATGCCAAACCTTTCTCATGACGACCGTATCCCTGTAAAACCGTGATGTAACTAGTTTCATGTTTTCATTGGCATGTGTATTTGTTTGGTCTAAATGAGTACATTTCAGATTGGATGACCATTTCTAAGTGCATTTCTGAAAGAATTAAGGAGTTTCATCATTTACACACAAAGTTACTTTCTAATGCTGTATTTCCTGAAAATGGCAGTCCTACATATTTGCATATTTGTGTGTGGCAATGTGCAGATTAACTTTCGTTAAACCTTGCCATTTAATTTCATGATTACGCACATTGCTTATCATTACTAACAATTCATCAGGTGTGTAGGTTCTATTCTTTACCAGGCAATTTTAAAAATAAAAACAGTAGTGTTTATAGATTTTACACAAAAAGCTGATGACCAGGGCATGAATCCAGTGTGGATTTAGAGATAGCATGTGTTTTAAGTTTCAGAATCCAAAACCAATTTCGAACCATCACCCATCCATACATTGCCCAAATAATATATAAAAAACTTATCACCTTGTCATAGTTTTTTTTTAAAATGATAAATTGTGCATTCTAATGTCAAAACATGTGGGCTGCTAACTGGAGTTGTGCTGTACTGACATCAGGGGGTAGAAATTCCTCTTGGGCAGTGACACAAAGCAGGTGATCTTAGATTGGCTGTCCACCAGACGCAGCATCTAATATTCAGTTCTATTGCAGCTAATGGAACTGAATATCAGGTGCTGCCTACAACAAGCAGCCGGTCCAATGGCGCCCATTTTGCACCACCGCCTGAAATGAATTTCTACCCCCAGATGTCCACTAATCATGGGTAGGAAATAACATGGCTGTTATTTCTCACAATGAGCAACTGCCTCACTTAAGTGGTTAGCTAACTACCAGAAGCTGGTCGTTTTCACAATAGGAAGTATAAGAAATATTTTGTGTAGATTCTACAAACTAACAGATGGTTCGAAGATGAGATCTCGTTTGAGGATAGTGGCATCCTTAATTCATATATGTTTGAATTCCAAAATAAAACTGTGGGCTCCATACAAGTCTGCCGGTCATCCCAGGCTATCAGTTATGCTATATGTTGCATTTATCATTTTTATTCTTCTCTTCAGCCGTACAACACTAAGTGTATCTAATCCCCATTGCCTTTTCAATTAAGCTGGTACAGGACATTTTATGCAGTCAGCTACCACATCGAGCCATTAAAATTCCTGTACCATAACAATTGTATGTCATTCAGTGTCCCCCCCCCCCCCCCCCCCTCCACCCCAAATCCCATTAAATACACATTGTTTTTTATCACCCCAGGACCATTGTGACTTCAATCAACCAGTTTAATTACATCGGGAGGCTGTGTGTGTGTGTGTGAGACAGAGAGAGAGAGATTAAAGGTGGGAAGATCAGGAGAGAAAAAGCAGGCTAGCGCATTATCATCGGAATCTCAGTTTGCCTTTACTTAATCTCAAATCGTCAATAGTGACACTTTCACCTTCAACACCCAAGGGCTTCTAAATTAACACATCTTGCAAGAGATTTCTATAATACTTAGCAGAGAAGGTAAAGGTTGACGAGGGGGCATAGTTTGGGTATGATCTATCCCGCCTGGCGTGGTTGATAACGTGGTCACATCACATCTAGGGTCTGCAGCCCACTGGAAGCTCCAACCGCCGAACTGGTAACGGTGGCAGGAATAGATTCAGTTCCCCTCTCAATCGAGCTTCCATTCTGTCTCCCTGAGCAGCCATTTGATAAAACTCGAACTCTGCGGACTGTCACCATGCGGGGTGTGAGCCCGGGCCAAGAGTAACCGGCGCTAAATAAAACAAAACCGAACTTCAGCCTCTGCACCACATTTTATTACCTTTATTTTAAAAATGTTCCCAGTAAATAAAGTAAAAGTTTATGATTAGCCAGTGATGGCGCTGAATTGTGAGACAAGGCAGTTAGTCAAGGTTTCTTTTGAATCCTCATGTTGCTATGCTAGGCTGAGCTCTCCCACTCTTTGTTGTTCTCTGCCTCTCCTTCGGTTCCATCATTTCTCTTTGTATTGACTGGGCCTGTAACTTTCCAGGTGAGGAACAGCTTGTGGTCGCCCAGTCGCTATCAGGAGCACCGCCTGGTGCATCGTAGCAGCCCCTGTGTCTTAACACTATTTACTGCAATGGCCGCCTGTCAAAGTCCAGTCCTTTCACTAGTTAAATACATATTTACCCTGATTTTTCTCATGCCTTCGTTTCGGTGATTGTTTTGACTCCCATTGAGCTCTTCCAGTACCTTAGTCCCCAGTACCACCTACCAAGAAAAGGTGAGGTGACTTCGGGTTTCCTCCAAATACTGAATTCTTCTTTGATGGTCAATGAGGACTCAGTTGTCTGTGGGACGCTCAGGAAGAAAGGTTGGTTGTGGCCCTGGTTCTGGGCCTGATCTTTGCTCAGGCTTTGGCTATAGAAATCATTGAATTGCGATTCTAATGTTATTCTGTCCGAGGGCGACATGAGGAGATTTTTTAATGCAGCAATTGTTATGCTCTGGAATTCATTACCTGAAAGGGCGGTGGAAGCAGATTCAATAATAAATGTTCAAGAGATTAGGATAAATATTTAAACGACAAGGAGAACTAGCGAGGGAGTGTGGCTAATTGGGTAGCTTTACCAAACAACCGGCCCAGGTACGATGGAGCGAATGGCCTCCTTCTGTACTGTATCATTCGATGAATCATACAGCACAGGAGGAGACCATTAGGTGTATAGTTCTGTTCCGTTGTGTCTGGCTGCAGTTATAACTCAGTTTCAGGCTATGGACCTGTTTGTGGATAAGACTCAAACCATCCGGTCTTCGTTGTTGCAGCCTGTGGTTGTGGTTCTGATTTTGCTTCTGGGGATAGATCTGGCTGTAGTTGTAGTTCTGACTGTGGCTCAGATTAATAATGGCTCCAATGCTTCTTGTACTTCACGGTGACTGGAGCTTTGGTCCTGGTTAGGGTTCAAACTGCAAATGTCATTGGCTGTGTCTCTCAAACCGTGTCGATGACGACAACTGTGTCTCAGACTATGCCTCTGATTAAAGGTTTGTTTTGTGAACGCGGTGCCGCTGTCCTGGGTGCTGAAAATCGGACACACTCTCTCTCCCCAGCAGCACAACAACCAGTAAACTGTCACATCACGTTCTGCATAAACGGTCCAAACCAAAACAACAACCCAAAGGCTAGCGTCCTCTGCAGTTGGCTTGCAGTGTTTATTTCCTTCAGAAAGACAGTAACATAATGGATGCAAAGATCAGAACTACAGTCTACCAATGAAGTTAATGGTTAAAATACACAGACATTTAACATTTCTGAAAATTCTGCAATGAAACACGAAGGCGATCTAATTATCTTCATTCTTTCTTCCACAGAGGTCTTCGCTAGCCTGTTCCAAAGCAATGTTTGCACTGGGCGCTCTTAATGTTAAATTGTCGCAGAGCCAAGTGAATCTGAGTTTTTGCTGAATCAAGATATAAATATTGTGTGTGTGTGTGTGCGTGTGTTTGCAATGGTAATCTCTGTGTTATCTTTTACTTGAGGGCAGGTGATGCCAGATTTGACCAGAACTCTTAAAAGTGCATTGTAGGCTTGCTATCTGGATTCATGTAACTATTATGAAACTTCATGCGGATTATCGTAGCGACTGATACTGTGAAGGTTACAATCACAGATGGCACCTTTATACTTAACTGGTTTAATCGATTCTCAGGTAGCAGAAATATTTTACATGACAGTAGCAGGACAGTCTGAAAATGTCATCGCGAGTAAAGCCTGGCCTCTGCTTCTCGTTACCAGAGCATATCCACCCCACATTAACACAAGAAAAAGAGAAACGAAATACTGATCATGACAACTTTGCGGTTGATAAAGGACAATGAGGGATAGTGATACAGCTCAAAATGATGGTTGGAGGAATTCAAGTCATCGCGCGTTGCCATAGCGCTCAAGCTAAATTGAAGATGCAGCCTGACTTTTAAACGGTGCTCGTTGAAACCGCCGTCTGGCCGTCAGTACCCGTTCGCACAGAAGTGAATCAAGCTCGCGTTAAATCTGCCGAGGGACTCGCGCCGTTTGCTTTCAAAACGCCAGAGGCAACGAGAACCTTCACAAAATAAAGCAGAGCTGGAATTTAACCTGACAAGGCTATTCCAAGGGAAACCCTGTCTATGCTTCTGCTGCCTCCAATCTCATGATAAAATTTGACAAGCAATGTGTGGAGGTGGTGAAGATTGATTGGCGTGCAACAACATGGAATTAGATACTCACAACTTTCAATCCTGAAAGTGCTGATAAAAATGGCCATCGCCTTAAGGGACGGAGACCCATAGTTTTATTGTGGGAAATTTGGGCTCGGAAAGACCAGGATATGTGGGAAGTTTAATACCTTGTAGTTTTATCCTTTGATCCCGCTGTTGTTTGGATGACAGATAACACGCAAAAGGGTATTTATAAGCACCGTGCACGTTTAGTGAGGCATAATAATATAATTGTAGTGCCAGTGTTTAAGACACAATCCCTGCAACCCAAGCGGATTTAATAAACGTCATATCTAAACCTTCATCCAGCGATTTACATACATTCTCTCCGCGTTGAAGCTCCAGATTGGCTTTGAACTGAGACAAATCGAATTGCTGTGATATAAACTGTAGGGTTTGGTGATGTGACTATTGTGAGCAGAGTGGAGTGTTTGAATTATTATTATTACAATTAATTACTTCAATTTGCAGAGTGGGTGTAACCGGTATCATATCAAGTACCGTGCAGTTCGAGCGCCGGTTCATACACATATATTGGCACTTTCAACAACCATCTGTTGGCTGTGGATTACTTGTACGTTTTTCAATGTAGAGTGTAGGTACGAAAGTGGCCATGAGTGCTAACAGAGGCGGTGGTTATGTCATTCTGTTAAAGAGAACCGCGCCGCTCCTAAAAGCGTTGCTAACAGTTCAGATCATCAACCTGTGACTACAGGGAAGTAGATACAGTATCACTGCGAACCCAGCACATCAAATCAATAATAACCCTATTGGCTTTGGCGATGATGATCAGGGTATCATTCAATAAACGTTGTCCTTTTAATTCGAAGACTTGTTGCGTCCGGAGCCACGCCAATCTCCAAATCCAAAAGGTTCCCCCACCCAGCACCCCCGGCTCCGCCGTATTTCCTTATACTTCAGCTTAAAGTAGTAAGGCAAGATTTACATGCGTGCATGCTGAGATTGAATGGCAGATATTTCTCTCTCTCTCCCGGTTAATTGACCAAGTCTGCCTTGGCAAAGAGTCTGATTCCGAAATTATTTGCAAACAGAAAGTGCTAATTGATATCAGTTGATTTCGCACATACATCTCAAATATTTAATTGTGTCTTCGACACTTCATACAGAACTTCACTCTCCCCGTTCTTGTAGTTAATGGTGTAAGTATGCATGCGAGAAGAGTTTATTAAGACATCAAGTTGTTCAGTTTCGAAGCGCTATTATATCCATCGATGAATTTCATAATTGTAACTATTTACTTACTGTGCATAATGCAGATGCAAGTTGAGCTGAACATTTTCCTGGAGTCGCTGCTGTCAGCTTTAGCCCTAAACCCCTTCGTCATAGATTATCCATTTACAATATTGCGCTAATTTTCTCATTTTGGGAATGGGCGCTTGTATGGCACGAATTGGCCCAATAATCGAACATATAATCAGCCAGAACACCTAAGCGTGATCAGACATTTGGGTAATCCTCCATCCAAGACTATCGGTTAACTCTTTGCATCTTATACAGGTGTAATATTAACTAAAAGACACCAGTGTCCCGTCCCACAACAGGTAAAAAAAAAACAATTCCGCATTGACCAATGTTACTGGAACATTAACTTTAACTGCAATCAGATAATGTTCCCAGAAGTTTTTAGTTTTCGAAAAGCGTATTAAAATAAAAACATATGCGATGCCACAGAGTGTTACAGAATACAAGGTTAGCATTGTCAATACGGCGGGTCAGCTCATCCATCGGTGGTCGTAGAAGCTAAGCCGAACGAGTCTTTAAAAAGACTGCTGCAAACAGACTAGACCACATTAATGCTGTAAATGTAACAGGGCATTACTGGGGGGCTCAACCACGGAATCCGCGTCCTGCCCCAACCCATCGTGCACACAAGTTTCACAGTGCATTTGTAAATCAGATCCGAGAAATCAAGAATAATAAATACAAATCTTACCAAATCTTAAAACGTGCGGCATGCCTTGAGAATATCCCATCCACAAGAAGCACAGGAAAAGTCTAGTCGAACACTCAAAGACCAGATTGCTCAGAAACGGAGAGATAATCTTCATGATTTTTGTATTTCGATCAATTCCAGGGGCGTATTCCCCCTTTTTTTCTGTATATCAGGTTCCACGGTAGGATTAGATTGCTGGCGAGCAAGAGCGATCGGTGACCCTGGGAAAGGATCACGACATGGTCACAGAAAGGCAGAGGGACTGGAGAGAGCAGATGCTTCCCAAACCATTAGCAATCCCCGCATGTTCTTCATTCATTCACTGCGCAAAGGAGCACTCTTCCGCTGCAAGGAATGGCGGGACATCCATGTTTTCAGACTCTCAGATTCTTGAAGAAATCCATCCACAACTCCAGCTCCGCGGCGCTAAAGAGGGAGAGGAGGATGGAGTGTTTCAGGGGGAGGGAGGGGGGAGGGGAAAGGGGGAGGAAAGATGGGCAAAAATTATCCAGTGGTCAGAATCAATCGCGAGCACATTCAGACGTCAGATCAATCAATTGCCAAAAAGACATCTAGAAAAAGCAAGCAGCCCACTGCACTGCTACACACACAGCTTTCTGACGTGCAGCTATAGCATTAAAGAAAGACAAGACAGACAGAGACAGACAGCGAAAGAAGCAGAGGGCTGCCTGCCTCCACTGTCGCTGCTGACCACAAATGCTCATCGGTTGGGATCTGTCATGCAAATACCCCGGCATCCCCTTCGGGTCCCTTGATGGCTGTGTCGCTTTTATTAAACCCCTATTATGATGGGTGAGCAGATAGGTCTCTCCCCACGGCGAGCTGCAGCCGGCAATAAAAAGCACGCACACACACACCTTATGAAGTGTCCTGAGTGTCAGTGTGAGGCCAGGACGGGTCCAGAGTCACTCGGCAGAAATCGCCATAATACTGCTGCAGAGATCAGCTTGGGGTGTGTGTATGTGGGGGGACAGGCAGGGGGCAGAAAGAGTGAAGCAATTTTACTACCCGTTCTATCACCGAGTCCCCGAACCAGTTAGCTCAATAGTTGCGTTTTAAACAATTAAAAAATTGCTCTTTGTCCCACATTCGCATTTAACTTGCAGGAAGACGCTGCGGCGCATTTTCTAAGAGTCACGGGCAGGTCAATTTGCTACCTTTGCTGTTAGTAAAAGCAGAGAAATATTCTGATAGAATGTTTAGCAGCAGGGCGCACATTTACAGCATTGTCCGTCAGTATCTTCCACTAAATTAAGACGGAGCAATTGCTGTAAATGTAAATTCAGGGTATGCGGGGATTTGAGAAACTTGCAGAAACTGTTGCATTCTGGCAGAAAGGCTTGTGAACGAGAGCTGGAACACTCAACACTCCCCGGGTTTATTAAGTTCGACATGAAGCCCCGCATTTATAATCTGACAGTGATGTAAATTCAGGGACTGGCCCGTTGACCCACAATGTCATAAGTTGCCATCGCCTCTGTGAAAAGCTGGCAGAAGTCTCTTTTTATTATTTTGAAACCTTTGTTAATTTTGACAACACACTGCACATCAATGTCTTTGCCTTGAACTGCTGTCGATGTTTACGAGACCCGTTTATTTGAACGAGTTCATTTCCTATGAAAGCACTGTGATCCATCCATATGCACTGAACAAATGCACGGTTTACTAAACTGGAACTCAGTGACCTGCCTGAATGCGGGATTGTTGAGTTAGCTGCAAAGGTCATTAACTGTCTAGCACTCTAATATAACCGCAGGACAGTAAACAAAATCTTCCTCACTCCAATCTCACTTCAGTCAATTTAAACTTGCCATTTTAACACTTCATGTTGCTGTAATTGAAACGTGAAAGATCATAAGCGAGAGAAGTAGATTGTCAGACCAGACTGGAAGCCTATTCAGGACACTAACTGTCCCAGTGTCTGAGGCAGCAGCCAGTGAGAGGGACAAGGACAGGGGCAGCTTTGGAGTTAAAGCAAGAATTGGAGCGACCCCAGCTGCTCACATCGTCAACTGCAAGCTCTGCTTCTAGGCTGAAAGCAGCCGTGTTTTCATTCGTTATCCGTCCCTACCACCCACCCCACCCCACCCCAATCTCCCCAATAACGAATATATAGAACACGACTTTATTCTGGAGATTTAAAAAAAAAACACGTTCAGCACCAGTTAAAACAGTGATCAAAAATCTGCCAACACAGTAAAGATATTTTTTAAAAATTGCAAAAGACTTTCAGATTTGCAAGTCAAAGCCATGCTGTTGAATAAATAAATGCAAATCATTTCAATGATCCTTTCTAGGATTTTCTTTCGCTCACATTATGACCGCTTGGATTTAAGGAAAATGAGCAAACGAGTCAACTTTGTAGCCCTGCTAGGGAACAGTTGCCGTCTTTAATACAGTAATTTTACCTGCCAGCTTCTCGCCAATCTGTCAATGTTGCAACATTGCTCACAGCTCCTGTGCAGAAAGCTCTTGATCAGGCATCAAGTGACAGAAGCAAAGCTCCGGCACCTACCTATGGAAGAAGTGTGCGCGCTTTTAAAATCAGCTCAGGCGCTGGCTCGCAACGTTTCTGCACAGCGAGAAAAAGGGTTTGGCCAACTTGTTTATTCAAAGGTAGCGAGTCTGTGGACTGCGCTGGGAAAAGTCAGTGGTTTGATCGATCTCCGTCGGAGATGATGAATTATTCGGTGGCGATGCTAATTTATAATGACGTGAGCGAGGGGGAGAAAGTATAAAAAGAAACGCCAGTCAAAAGCGCCCTCCCAGTGGCTCCGAGCTGCACTAAAGCGTCATTGGAAAGTCCTGTCGGAAGAGATGGCAGGTTATCGCCAAAGCTCCGCGGGCATCCACCATGTCGCAATGAGCAAACCCACTTTACTCAGTTATCCTTCACCTGCCGGCGTTGGCCGGTCCCTTTAAACAACCATGACCGTTTTCGTTTCATTTGCAAACTGTTAGGAATAAGTCCGCTCTCGTATCCCCCTCCTACAATTCTATCCAGGGGTGCCTCTGGCAGACTTCGCCCTCTGAACTAAATCCTTCCCATCAAATGAGCCACCCACAGCCATGTGTACCTGAGAGGAGGCAGAGCATGTGTATGATGCTCTATTCATTCCAAAAGGAGGAAATATAAAGCTCGATGTGATGCCAGTTCACAACGGTCTTTAAAAAAAAAGAAATTAGTACTCACATTAGTGTAAGGAACTCCGAATCAGGCGGTGCAGTGTCCCTGAGAGTGCAGGAGAGGTGCAGGGCTACACAGAGAAAGTGACTGTGTGTTTTCCCCACTGACTGAAGGAATCAGATATCGCAACTCCTCTGAACACAAGAGCTGATAGACTTCACGAAGGGTGAAAAGTATATAGCGCGTTTCAGCAAAGCGGCCGCATGCAGTGCAGCCACTTACACAAGTCACGAAGAATGGGCTCTTATCATTCAGCCCGTCCGCCGAGCCAAGGAGCCTTGGGTGACTTCCCAGCACGACTAAAGGGGCATGTTCTGTTGAGCTGTCCGCCAGCGAAGGAGACAGAGCATCCTTATGTAAACTGCACAAAGTGAACGCTTCATGTACGTTGTTAAACAGAGGGAGATTGCTTTCCGGAAAATCCTTTGATTCACTTAGCCCGCAGTCCAATAAACAAAACGCGGTCTTATCTGTTAGATTTATTTATGGGCTAATAGAAACACGTCGCAAGTGCCGCCAATCATTTTAAAACTTGCAATCAATTCATCTAACCTCACTCACACAGATTCTCTTAAAATTAGACCACCACATATATTGCCTTAGTCAGTGTAAATTAATATTTGCTTTATTTGACAGGATATATGAAGTAAATACCTTCTCTCGTTAATGCGTCAAGCTATGAGAAAAGCAACAGCCAGTGCAATTAGCCGCTTAAAATACTGTTACATGCACTTTTTCTCTTCTCGTTCCCTCGGGTTTGGAAGCTCGATTGCTTTCTCTTTCTCTTTGCCGGATTCTGGACACCAGGCTCTGACTATCACAGTTGAAAGATCGGTCACACCATTAGTTACTCCGATTTTAATCCCAGCAAAATTAACCGGCGGCTTCGGCGCCTCAGCACACACGTGGGACTCGGAATGGCTGCGCCTCTCCGCAGAGTGAATGCAGCCCTGTCACAGGTTGTGTGTGTGTGTGTGTGTGTGTTTGTGGAGGGGGGAATGCGGGGGAATCACAAGCAACACGCCCACATATCCAACAAAATATTGGATTGATGAGTTCAGGACAAACGCAGCACCTTCGCTTCAAACATGACATACGCTGAATTTTCAAACATAGAACAATACAGCATTGGAGGCCATTCGACCCTTGAAGCCTGGAGATTTCTTAACATACAGAATTCAATTGCTGCAAATCTCACATTGTTCACCAACAACACTTTCAGAACAACGGATGACAACAACCAGAAGCAACATAAAACCTGTGCAGCCTGATGCAAACAAAAAGCTGTGAATTCGCCTGTTCCACCTTTTTATACAATCTGACGGCGATATGAAATAGCTGCATTATTTGAACACTCTAATCACACATTCAGATGATATCTAGTGTTGGAACTTGGTACAGAGTATTTGGGCTATTCTTCATTAGGGTTACCAATCCTCCAGCCACAATTAAATATTAATCTCCTGGACACCGCCGCCATCAACCCAGGAGAAAAGCCATAGGAGTATTAAAATAATTCTGTGTATTCCCAATTTCTTTGAGCACCCCTTGAGAATACTCAAGACACACGATTTTTGGATGCTAAGGGATTGAGTAAGATCAGCCATGCTCTGATTGGACGATGGAGCAGGCTGAACGGGCCCAGTGACCTACTCCACTTCCCATTCCTTATGTTCTTAAATATTGGACAAGGGGGAAGAATAATACTGACTGGACAGGGTGGGTGGAAACAGGGGGTCATGTGACGAGATTTCCAGGAATGTGTCTAATCGGAGTTGACAGCCCTGCTCTTCATGTGTAGGTATCATAGTGGGGAAAGAGTTAACTGGAGGGTTAATGATACTGGGGTGTGGGTGGAGGGGACTTCAAAGTGGAGATCAGTTTGCCTGCGGCCAGAAAGGCTAAGCGGAGAAAGTCAGTCAAACAGAAGGGGGATCATTCTCCATTGATAAAACCGACACGTTAAATAATGCCTGAAGTTTGGTTTCCAGTGCTGGGAATTGAGAATTCAGGGGGGGTGGGGGGGATATAAAAGTAGAGGATTCAGCAGCAATACTGAAGTGATGAACCATATTAATTGCTAATCAATGGAAACTGTACTAGTTATACTAAAAAGGACCAAACATTAATTTCAAGTTTGCACAGACTCCATTGCAGATTCGAGCTTGTCCGCAGCACGAAATGTAACCGATAGGCGAGTACGTCAAATGGCACGAAGGTAGTTTTCGAACTGCTGTATATATATTTTTGCAGCTTTTTAACTCACAGATCAATCTAAATAAGGGGTCATTCGAGAAGCCCCATTTCCAATGGAGGTCAAACAAAGACGTTCGGTTCGACACCATGGATTAGCGAACCGTTCTCTTAGCCGAAATTTCTGTCGGTGAAGACATGACAAATGAATCTCTCCAGTTATCTAATGCAAAGTGCTATTGCCAGGATTTCATACCTACTCGTTTACTTCACAAATCGTATTCCAAATTATGGTGTTTACTGCTCCTAATAGAGTTTGCACCTTAATTTCCACACGTGTTTCTATGCTGTTCCTGGTTAGATTTCAGAAATTGTCAATATTTAACAGATCACACACACACACACACACACCACAGCGCTGTTTTCAGAAGCAATTCTGCAGTGAGACATTCTGCTGAATCTGTCGCTCCATAATTTTGTGCATTGGCATTTATTTGTATAAAAAAGGAGAATAAGTTCGGCTTGGAACCCTAATGAACAAATTTGCTGCTTACCTTTAACTAATCTTAGCCCAGAAGCGCAGCTGTCAGCGGCATTCATTCAGTGCTGGTGCTCCACTGTACCCAGTGCTGCTGGTGCTGCTGCTGTGGGAGAGTCGCGCCCTCTGGCGGGTGAACACGCTGCAGCAGCCTGAGTGCCTCCAAGAAAAACATCAACCGGATTTACCCTCTCGATCGTGCTCGGGAACTTAAAATAGACACAAAATAAGCAGGAATATAGTGCAAAAAAAAAAGTAACGTTCTGCATCGGCGTCTCGGAAAGATACTTGGGATGCCGGGAACCAGTGAAGGCGTCTTCCACTGGTGCAGAACTAGCTGTCCATCCGTCAGATCAAATACATTTATTGACACCGTTCTGACAGTTATCTCCACATTACTGCATATTCTGGGATTAGAATATCAAGAGATATAAATCAAAAAGCGAAGTTGTCAATGAAGGTAATTTGAGTAAAATATTGTCTTAGGGGATCACAAAACCATGTAAATTGTTAGCACCTGGGTTGCAGCAACCTCGGACTCGGCATGCCGGCGATACTGATCTTTTTGTTTTGTTACACTATTGGCCTGTTAAATTTCTAAGTATGTGTGAAAGTGTTACCAAATTGCCTGTCTCTATGATAGACAGTCACATTTAATATGCTAGCTTCAGGTTATAATAATATTCAATATACAGTATCAATTACCTTACTCCAAAGAGAACCAGTGGCCCCTGAACAACATGAAAAGAACAAATAGACTTCTCACAAGGCTTCATAAACAAGTTGATTTTTTTAACATACAGATAAATTTCGCTAAAACACACTATTAATAAGAAATAATTAGACTAGCCGCAGCATTCAAAATATAATGGGAAATTGCTGACTACACTCAGGAATAAACTGATAAAAAGTAGTCGACTTGGAACATTGGCCGGAATTTTTACGGCCCCCACACGAGCAGGCTGGTGGCAGAGGGGGGGGGGGGGGGGGCCGTAAAATTGAGTGGGAGGCTTGGGGGCCGTTCCTGAGGCCTTCCCGTCCCCGCTGCAATTTTATGCGGGGCTGCAGCAGTGAGAAACGGCCTCCCCGCCCAAGGCCAATCAAGGCCCTTAAATAGCCAATTGACTGCCACTTAAGGACCTCCTCCCACTGCTGCTGGTATTTAACCAACGGTGGCCGGGCGGCAAAGGCCCTGCTGGCCCTTTTGCAGGCTTGGGGGGTGGGGGGGTGATGGGAGCATTCATGATCGGGCACCCTGTGACCCTTGGAGGGCCCCCCGAAGCCCCAACCATATCCACTAAACTAAAGACCCCCCACTAATCGACTCTCGTTGCCTTGCCAGGGCCTGTCCTATTGTGCCTGACGAGGCCCCAAAACTTATCTGCTTCCAGTCCAGTGTCTCTCTAGCTTCTGTCGGCTGGGTGCCGACACAAGGCCTGCTCCATTAGGCGGGACTTCCTGCCTCAAGGAGGTGGAAGTCCCACTCAAGGCTAATTAAGGGCCTGGCTCCCCAGGCCCAGTGGAGTTGGGCTCACACCGACTTTTTGGCTAGTGGGTGGACCCTCCCGCCCAAGGTAAAATTCCAGCTATTGACTCTGTTTCTCTGTCCACAGATGCTGCCTGACCTGGTGAGTATTTCCAGCATTTTCTGTTTTTAGCAATTTTTAAAAAATTCTTTCAAGGGATGTGGGTGTTGCTGGCCAGGCCAGCATTTATTGCCCATCCCTAATTGCTCTTGAGAAGGTGGCGGTGAGCTGCCTTCTTGAACAGCTGCAATTCATGTAGTGTAGGTACACCCATGGTGCTGTTAGGAAGGGAGTTCCAGGATTTTGAAACAGAGACAGTGAAGGAACGGTGATATAATTCCAAGTGAGGATGTTGTGTGACTTGAAGGGGAACCTGCAGATGGAGATGAACAAAGAACAAAGAACAGTACAGCACAGGAACAGGCCATTCAGCCCTCCCAGCCTGCGTCAATCTTGATGCCTGCCTAAACTAACACCTTCTGCACTTCCGGGGTCTGTATCCCTCTATTTCCATCCTATTCATGTATTTTTCAAGATGCCACTTAAACGTCTCTATGATACCTGCTTCCACCACCTCCCCCAGCAACAAGTTCCAGGCACTCACCACCCTCTGTGTAAAGAACTTGCCTCGCACATCCCCTCTAAACATTGCCCCTCGCACCTTAAACCTATGTCCCCTAGTAACTGACTCTTCCACCCTGGGAAAAAGCTTCTGACTATCCACTCTGTCCATGCCACTCATAACTTTGTAAACCTCTATCATGTCGCCCCTCCACCTCCGTCGTTCCAGTGAAAACAATCCGAGTTTATCCAACCTCTCCTCATAGCTAATGCCCTCCAGACCAGGCAACATCCTGGTAAACCTCTTCTGTACCCTCTCCAAAGCCTCCACGTCCTTCTGGTAGTGTGGCGACCAGAATTGCACACAATATTCTAAGTGTGGCCTAACTAAGGTTCTGGACAGCTGCAGCATGACTTGCCAATTTTTATACTCTATGCCCTGACCGATGAAAGCAAGCATGCTGTATGCCTTCTTGACTACCTTATCCACCTGCGTTGCCACTTTCAGTGACCTGTGGACCTGTACGCCCAGATCTCTCTGCCTGTCAATAGTCCTAAGGTTCTGCCATTTACTGTATACTTCCCACCTGTATTAGATCTTCCAAAATGCATTACCTCACATTTGTCCGGAATAAACTCCATCTGCCATTTCTCCGCCCAAGTCTCCAACCGATCTATATCTTGCTGTATCCTCTGACAATCCTCAACACTATCCGCAACTCCACCAACCTTTGTGTTGTCCGCAAACTTACTAATCAGACCAGCTACATTTTCCTCCAAATCATTTATATATACTACAAACAGCAAAGGTCCCAGCACTGATCCCTGCGGAACACCATTAGTCACATCCCTCCATTCATAAAAGCACCCTTCCACTGCTAACCTCTGTCTTCTATGACTGAGTCAGTTCTGTATCCATCTTGCCAGCTCACCTCTGATCCCGTGTGACTTTACCTTTTGTACCAGTCTGCCATAAGGGACCTTGTCAAAGGCTTTACTGAAGTCCATATAGATAATATCCACTGCCCCTCCTTCATCAATCATCTTTGTCACTTCCTCAAAAAACTGAACCAAATTAGTGAGACACGACCTCCCCTTCACAAAACCATGCTGCCTCTCGCTAATAAGTTTGTTTATTTCCAAATGGGAGTAAATCCTGTCCCGAAGAATCCTCTCTAATAATTTCCCGACCATTGACGTAAGGCTCAGCGGCCTACAATTTCCTGGATTATCCTTGCTACCCTTCTTAAACAAATGAACAACATTGGCTATTCTCCAGTCCTCTGTGACCTCACCTGTAGCCAATGAGGATGCAAAGATTTATGTCAAGGCCCCAGCAATTTCTTCCCTTGCCTCCCTCAGTATTGTGGGGTAGATCCCATCAGGCCCTGGGGACTTATCTACCTTAATGCTTTGCAAGACACCCAACACATCCTCCGTTTTGATAATGAGATGACTGAGACTATCTACACTCCCTTCCCTGGGCTCATCATCCACCAAGTTCTTCTCTTTGGTGAATACTGATGCAATGTACTCATTTAGTACCTCGCCCATTTCCTCTGGCTCCACACGTAGATTCCCTTCTCTGTCCTTGAGTGGGCCAACCCTTTCCCTAGTTACCCTCTTGCTCTTTATATATGTATAAAAAGCCTTGGGATTTTCCTTAATCCTGTTTGCCAATGACTTTTCATGACCCCTTTCAGCCCTCCTGACTCCTTGCTTAAGTTCCTTCCTACTGTCTTTATATTCCTCAAGGGATTCGTCTGTTCCTAGCCTTCCAGCCCTTACAAATGCTTCCTTTTTCTTTTTGACTAGGCTCACAATATCCCGCGTTATCCAAGGTTCCCGAAGCTTGCCAAACTTATCCTTCTTCCTCACAGGAATATGCTGGTCCTGGATTCTAGTCAACTGACGTTTGAAAGACTCCCACATGTCAGATGTTGATTTACCCTCAAACAGCCGCCCCAAATCTAAATTCTTCAGTTCCTGCCTAATATTGTTATAATTTGCCTTCCCCCAATTTAGCACCTTCACCCGAGGACTACTCTTATCCTTATCCACAAGTACCTTAAAACTTAAAGAATTATGGTCACTGTTCCCGAAATACTCCCCTACTGAAACTTCGACCACCTGGCCGGGCTCATTCCCCAATACCAGGTCCAGTACAGCCCCATCCCTGGTTGGACTATCTACGTATTGTTTCAAGAAGCCCTCCTGGATGCTCGTTACAAATTCTGCCCCATCTAAACCCCTAGCACTAAGTGAGTCCCAGTCAATAGAGGGGAAGTTAAAATCACCCACCACTACAACCCTGTTACCTTTACATCTTTCCAAAATCTGCTCCTCTACCTCCCGCTGTCTGTTGAGAGGCCTGTAGTAAACCCCCAACATCGTGACTGCACCCTTCCTATTCCTGAGCTCCACCCATATTGCCTCGCTGCACGACCCCTCCGAGGTGTCCTCCCGCAGTCCAGCTGTGATATTCTCCTTAACAAGTAATGCAACACCCCCACCCCTTTTACATCCCTCTCTATCCCGCCTGAAGCTTCTAAATCCTGGAACATTTAGCTGTCAATCCTGTCCTTCCCTCAACTAAGTCTCTCTCATAGCAACAACATCATAGTTCCAAGTACTAATCCAAGCTCTAAGTTCATCTGCCTTACCTGTTATACTTCTCGCATTGAAACAAATGCACTTCAGACCACCAGTCCCGCTGTGCTCAGCAACATCTCCCTGCCTGCTCTTCCTCTTAGTATTACTGGCCTTATTTACTCATTTATTTCACCTGCTGTCCTACTGCTCTTGTTCCCACTCCCCTGCCACACTCGTTTAAACCCTCCCGAGTGATGCTAGAAAACCTTGCAGCCAGGTTATTTGTGCCCCTCCAGTTTAGATGCTACCCGTCCTTCTTGTACAGGTCCCACCTGTCCCTGAAGAGATCCCAATGATCCAGATATCTGAAACTCTCCCTCCTACACCAGCCGATCAGCCATGTGTTTAGCTGCATTATCTTCCTATTTCTAGCCTCACGGGAACGTGGCACAGGGAGTAATCCCAAGATTACAACCCTAGACGTCCTGTCTTTTAACTTTCTACCTAACTCCCTAAACTCCCCCTGCAGGACCTCGTCACTCTTCCTGCTTATGTCGTTGGTACCGATGTGTACCACAACCTCTGGCTGTTCACCCTCCCCCTTCAGAATGTCCCCTGTCTGTTTAGAGACATCCTTGACCCTGGCACCAGGGAGGCAACATACCATCCTGGAGTCTCTTTCACGTCCACAGAAGCGCCTATCTGTGCCCCTGAGAGTCCCCTCTAACTATTGCTCTTCTGCGCTTTGTCCCTCCCTGCTGAACAACAGTGCCAGCCGTGGTGCCACTGCTCTGGCTGCTGCTGTTCTTTTCCCCTGATAGTTGATGTTCCCATGCATCTGCTGCCCTTGTCCTTCTAGGTGGTAGAGGTCACGGGTTTGGAAGGTGCTGTTGAAGGAGCCTTGTTGAGTTTCTGCAGTGAATGTTATAGATGGTACACACTGCTGCCACTGTGCATCGGTGGTGGAGGGAGTGAATGTTGAAGGAGGTGGATGGGGTGCCAATCAAGTGGGCTGCTTTGTCCTGGATGGTGTTGAGCTTCTTGAGTATTGTTGGAGCTGCACCCATCCAGGAAGTGGAGAGTATTCCATCACACTCCTGACATGTGCCTTGTAGATGGTGGACAGGCTTTGGGGAGTCAGGAGGTGAGTTTCTCGGTGCAAAATTCCTAGCCTCTGACCTGGTCATTCATCCCATAATAACATTAAAATAATTTCCAACACAAATATATTTTGCATTTTGTTATTACAAGCTGTAGTTTACATAACATTTTATTGATGATAAATAATAGTAGAAGTACCAATGAGTTAATCCCCTATCCCCATCTTCCAGCACCACCATTGCTCTATCACTACCAGTAGCATACAACACTGGACATCCCTTCTTTCCAGTCCCATCAGCACTGCCATTATAAATCACTGGCTGTACTCTCCCATGATAATTCAATGGCCATTTCCCACAAACCACATTTTGTTCTTTTTTTTAAACAATTTTCTTTCTTCCCTCCTCCCCTGAAGGTGTTGTTAGATTGCTAGAATACAGCTCCATTAGTATTCTCTGATGCCTTGCCGAAATGGTCCTTCTTCATATGTAAGCACCTGTAGTCAGTGTCAGCAGTCAAACCTGGGGATTGTTGGGGAGTGGGGGGGGGGTATGTGGGTGGGCTGGTGATAACACAGGGAAGCCTGATGCTGTCCTCTCCCTATGTTCTCACATTAAATCTCAAAGAGGAACCTCACCAAATTCCCCACCCTACCTCAGGGATGTTCAGGTTAACTTGCATTGAAACTGCCATCCTGACTAAAATCATCAAACTCAGCACAAAATGGAGAACCAACCTGTCCTGTGTGTCCGAGCTACTTGTTGGATTAATGCACTACGCTAATAGAGTGACAACTTTCTTAAAATATATTTAATAACAATGAGACACTAAGGATAAATACCAAGTGTAAAACCATTAAACTTAACTCCAATTGAAAATATGTATCAGTTTCAAGGACAGAATTCACACATCAAACAAATCCAATCCAATCCCAATTTTCATAACTCTTAGTTCAAGCATATTTCATATTAATTAGCCAATTTATCAGACATCTTTCACACAGAAGCAACTACCTGCAAAAGATATTTTGCACTGCATAATAGAGTTTTCATGCAGGTTAATGTGCTTTGTATCTGATAAAGTGGGTCTTATAAATATAACAAACTAGGTGTTTCTTTATGGAAACAGTCAGCTGGAAGCTCCAAACCCAACCTAATCGTGATCTAAGCAGAATATTTCTTGGTAAACTAGTCATATATTTCCTAAAATTAATCTTAATTGATTTTTGTACCGTTTTGCATAGAGTAAACCTGAAAAAGGGTTACCAATAAACAAAACAGAAACTACTTCAGGTCATGTTCCATATATTACTTACTCAAAGTCTAACAGACTAAATCCAATTAAATATGCCCTGCAGCCCAGAAGAAAGAAAGTAGAATATCAAACTAACAATTTCAACCGTAACAGTTTAAGAGATAACAATCTTATCTGGATTGAGGTTAATTGAAAACATGAAAGGGAATGTGTGTTCATTTTAACAAAAAATTAGACATGCACAAACACATTGCAACACCAGATGAAATTAGTGCTGAACTTTTCTCCAATTAGTACTGTTACTCTGAGTCAAACTCCCATTCTAAAATGAATGAGAAAAGAAATTTATTGCGAAAGACTGTTCGGTCTAGTTCAAGGCTAATTATGAGAAATTGATGCATATTATTCTGTGGAGGGGAAGAGAAGGAGATCATGAAAGAAAAGTGAATCCTATACATAGTAATACTCACCGACTCATACCTTACAGCCAATGTCCCAGACTCCTCCATCATCCAACCTGGGTATGTCCTGTCCTGCCAGCATGACAGACCCACCAGAGGTGATGGCACAGTGGTATACAGTCGGGAGGAAGTAACCCTTAGAGTCCTCAAAATTGTGCTGGACCCCATGAAGCCTGATGGCATCAGGTCAAACCTAGGCAAGAAAACCTCCTGATTACCACCTACTCCCCCCACCACTCAGCTGATGAATCAGTACTCCTCCATGTTGAACACCACTTGGAAAAAGCACAAAGGATAGCAAGGGCACAGAATGTTGTCTGGGTGGGGCCTTCAATGTCCATCGCCAAGGGTGGTTCAGTAGCACCACCACTGACTGAGATGGCCGATTGCTGAAGGGCATATCTTCCAGACCAGGCCTGTGGCAAGTAGTGAGAACCAACGCGAGGGAAAAACCTACTTGACCTCATCCTCACCAATCTACCCATCACAGATACATCTATCCCTGATAGTATAGGTAGGAGTAACCGCTACACAATCCTTCTGGAGAAGTTCCGTCTTCACACCGAGGACACTCTCCATTGTGTTGTGTGGCAGTACCACCATGCTCAATGGGATTGTTTCAGAAAAGATCTAGCAACTCAAAATGGGCGGCACAGTGGCGCAGTGGTTAGCACCGCAGCCTCACAGCTCCAGTGACCCGGGTTCAATTCTGGGTACTGTCTGTGTGGAGTTTGCAAGTTCTCCCTGTGTTTGCGTGGGTTTCTTCCGGGTGCTCCGGTTTCCTCCCACGTGCCAAAGACTTGCAGGTTGATAGGTAAATTGGCCATTAGCAATTGCCCCTAGTGCAGGTAGGTGGTAGGGAAATATAGGGACAGGTGGGGATGTGGTAGGAATATGGGATTAGTGTAGCATTAGTATAAATGGGTGGTTGATGGTCGGCACAGACTCGGTGGGCCGAAGGGCCTGTTTCAGTGCTGTATCTCTAAACTAAACTAAACTAAAACTGGGCATCCATAGGGCACTGCAGGCCATTAGCAGCAGCAGAATTGTATTCAAACACAATATGTAACCTCATGGCCCAGCAAGTCCCTCACTCTACCATTACCATCAAGCTGTGGGATCAACCCTGTTTTAATGAGGAGTGTAGGAGAGCATGCCAGAAGCATCAGGCAAACCTAAATATGAGATCCCAACCTAGTGAAACTACAACACAGGCATATCTGCATGCCAAACAGAAGAAGCAGCATGCAATAGTCAAAGCTAAGCGATCCCAGAATCAATGGATCAAATCGACGCTCTGCAGTCCTGCCACATCCAGTCGTGAATGTTGATGGACAATTAAATCGGAGGAACAGGCTCCAAAAACATTCCCATCCTGAATGATGGTGGAGTCCAGCACGTAAGTGCAAAAGACAAGGCTGAAGCATTTGCAACTATCGTCAGCCAGAAGTGTTGAGTGGATCCATCTTAGCCTTCTCTTGAGGTCCCCAGCATCAGAGATGCCAATCTTCAGGCAATTCGATTCACTCCACATGACATCAAGAAAAGGCTGAAGGCATTGGATGCTGCAAAGTGTTATGACCAGGTAAGAAAGGTGTCCAGGGGCCCCTCTCAGCCTTCACCTGGTCTTAACCATAACAAGGTTTAACTTCTGGCTCCCCCTTGGTGAATTCTTGTTCGCTGCTTTCCAATTATAAGGCAAAGAAACTAGCACAAACAGGTTTTCTTAGGTTTAAACAAGAGAAGTTGAAATTTATTAAACTTAAACTTAAACTCTAATTCGGTTGACACCTACGGATACACGATGCACCCATGCTAGCATGCATACACGATATACACATGCAAATAGAGTCAGAAAAGAGCAGAAGATAAAAATAAAGTGGAAAAGTTTGAGGCAATATATGAAGAGTTTTTGTTACGGTTCTTCCAGCCCACTGTAGATTCCTTGATTGTAGGTAGATCTTGCTTTTCGTTGGGGCGCAGTACTCTTCTTAAACCTTGCTCACTCTAGGAGACTTTTCCCTCTTGGGGTTCATATGTCTTTAGTGGATTCAGAGGTTTGTGAGAAAGAGATGGGAGCAGACAGGAGAGATATTCCCAGTCCAGAAGCAAACAGTCTTTTCTAATTTCAAGCTCTCTGTGGCTAGTTCAAAACACCCGGGAACAGCCACTTAGTCATGTGACCAGCTGATCCAACCAGTCCTGGCCTCTGTGGATTGCATCACCCCAGCAGGCCCTGGAATGCACTTCCCCATCTCACTGTCTGGTGATCAACATCCATTGTGGGTTGAATGTGTCAGGGAATGGTCCTTTGTCTACACAAATGCTTAGTATGCAAATGCTTTTCCCAGCCACAGCTGATCTGTTCAACAAGTCATTTCCATGCTCCAGCAACAGTTCAAAATCAATGTTCATATGACAAAACCAATGTGCCTCATTCTTGGCAGGTGGGGTCCTGCATGACACCTCCACGCCCAGCGAAATGAAATGGGATTTGAGAATGCACATTTCATTAAAAGGATTGAGAGAAAATATAGGATACAGAAAAAAATCATGCATTTCTCTCATTCATTCCCATTCATTCGTAAATCCTAAAACCTATTACAGCCTGTCTTTTCTTGACACCAGTGCTGCTTTAATTGCCCCCTTTTTGGCATCCCAGTAAATATGTGGTTCTTTCGGTAAGTTTTTCTTCAGTTTGCCCATGGCTGCCTAGGGTCTTTGAGATGATTATGTTTAATTAGCCCTGAGTTGGATTTTTTTTTTCCAGGCGAGTCAGTAGTGGGCGGGTCTATCCTGAACTCTCTTTCAGTACTCTGCTGAGCCATGCAAAGGCTTTTGACTTCAGGGGATGGGTGCTTCGCCTATGTTCTGACTGTGGGGGAGGATTCTTTGCTAATCTCCCCTTTGTCTTCTGGGACACTCCTGCCTGCAGGTATTTGTGCAGACTCTACTGTGATCCCCTGTGGTACTTTGACTATGTAAGGCATCACCCTCACAGTTTCTCTGCCCCCTAGAGGTCTTTCTTTGTCTCTGCAGCTTCCTGTAAATGCTGTTAGCAACTCTGCTGGGGTGCCTCTAGTGTCTGTATTTACTTAGGAGGATGTGGGGTCTAACTTATCACATTTATTCAGGGTTGGTTGACTTTAGGAGTTTTCATCTGGGATTCCTCTCAGATTCCCTTTAACCTGCCCTCTTGGTCGCTTTTTCCCATTCCCTTTCTAACCTTTTGCCAGCCTTCTGCCTGCCTGTCCCCTTTTGTTCTCGATGGGGATCCCTTACAGTTCACCTACCCTCTGCTGGAGGATGCTCCTAACAACGGTACAGGACTTAGGGCGCTGTGGATTGGGATTTTCCCTCAAACTGGCACATGTGGAACCTCCTGCAATACTCCACCACATCTTTGAGGAGTTTTGGCCAGTCAAACCGCTGTCTTAGGCGGGCTTTGGTCTTTCGTATACAGGCATGTACAGCCACTGTAGTCTCGTGGGCCATTCTTAATATTTCTCTCTGGTACCTCTGCGGCATCACTAACTGGTGAACTACTGTCCACTCCATGCTCTCGGGTCTGTGAGGAGAACTCAATTTCCTCATCAGTACCTCATTCTTGAAATAGTAGCAATCAGGGACTCCCTCTGCTTCACTGTCAGACTGGGCAGCCTCTGCTAACTCTCTCAATACTGGACCGGCTCGCTGAGCCTCAGCTAGGGAGAATACATTTAATTCATTCCCTGGGTCTCCTAACATTCCAAAGAAAGTCTCCGACAGATAGATCTGGTCATCTGCCTGCAGTGCTAATTCAGTCTCCTCTGGGGGAGCTGGTTTGATCATGGCCTGATCCACTACACATTCAGGGAAGCTGCAAGGGTCCATCTCCTGCCACTGCCCTGTCTCTCTTACCTCCTGCGGTCTTTCTTTCACTACTGGGGGGCTAGCACCTTCACCCCCACCAGATCATTACCTAGGAGCAGCTCAACCCCGTCCACAGACAAACTAGGGACAATCACTACAGTCACCGGACCCGAAACTAAGTCGCACTCTAGGTGTACCCGGTGTACAGGTACAGGCATACACTGCGCTCCAATACCATTCACCAACATTCTAGTGTTCACTGCACTCTCTAGGGGAAAGGTCAGGCCTTTTCCCAGTAAAAAGGATCTAGTGGCCCCTGTGTCCCTGAGAATCACTATGGGCTAGCTTGGCCCACTCGAGGGGTATGGGGTTACTTTCCCTTCGGACACAGAACCCTGATAACCTTCAGGAATTCTATGAAATTTTCCTGCACTTGCAGTGGTAAGCTTCCTGGGTCTCACTCTTACTGCAGTTAAAGCCACAGCTTGTTCTGCTGTGCTTTCCATCAAGGTCCCTTCTCCTTCACTGAGTGGGTGTGCCCTGATTAACCCTACCGGTTTTCCCTTTAGTTTCCAGCAATCAGCTTTTAAATGCCCTGCTTTATTACAATGGAAGCACACAGGTCTCCGGGTCTCACTCTTGCTCGCAGCACCTTCCTTTGTCTCTAGGGGAGGGCCCCCTATGTCTCCTGCTGTCATTTCTCTACCAGGGCTGCCTGGGCTTCTATCACCCTCCCACCTTTTGTCCTTTTCAGACTTGTTGGGGTGACTAGGATAGTTTCTCCTCAGGAAACTGACTTATAAATTAAAGCAAACTCATCTGCCAGAACGGTTGCTTGATGGGTTTTCTGAACCCACTGCTCCTCTACATGGGTCTTTATGGAGAGTGGGAGAGAGTGTTTAAATTCCTCTAACAGAATTACTTCTCCGAGATTCTCATAGCTGAGCTGTACTTTAAGAGCTCTCAGCCACTGGTCAAAAGCCAGCTGCTTACTTCTTTCAAACCCCAGATAAGTTTGATTAGCTTGCTTCTTAAGGGTTCTAACTTTCAGCGATAGGCTTCGGGTACTAATTAATATGCCCCAAGGATAGCATTTTTTGTCAGTTCATAATTTGATGAACTGTCATCTGGCAACAGGGAATAAACCTACTTTTCTGGTTAGCTTGTTGTGTAATAAAAGAGGCCAGGTCTCAGCTGGTCATTTTAACTGCCTTGTCAATTTCTCAAAGGACACAAAAATTCTTCTACATCTTCCTCATTGAATTTTGGGATTAGTTGAGCTAGTTTTAACAATTTTGTACCCAGCCCTGAATTATGCTCCTCCATATTGGCCACTGCTTTCACTCTGTCGCCTCCTAGTTGACTCAAGCCACTTGAGCTCCCTTTCTTCGCATTCCTTCTGGAATATTCTCTCTCTCTCTCTCTCTCTCCTCTCTTCCTTTCTCTTCATGTTCCATTTTGAAGGCTCTCTCTTTCACCCTCTCCTCGAATTCAAATTTCCTCTGTTTCAATTGTAGCTTTGCCAACAATACCCCTGTTGGAATCTGCTTCTAACCCTGTTTCTGCTTCTTCAGATTCAAGGGAAAAATAGTTGGCTACTAGCCTTAGGAGTTCAGACTTCCTAGCCTTGCCACGTACAGTGATCCCACACTGCTCAGCCATTTTCCTCCATAGACAGTGCTTTTAACTTATACCAAGTTACTTCTCCCTGGTTTGGAGAGCTACTAGCTTCAGTTGCAGACATGTTAGTATTCAAGCACACACACCCACAAGAAAACCTGTATTGAAATCGTGCTCTTTTTTGATTGGGAATAACTTGGCTTCCCACTTCCAATATCTTTCGTTAGTCATGTGACCAGCTGGTCCAACCAGTCCTGGCCCCTGTGAATTGCATCACCCCAGCAGGCCCTGGAATGCACTTCCCCACCCGCACACTGGCCGGTGATCAACATCCATTGTGGGTTGAATGTGTCAGGGAATGGTCCTTTGTCTACACAAGCACCGTCTTTAGTATGCAAATGTTTTTTCCAGCCACAGCTGATCTGTTCAACAAGTCATTTCCAATCTCCAGCAACAGTTCGAAATCAATGTTCATATGACAAAACCAATGTACCTCATTCTTGGCAGGTGGGGGTCTGCATGACAAAAAGGGTCCTGACAACATTCCAACTGTAGTACTAAAGACATGTGCTCCAGAACTAGCCCCGCCCTTAGCCAAGCTGTGCCAGTACAGTTATAACACTGGCATCTACCCGGCAATGTGGAAAATTGGCCAGGTATGTCCTGTCCACAAAAAGCAGGACAAATCCAATCCTGCCAATTTCTGCCCCTTAAGTCTACTCTTGATCATCAGCAAAGTGATGGATGATGTCGTCGACAGAGCTACCAAGTGGCACTTACTCAGCAACAACCTGCTCACTGATGCTCAGTTTGGGTTCCGCCAAGCCCATTCAGCTTCATTACAGACTTGTGCCAAACATTGACAAAAAAGCTAAATCCAGAGGTGAGGTAAGAATGACTGTCGTTGACATCATAAGTGCGGCATCGAGGAGCCTTAGCAAAACTAGAGTCAATGGGAATCAGGAGGAAAACTCTCCACTGGTTGGAGTCATACCCACCACAAAGGAAGATGGTTGTGGTTGTTGGAAGCCAATCATCTCAGCCCCAGGACATTGCTGTAGGAGTCATCAGGGCAGAGTCCTAGGCCCAATCATCTTCAGCTGCTGCATCAATGATCTTTGCTCCAACATAAGGTTGGAAGTGGGTCTGTTCACTGATGATTGCACAGTGTTTAGTACTGTTCACAACTTCTCAGATACTGAAGCAGTCCGTGCCTGCATGCAGCAAGACCTGGACAACATTCAAGTAGCATTCATGCCACCGACGTGCCAAGCAATGACCATCTCCAACAAAAGAGAATCTAACAACCTCCTCGCGACACTTAACAGCATTACCATCACTGAATCCACCATCATCATCCTGAGGTTTACCATTGACCAGAAACCTAAACTGGAGCAGCCAGATGAATACTGTGGCTGCAAAAGCAAGTCAGAGGCTGGGAATTCTGCAGCGAGTAACTCACCTTCTGACTCTCCAAAGCCTGTCCACCATCTACAAGGCACAAGTCAGGAGTGTGATGGAATACTCTCCACTTGCCTGGAATGAGTTCAGCTTCAACAACACTCAAGAAGCTCAACACCAACCAAGATAGGTAAATTGGCCATTGTAAATTGCCCCTAGTGTAGTTAGGTGGTAGGGAATATGGGATTACTGTAGGGTTAGTATAAATGGGTGGTTGTTGGTCGGCACAGACTCGGTGGGCCGAAGGGCCTGTTTCAGTGCTATATCTCTAAATAAAAAAAAAAGACAAAGCAGCCGCCTTCCTCAGCACACCATCCAGCACCTGAAACTTTCATTCCCTCCACCACCAGCGTGCACTGCAGCAACTCACCAAGACTCCTTCAACAGAGCCATTCAAACCTGCTCTTCCACTGTTGCTGAGTCAAAATCATGGAACACCCTTCCTCACAGCACAGTGGGTGTACCTACCCGACATGGACTACAGTGGTTCAAGAAGGCAGCTCACCACAACCTTCTCAAGAGCAATCAGGGATGGATAATAAATGCTGTTGTCGCCAGCAACACTCACATCCCAAGATGAATAAAAAAAATACACTGAGAACCCCATTTGAAGTCTAATACAATATTGATAAACATGAATATTACAGCAGAGTTTCTGATCTGACACTATGGATGCAGCAGCTAGTATTGGATATGTTTTAGTGTAGCAAAAGCAAGAGGAAAGGGCAGCCTACAAAGCATGGAGGGAATAGGATGTGACTGACTCCCAGAGAAAAAAAGATGCCGGGGAATGGATCTACTGCATCAGAGTCAACAACTTGCAGATAATGGAGGATCAGTATATAATGTGGTTTGAAATCAGTGAAGACTCAGTAATAAAAACAAGAAATGCTGGAATCACTCAGCAGGTCTGGCAGCATCTGTGGAAAGAGAAGCAGAGTTAACGTTTCGGGTCAGTGACCCTTCATCGGAAGACTCAGTAATACCTGGCCTACAGTCCTTCATGAATAGTCATGTGCACTAATACGAAGAGGAACATAGGAACAGGAGTAGGTTATTCAGCCCCACAGGACTGTTCCGCCATTTAATGTGATCATAGCTGATCTGTAACCTAAATCCAGATCCTTTTATCCCGTCATAGACAGGAGATTTAGAGAAGTGGTTACACCCAAGGTGCAGGCAGATAGATGGGTGACCGCGAGAAGGGGCAGGCAGTCAGTGCAGGAATCCCCTGTGGCTATCCCCCTCTCTAACCATTTTGGATACTGTTGGGCGGGATAGCCTATCAGAGGAAAACAGCAGCAGCCAGAGCAGTGGCACCACGACTGGCACTGTTGTTCAGCAGGGAGGGACAAAGCGCAGAAGAGCAATAGTTATAGGGGACTCTATAGTCAGGGGCACAGATAGGCGCTTCTGTGGACGTGAAAGACACTCCAGGATGGTATGTTGCCTCCCTGGTGCCAGGGTCAAGGATGTCCCTGAACGGGCAGGGGGCATTCTGAAGGGGGAGGGTGAACAGCCAGAGATTGTGGTACACATCGGTACCAATGACATAGGCAGGAAGAGTGACAAGGTCCTGCAGGGGGAGTTTAGGAAGTTAGGTAGAAAATTAAAAGACAGGACCTCGAGGGTTGTAATCTTGGGATTACTCCCTGTGCCACGTGCCAGTGAGGCTAGAAACAGGAGGATAGTGCAGCTAAACACGTGGCTGAACAGCTGGTGTAGAAGGGAGGGTTTCAGATATCTGGGTCATTGGGATCTCTTCAGGGACAGATGGGACCAGTACAAGAAGGACAGGTTGCATCTAAACTGGAGGGGCACAAATATCCTGGCTGCGAGGTTTGCTAGCGTCAGTCGGGAGGGTTTATACAAGAGTGGCAGGGGGGTGGGAACCAGAGCAGTAGGACAGCAAGTGAAATAAAAGAGGGGGAACCAGTAAATAGGGCCAGTAAGACTGAGAGGAAGAGCAGGCAGGGAGATGTTGCGGAGTGCAGCGGGACTGGTGGTCTGAAGTGCATTTGTTTCAATGCGAGAAGTATAACAGGTAACGCAGATGAACTTAGAGCTTGGACTAGTACTTGAAACTATGATGTTGTTGTTATTACAGAGACTTGGTTGAGGGAAGGACAGGATTGGCAGCTAAATAGTCCAGGATTTAGAAGCTTCAGGCGGGATAGAGGGGGATGTAAAAGGGGTGGGGGTGTTGCATTACTTGTTAAGGAGAATATCACAGCTGTACTGCGGGAGGACACCTCGGAGGGGTCGTGCAGCGAGGCAATATGGGTGGAGCTCAGGAATAGGAAGGGTGCAGTCACGATGTTGGGGGTTTACTACAGGCCTCCCAACAGCCAGTGGGAGGTAGAGGAGCAGATATGTAGACAGATTTTGGAAAGATGTAAAGGTAACAGTGTTGTAGTGGTGGGTGATTTTAACTTCCCCTATATTGACTGGGACTCACTTAGTGCTAGGGGCTTGGATGGGGCAGAATTTGTAACGAGCATCCAGGAGGGCTTCTTGAAACAATACGTAGATAGTCCAACTAGGGATGGGGCTGTACTGGACCTGGTATTGGGGAATGAGCCCGGCCAGGTGGTCGAAGTTTCAGTAGGGGAATATTTCGGGAACAGTGACCATAATTCCGTAAGTTTTAAGGTACTTGTGGATAAGGATAAGAGTAGTCATCGGGTGAAGGCGCTAAATTGGGGGAAGGCAAATTATAACAATATTAGGCAGGAACTGAAGAATTTAGATTTGAGGCGGCTGTTTGAGGGTAAATCAACATCTGACATGTGGGAGTCTTTCAAATGTCAGTTGATTAGAATCCAGGACCAGCATGTTCCTGTGAGGAAGAAGGATAAGTTTGGCAAGTTTCGAGAATCTTGGATAACGCGGGATATTGTGAGCCTAGTCAAAAAGAAAAAGGAAGCATTTGTCAGGGCTGGAAGGCTAGGAACAGACGAATCCCTTGAGGAATATAAAGACAGTAGGAAGGAACTTAAGCAAGGAGTCAGGAGGGCTAAAAGGGGTCATGAAAAGTCATTGGCAAACAGGATTAAGGAAAATCCCAAGGCTTTTTATCCATATATAAAGAGCAAGAGGGTAACTAGGGAAAGGGTTGGCCCACTCAAGGACAGAGAAGGGAATCTACGTGTGGAGCCAGAGGAAATGGGCGAGGTACTAAATGAGTACTTTGCATCAGTATTCACCAAAGAGAAGGACTTGGTGGATGATGAGCCTAGGGAAGGGAGTGTAGATAGTCTCAGTCATCTCATTATCAAAACGGAGGATGTGTTGGGTGTCTTGCAAAGCATTAAGGTAGATAAGTCCCCAGGGCCTGATGGGATCTACCCCAGAATACTGAGGGAGGCAAGGGAAGAAATTGCTGGGGCCTTGACATAAATCTTTGCATCCTCATTGGCTGCAGGTGAGGGCCCAGAGGACTGGAGAATAGCCAATGTTGTTCATTTGTTTAAGAAGAGTAGCAAGGATAATCCAGGAAATTATAGGCCGCTGAGCCTTACGTCAGTGGTCGGGAAATTATTAGAGAGGATTCTTCGGGACAGGATTTACTCCCATTTGGAAATAAATAAACTTATTAGCGAGAGGCAGCATGGTTTTGTGAAGGGGAGGTCATGTCTCACTAATTTGATTTAGTTTTTTGAGGAAGTGACAAAGATGACTGATGAAGGAAGGGCAGTGGATATTATCTATATGGACTTCAGTAAAGCCTTTGACAAGGTCCCTCATGGCAGACTGGTACAAAAGGTGAAGTCACACGGGATCAGAGGTGAGCTGGCAAGATGGATACAGAACTGACTCAGTCATAGAAGACAGAGGGTAGCAGTGGAAGGGTGCTTTTCTGAATGGAGGGATGTGACTAATGGTGTTCCGCAGGGATCAGTGCTGGGACCTTTGCTGTTTGTAGTATATATAAATGATTTGGAGGAAAATGTAGCTGGTCTGATTAGTAAGTTTGCGGACAACAGAAAGGTTGGTGGAGTTGCGGATAGTGTTGAGGATTGTCAGAGGATACAGCAAGATATAGATCGGTTGGAGACTTGGGCGGAGAAATGGCAGATAGAGTTCAATCCGGACAAATGTGAGGTAATGCATTTTGGAAGATCTAATGCAGGTGGGAAGTATACTGTAAATGGCAGAACCCTTAGGAGTGTTGACAGGCAGAGAGATCTGGGCGTACAGGTCCACAGGTCACTGAAAGTGGCAACGCAGGTGGATAAGGTAGTCAAGAAGGCATACGGCATGCTTGCCTTCATCGGTCAGGGCATAGAGTATAAAAATTGGCAAGTCATGCTGCAGCTGTACAGAACCTTAGTTAGGCCACACTTAGAATATTGCGTGCAATTCTGGTCGCCACACTACCAGTGGAGGCTTTGGAGAGGGTACAGAAGAGGTTTACCAGGATGTTGCCTGGTCTGGAGGGCATTAGCTATGAGGAGAGATTGGATAAACTCGGATTGTTTTCTTTGGAACGACGGAGGTGGAGGGGTGACATGATAGAGGTTTACATGGTCTGATTAGTAAGTTTGCGGACAACACAAAGGTTGGTGGAGTTGCGGATAGTGTTGAGGATTGTCAGAGGATACAGCAAGATATAGATCGTTTGGAGACTTGGGCGGAGAAATGGCAGATGGAGTTTAATCCGGACAAATGTGAGGTAATGCATTTTGGAAGATCCAATGCAGGTGGGAAGTATACATGATAGAGCGGCATGGACAGAGTGGATAGTCAGAAGCTTTTTCCCAGGGTGGAAGAGTCAGTTACTCGGGGACAAAGGTTTAAGGTGAGAGGGGCAAAGTTTAGAGGGGATGTGCGAGGCAAGTTCTTTACACAGAGGGTGGTGAGTGCCTGGAACTTGTTGCCAGGGGAGGTGGTGGAAGCAGGTACAATAGCGACGTTTAAGTGGCATCTTGACAAATATATGAATAGGATGGAAATAGAGGGATACGATCCCCGGAAGTGCAGAAGGTTTTAGTTTAGTCAGGCATCAAGATCGGCGCAGGCTTGGAGGGCCGAATGGCCTGTTCCTGTGCTGTACTGTTCTTTGTTCTTCTTTGTTCTTTGTTCATATCCCTTAATACCTTTGGCGAACAAAAATCAATAAATCTAGATCAAAATCCTGGAACTCCCTCCCGAACAGCACTATGGGAGTACCCACACCAGATGGACTGCAGTAGATCAAGAAGGCAGCTCACCACAACCTTCTCAAAGGCAAGTAGGGACGGGCAATAAATGCTGGCCTTGCCAGTGATGCTCACATCCCATGAAAAAAAACGAATAAAAGAAATCTCAGTTTGAAGATTAACAATTGATATTAGCATGAATTGCCATTTTCAGAAGAGAGTTTCACACTGCTACATGCAAAGGATTGTAGAAGTTTCTAAGTGGCTAATGGAATTCTTCTCTTCTTCTTCTTTGGCCTCCTTGTCTCGAGAGACAGTGGGTAAGCGCCTGGAGGTGATCAGTGGTTTGTGGAGCAGTGCCTTGAGTGGCTATAAAGGCCAATTCTAGAGTGACAGACTCTTCCACAGGTGCTGCAGATAAAATTGGCTGTCGAGTCTGTTACTCAGTTGGCTCTCTCCTTGCACTTCTGTCTTTTTTCCTGCCAACTGCAAAGTCTCTTCGACTCGCCACTCTTTAGCCCTGCCTTTATGGCTGCCCGCCAACTCTGGCGGTCACTGGCAACTGACTCCCACAGCTTATGGTCAATGTCACAGGACTTCATGTCGCGTTTGCAGATGTCTTTAAAGCGGAGACATGGACGGTCGGTGAGTCTGATACCAGTGACGAGCTCGCTGTACAATGGGTCCTTAGGCATCTTCCATGCGGCTCACATGGCCAAGCCATCTCAAGCGCCGTTAGCTCAGTACAAAGAACAAAGAACAGTACAGCACAGGAACAGGCCATTCGACCCTCCAAGCCTGCGCCGATCTTGATGCCTGCCTAAACTAAAACCTTCTGCACTTCCGGGGACCGTATCTCTCTATTCCCATCCTATTCATGTATTTGTCAAGATGCCTCTTAAACGTCTCTATGGTACCTGCTTCCACCACCTCCCTCGGCAACAAGTTCCAGGCACTCACCACCCTCTGTGTAAAGAACTTGCCTCGCACATCCCCTCTAAACTTTGCCCCTCTCACCTTAAACCAATGTCCCCTAGTAAATGCCTCTTCCACCCTGGGAAAAAGCTTCTGACTATCCACTCTGGCCACGCCACTTATAACTTTGTAAACCACTATCATGTCACCCCTCCACCTCCGTCGTTCCAGTGAAAACAATCCGAGTTTATCCAACCTCTCCTCATAGCTAATGCCCTCCAGACCAGGCAACATCCTGGTAAACCTCTTCTGTACCCTCTCCAAAGCCTCCACGTCCTTCTGGTAGTGTGGCGACCAGAATTGCACACAATATTCTAAGTGTGGCCTAAATAAAGTTCTGTACAGCTACAGCATGACTTGCCTATTTTTAAACTCTATGCCCCAACCGATGAAGGCAAGCATGCCGTATGCCTTCTTGACTACCTTATCCACCTGCGTTGCCACTTTCAGTGACCTGTGGACCTGTACGCCCAGATCTCTCTGCCTGTCAATAGTCCTAAGGGTTCTGCCATTTACTGTATACTTCCCACCTGCATTAGATCTTCCAAAATGCATTACCTCACATTTGTCCGGATCAAACTCCATCTGCCATTTCTCCGCCCAAGTCTCCAACCGATCTATATCCTGCTGTATCCTCTGACAATCCTCATCACTATCCGCAACTCCACCAACCTTTGTGTCATCCGCAAACTTACTCATCAGACCAGCTACATTTTCCTCCAAATCATTTATATATACTACAAACAGCAAAGGTCCCAGCACTGATCCCTGTGGAACACCACTAGTCACATCCCTCCATTCAGAAAAGCACCCTTCCACTGCTACCCTCTGTCTTCTATGACCGAGTCAGTTCTGTATCCATCTTGCCAGCTCCCCTCTGATCCCATGTGACTTCACCTTTTGTACCAGTCTGCCATGAGGGACCTTGTCAAAGGCTTTACTGAAGTCCATATAGATAACATCCATTGCCCTTCCTTCATCAATCATCTTTGTCACTTCCTCAAAAAACTCAATCAAATTAGTGAGACACGACCTCCCCTTCACAAAACCATGCTGCCTCTCGCTAATAAGTCCATTTGTTTGCAAATGGGAGTAAATCCTGTCCCGAAGAATCCTCTCTAATAATTTCCCTACCACTGACGTAAGGCTCAGCGGCCTATAATTTCCTGGATTATCCTTGCTACCCTTCTTAAACAAAGGAACAACATTGGCTATTCTCCAGTCCTCTGGGACCTCACCTGTAGCCAATGAGGATGCAAAGATTTCTGTCAAGGCCCCAGCAATTTCTTCCCTTGCCTCACTCAGTATTTTGTGGTAGATCCCATCATGCCCTGGGGACTTATCTACCTTAATGCTTTGCAAGACACTCAACGCCTCCTCCTTTTTGATAATGAGATGACTGAGACTATCTACACTCCCTTCCCTAGGCTCATCATCCACCAAGTCCTTCTCCTTGATGAATACTGATGAAACTTATGGAATTATGTTCCCGAAATGCTCCCCTACTGAAACTTCAACCACCTGGCCGGGCTCATTCCCCAATACCAGGTCCAGTATGGCCCCATCCCTCGTTGGACTATCTACACATTGTTTCAAGAAGCCCTCCTGGATGCTTCTTGAAAATTCTGCCCCATCTAAGTCCCTAGCACTAAGTGAGTCCCAGTCAATAGAGGGGAAGTTAAAATCACCCACCACTACAACCCTGTTACCTTTACATCTTTCCAAAATCTGTCTACATATCTGCTCCTCTACCTCCCGCTGGCTGTTGAGAGGCCTGTAATAAACCCCCAACATCGTGACTGCACCCTTCCTATTCCTGAGCTCCACCCATATTGCCTCGCTGCATGACACCTTCGAGGTGTCCTCCCGCAATACAGCTGTGATATTCTCCTTAACCAGTAATGCAACTCCCCCACCCCTTTTACATCCCCCTCTATCCCGCCTGAAGCTTCTAAATCCTGGAACATTTAGCTGCCAATCCTGTCCTTCCCTCAACTAAGTCTCTCTCATAGCAACAACATCATATTTCCAAGTATTAATCCAAGCTCTAAGTTCATCTGCCTTACCTGTTATACTTCTCGCATTGAAGCAAATGCACTTCAGACCACCAGTCTCGCTGTGCTCAGCAACATCTCCCTGCCTGCTCTTCCTCTTTGTCTTACTGGCCTTATTTACTAGTTCCCCCTCATTTATTTCACTTGCTGTCCTACTGCTCTGGTTCCCACCCCCCTGCCACACTAGTTTAAACCCTCCCGAGTGACGCTAGCAAATCTTGCAGCCAGGATATTTGTGCCCCTCCAGTTTAGATGCAACACGTCCTTCTTGTACAGGTCCCATCTTTCCCTAAAGAGATCCCAATGGCCCAGATATCTGAAACCCTCCCTTCTAGACCAGCTGTTCAGCCACATGTTTAGCTGCACTATCTTCCTATTTCTAGCCTCACTGTAGGGTGTATATGCTGGGGATGTTGGCTGCCTCGAGGACCTCTGCGTTGGAGATACGGTCCTGCCACCAGATGCCAAGGATTCTCCGGAAATAGCGATGATGGAATGAGTTGAGACGTCGCTCTTGGCTGACATACCTTGTCCAGGCCTCGCTGCCATAGAGCAAGGTACTGAGGACACAGGCTTGAAATGGAATGCTAGCCTTTATATCTAGAAGACTAGAATACAAGGGGTTTCATGTTCGTGACATTTTAATGATCAATGCATCTGGACCCCAATGCATCTTTGGACCTCCACTTATTCTAGCTTTTTGCCATTTAGAAACTTCTACCACATTTCGCAAGTAAAAGTGTTTCGTAATTTCACTCCTGAAATGTCTAGCTCTATTTTTTAGTTGATGCCCACTAGTCCTAGATAACCAACCAGTGGAAATAGTTCCTCTCTATCTGCCCTATTAGTTCCCCTGAATATCTTAAAAACTTTGATCGAATCATAGAAATATAGAAACATATAAAATAGGAGCAGGAGTAGGCCAGTTGGCCCTTCGAACCTGCTCCGTCATTCATTATGATTATGGCTGATCATCCAACTCAGTAACCTGTTCCCACTTTCCCCCCATATCCTTTGATCCCTTTTGCCCAAAGAGCTATATCTAACTCCTTCTTGAAAGCATACAATGTTTTGGCCTCAACTTCTTTCTGTGGTAGCGAATTCCACAGGCTCACCACTCTCTGGGTGAAGAAATTTCTCCTCATCTCAGTCCTGCAAAGTTTACCCCATATCCTTAGACTATGATCCCTGGTTCTGGACTCCCCCACCATCGGGAACATTCTTCCTGCGTCTGCCCTGTCAAATCCTGTTAGAATTTTATAGGTTTCTATGAGATTCCCCCCTCACTCTTCTGAACTCCAGCGAATATAATCCTAACTGACTCAATCTCTCCTCATACATCAGTCCCGCCATCCCAGGAATCAGTCTGGTAAACCTTCGCTGCACTCCCTCTATAGCAAGAACATCCTCAGATAAGGAGACCAAAACTGCACATAATATTCCAGGTGTGGCCTCACCAACGTCCTGTATAATTGCAGCAAGACATCCATGCTCCTGTAATCGAATCCTCACGCTATGAAAGCCAACATACCATTTGCCCTTTTTACCGCCTGTTGCACCTGCATGCTTACCTTCAGCGACTGGTGTACGAGAACACCCAGGTCTCGTTGCATATTCCCCTCTCTCAGTTTATAGCCGTTCAGATGATAATCTGCCTTCCTGTTTTTTCTACCAAAGTGGATAACCTCACATTTATCCACATTATAATGCATCTGCCATGCATTTGCCCACTCACTCAATTTGTCCAAATCACCCTGAAGCCTCTATGCATCCTCCTCACAACTTACCCTCCCACCCAGTTTTGTGTCGTCTGCAAATTTGGAGATATTACATTTAGTTCCCTCATCTAAATCATTAATATATATTGTGAATAGCTGGGGTCCTAGTACTGATCCCTGCGGTACCCCACTAGTCACTGCTTGCCATTTGGAAAAAGACCTGTTTATTCCTACTCTTTGTTTCCTGTCTGCCAACCAATTTTCTATCCATCGCTATACACTTCCCCCAATCCCATGCACTTTAATTTTACACGCTAACCTCTTATGTGGGACTTTGTCGAAAGCGTTCTGAAAGTCCAAATAAACCACATCCACTGGCTCCCCCTCATCAACTCTCCTAGTTACATCCTCGAAGAATTCTTGTAGATTTGTCAAGCATGATTTCCCTTTTGTAAATCCATACTGACTCTCTCCGATTCTACCACTGTTCTCCAAGTGCTCTGCTATAAAATCTTTGATAATGGACTCTAGAATTTTCCCCACTACTGACATCAGGCTGACTGGTCTATAATTCCCTGTTTTCTCTCTACCTCCCTTTTTAAATAGTGGGGTTACATTAGCTACCCTCCAATCTGTAGGAACTGTTCCAGAGTCTATAAAATCTTGAAAGATGACCACCAATGCAACCATTATTTCTAGGGCCACTTGCTTAAGTACTCTGGGATGTAGATTATCAAGCCCTGGGGATTTATCGGCATCAATCCTATCAATTTCCCCAACACTATTTCTCTACTAATACTGATTTCTTTCAGTTCCTCCCTTTCACTAAACCCTGTGTTCCCCAACATTTCTGGTATGTTATTTGTGTCCTCCTTTGTGAAGACAGAACCAAAGTATGCATTTAATTGGTCAGCCATTTCTTTGTTCAACAAGATAAATTCCCCTGTTTCTGACTGTAAGGGACCTACATTTTCCTTCACATCACCAATCTTTTTCTCTTCACATACCTAATGAAACATTTACAGTCCGTTTCTATGTTCCCCGCAAGCTTACTCTCGTACTCTATTTTCCCCTTCTTAATCAATCCCTTGGTCCTCCTTTGCTGAATTCTAAACTGCTCCCAATCCTCAGGTCTGTTGTTTTTTCTGGTGAATTTGTATGCCTCTTCCGCCTCTTCCCAGGGTTTAATTTTTAAAACATCATGTTTTTAGCTCCCCCTCAGTGAATCCTTGTTCACTGCTCTCCAATTGTAAGGCAAAGAAATCAACCAGACAGGTTTTCTTAGATTTAAACAAGAAAGGTGGAAGTTTATTAACCTTAAATCTCTAATTCGGTTAAAACGACCATGAAAACGTGACACGACCACGCTAGCATGCATACGCGATAAACACACACGCAGATAGAGACAGAAAAGTAGAAGGAATAAAGAGGAAAAGTTTGAAGCAATAGCTGGTGTTTACTTACTGTCCTTTGAGTTCAATTCAGAGTCTTTGATTGCAGGTAAATCTTGCCGTTTCATTGGGGCCCAGTTCACACTTTCAGACTTGTTTCGATGTAGGAATCTTCTGTCTTGAGGTTTAAGTGTCTTCAGTGGATCTGGAAATTCATGAGAAAGAGAGCTAGGTAGGAGAGAGGCTCTTTCTTCAAGTTCAAAACCAAACCTTGGCCAACAGTTTAGTCATGTGACTAGTTGATTTTTAACAAACATTCCTGCGTTTTTGTGGATTCCTTTCATCTTAGTAGACACCCGCAGTGAGGGTGGGGGTGGGGTGCGGGGGGCAGGGGGGGAATGGAATGCTGGCTTGTTCTACATCTAATGTCCGGTGATCAAAATCAATTTGGGTTAATTGGATGAGGTAGCAGTTCCATTGTTTCTCTAGGCAACTATCTCTTAGAATGCAAATTTTTCCAGCCACAGCTGACCTCTTTAAACAATTCATCTCTTCAGTCCAGCAACAGTTTAAAATTAATGTTCATATGACAAAATTAATATGTCTCATTCTTGGCAGGTGGGGTCTTGCTGATCAGACAGTAGGGGTTCCCATTTGGGAATCCTCCAGGAATTCCTTTAACCTGTCCTCTTTGTCCCTTTTTCCCCTTTCCTCTTTAACTTTTTGCCAACCCTGTGCCTGTCTGGCCCCTTTTGTTCATGGCAGGGGTCTCCTACAGTTCACCAGTCCTTTGCTGGAGGGTCCTCCAAGCACTGGTACAGGACTTAGGGGTGTAGATTTCACTGTAGGTTGTGGTTCGCCCTCAACCTGGCACATGTGGCAACTCCTACAGTACTCCGCCACATCTTTGTGATGTTTTGACCAGTCAAACTGCTGTCTTAGGCGGGCTTTGGTTTTTCGGAATCCGACATGTACAGCCACTGTAATCCCATGGGCCATTCTTAATATTTCTCTCAGGTCCCTTTGCGGCACCACTAACTGGTGAACCACTGTTCACTCCTTGCTCTCAGGTCTGTGAGGAGATCCCCACTTCCTCATCAGTACCTCATTCTTTAAGTAGTAGCAGTTAGGGACTCCCTCTGGTTCAATTTCAGACTGGCCAGCCTCTTTTTTTTAGATTAGAGATACAGCACTGAAACAGGCCCTTCGGCCCACCGAGTCTGTGCCGAACATCAACCACCCATTTATACTAATCCTACACTAATCCCATATTCCCAACAAACATCCCCACCTGTCCCTTTTTTCCCTACCACCTACCTATACTAGTGACAATTTTATAATGGCCAATTTACCTATCAACCTGCAAGTCTTTTGGCTTGTGGGAGGAAACCGGAGCACCCGGAGAAAACCCACGCAGACACAGGGAGAACTTGCAAACTCCACACAGGCAGTACCCGGAATCGAACCCGGGTCCCTGGAGCTGTGAGGCTGCGGTGCTAACCACTGCGCCACTGTGCCGCCCTAACTCTGTTAACTCTCTCAATACTGGGTCGGCTCGCTGAGCCTCAGCTGGGGAAAATCCATTTAATTCATTCCCTGGGTCTCCTAACTTTCCAAAGAAAGTCTCAGACAGACAGATCTCATGGTCATCTGCCTGCAGTGCCACTTCAGTCTCCTCTGGGGAGTTGTTTTGATCATGGCCTGATCCACTACACATGCAGAGAAACTGCTGGGGACCGTCTCTTGCCACTGCACTATCTCTCTGACCTCCTGTGGTCTCTCTTTCACTACTGGGAAGCTACCACCTTCACCCCTGCCAGATCATTCCCTAGGAGCAGGTCAACCCCGTCCACAGGCAAACTCGGGACAATCCCTATTGTCACCCGTCCCGAAACTAGGTCGCACTCCAAGTGCACCCGATGTAAAGGCACAGGCGTACACTGCCCTTCAATACCATTCACCACCATTCTGATGTTTACTGCACTCTCTGGGAAAAAGGTCAGGCCTTTTCCCAGTAACAGGGATCTGGTGCCCCCTGTGTCCCTGAGGATTACTATGAGCTTGCTTGCCCCACTTGAGGGATATGGGGTTACTCTCCCTTCAGACGCAAAACCCTGATAACCTTCAGGAATCCTATTAAATTTCCCTGCACTTGCAGCTGTAAGCTTCCTGGGTCCAACTCTTACTGCTTTAAAGCCACATCTTGTTCTGCTGTGCTTTCCATCAGGGTCCCTTCGCCTTCACTGAGTGGGTCATAGAGTCATAGAGTTATACAGCACAGAAACAGGCCCTTCCGCCCATTGTGTCTGCGCCAGCCATCCAGCACCCAACTATTCTAATCCCATATTCCTGCACTTGGCCCGAAGCCTTGTATGCTATGGTATTTCAAGTGCTCATCTAAATACACCTTAAATGTTGTGAGGGTTCCTGCCTCCACCACCTCTACAGGCAGTGCATTCCAGATTCCAACCACCCGCTGGGTGAAAAGAATTTTCCTCAAATCCCCCCTAAGCCTTCTGCCCCTTACCCTAAATCTATGCTCCCTGGTTCTTGACCCCTCCGCTAAGGGAAAAAGTGTCTTCCTATCTAACCTATCACTGACCCTCATAATCTTGTACACCTCAATCATGTCCCACCTCAGCCTTCTCTTCTCCAAGGAACACAACCCTAGCCTTTTCAGTCTCTCTTCATAGCTGAAATGCTCCAGCTCCAGGGGTGTGCCCTAATTAACCCTACTGGTTTTCCCTTTAGTTTCCAGCAGTCAGCTTTTAAATGCCCTGCTTTATTACAATGGAAGCACACAGTTCTCCAGGTCTCACTCCTACTTACAGTACTATCCCTTTTGGCTGGAGGAGGGCCCCCTGTGTCTCCTGCTTTTCCTTCTCTCCCAGGACTGCCGGGGCTTCAATCACCTTCCCACCCTTTGTTCTTTTCAGATTTGTGGGGGTGACTAGGAAAGGTTTTCCCCTTATCCCATGTATCCACCCTATTCCTTTATCCATATATTCCTCTTTCCTTATAGAACTGCATAAGATACCCCAACTGTAGCCTAACCAGTATTTTGTACAAACTCAATGGCACTCCTCTGACTTTATTTATTTTTATTTATTTATTTGGAGATACAGCACTGAAACAGGCCCTTCGGCCCACCGAGTCTGTGCCAACCAACAACCACCCATTTATACTAATCCTACATTAACCCCATGTTCCCTACCATATCCACACCTTTCTCCTACCACCTACCTACACTAGGGGCAATTTACAATGGCCAATTTACCTATCAACCTGCAGGTCTTTGGCTGTGGGAGGAAACCGGAGCGCCCGGCGGAAACCCACGCGGTCACAGGGAGAACTTGCAAACTCTGCACAGGCAGTACCCAGAACTGAACCCGGGTCGCTGGAGCTGTGAGGCTGCGGTGCTAACTTCAGTGCTTCATGTGGCAGTAACAGCCTCAAAATGGAGTTGTTAGACTTACCACCCCATTAACACTGGTGATACAGCAGGCTCCACTTTTAAAGTGGCCAACTGCTGGGTGTCCAAAGCGACTGCCTGTTTCAGGTGACAGGTCCCTTTTAATATGGAAATTGAGGTGCTATGATGTAAGTAGGACTGCGATTGGCAGTTTTGTTCAGAACTGATCGGAGCCTCTGCAGTACAATTCTGTGGTGAAAAGATTTGTAGAAGGTAAGCGTCATATCATTTTTGTGATCCTGGAGGATCAGGAGTCCAAAAATAGTCTGGTTGCTGCAGCCCTGGTGTGCTCACTCCCCACATGCTGTACCCCGCACCCTGTACCCCACCATGTAATTTAACTTGCTGCTGACTGCCCTGATCTTAGTGCTTGTTTGTTGCCCAGCAGCTTATCTGCATAATTTGTGAGGCCAAGACCTAAAAAATGTGGAGATCTCTTCCCTGTTGGACCTCTTACAGCTTAGAGTTAATGTACTTTCATTGTTCTTTTACAAAAACTGCATTACTTCACACTTCTCTGCATTTAACAACTGCTGCCACCTATCAGCCCATGCTTCTAAAGGAAAAGACCTTGCTAATTATTAGCATATTTCATGATTTCAGGAGGTTTCAAAGCTCAGCAAATGAAGTATAGTGAAACATAGCACCAAACTGTGGTCCCATGAATATCAATGAAATAATGACCACGTAATCTGATTTAGTGACACTGGGTAAGGGATAAATATTAGGCAAGGGACCAGGCAACCCTCCCTGCTCTTTTTCATTTATTATATTTAGTAGAACACTTTGCTCAGCAGATTGCTAAAACATAATGAGCAGAAAGATAATATAGGCCTGGAAATGCCGAGGGCTCGGGAAGCATCAGTCCAATTTCTGCCTGTATGTAGGCTGGATCCTGACTCCACTGGGATTCCTTTCTATTTGGTTTGAACCTTTAAATTCTCGGTCAAGGGGGCAATGAGTGGATCTTCTACCCTCATCCTGACATCAAGGGGCCGTGTCATGTGGATTTTGCAGCCTTTCCCAGGAAATTCCTTATTTACGTCCTTGGAGAACTCTTGCCAGTTGAGACCTGGCATGAGCCCCTTTAGGGCTAAACCTTTACTGAAGTAAGGTAACCAATCCCAGAGGAGATCAATTACCTTCAGTAATTGGAGTATCTCCAGTGGTAGGTGAAGAGTTTTTTTTAAAAATCCCTTCGACTCATTTGAGTCTCGGGTGCATTTTGCTGCACCTTGGATCAGCTGGGGCTAGGGCAGATGATGCCTCTGTATTAAGATACAGAAGCATTAGGTACACAGGCTCAATTCATTGACAACAACCGCAAAGAAAATATTTCAAATCAATGCATTACTCTCCTTACTCCACCCCTTGCATGTCCGGTTTAGAACTTGGCAGAAGGTAATAATATAAGCACTGAAAATAAAAGTTTGCTTTCAAGTCATAAATATTCCAGTGGCACAGCACAGTGAATTTGTTCTGTTGGGGTTTCATTTTACCCAACCTGGTTGTGGTTTAATCCTCCTCTGCTTCTGAATTATGTTGTGACTGTAGTTTGGTCCTTTACTAACCCTGTATCCACCTTGCAAATTGGTACAACTTCTGGGTTAAGGCGTGCTTGTCGCTTGCTCATGTGCTGCCTCTGAGCCTATATGTGGCTTGATCCTCCATACCTAAGTAGCCTTCCTGACTTGCCTGTAGATTAGTAGATATACCATCACAGCCTTCTCATTTAGACTATAGCTTGTAGTCATATCTAGTTTTATGTGGAAACAGATAAGTGAACTAGCAGTCACTCTAACAGAAAATCTGTTGTAGTAAAATTCTAGCTGACAGCTACACTGCTCTAAAGAACAATTTTCTACCAGAATCATACCAATTTTGTTGAGACAACATAATTGAAGTCATGACTGAAGCTGAACTATAACTGATCCATACATAATTTTTAAGTAGCCAAGGTGTTCGAGGAATGACTTTGTGCTCAACCCTTTAGATTGTAAAACTGTTTAAATAGACCATTATTCTTTATGCTTGATTGTCTTATTACAACCAAGGCAGGAGGAGTGCACTGTATTTCTCTAGTTCCACTTCTCCACAAATCACAGTGCATACTTAAATGTTTACCCAGTTACCGATACAGCCAATTATATATTCTAATTTTAATTCAGAACAAAATCCACCAACCATGTTTCTTTAATAAACAACAAAATTATCAATTTATTACAAAACAAGATGTATTCAGTAAAGATGCAAAGCGTTAACACACAGACTGCAATATAAAACGTTCCCTTCTAACTTAGCCCAACACACTCACACACACACAGTCCAATAAAAATAGAGGTTTTCTCTGCAGAGATCACTTTACAAAAAAAGACAAAGAAAAACTTTGGACAAATACTTGTTAATTTCTGAAGGAAAAGGGTAAGATATGGAATTATATCTGTTGTCCCTTTTCTGGCATCCCAAATACGTGTAGATGGCTGTCACTGAGATCTTTCTGGAGCAGTTCTGTTCAGTCGATGTCAAGGATTAGTCTGGCAGGCTTTCCAGGAGAAATGTGGCATCAGGGGTTTCAGCTATCATACACTGGATTCTCAGGGCTTCTCAGAGAGGTGGAGAAAGGATGAACTGATCTCTCTCTCAGCAGACAGACCTCCAACTGACTCAAACAATCCAAAAAGGAAACAAACTCTTGACCTCCATAAATCTTGACATGTCACATCTCTGTAAACAACTCCCATCAGTCACCAAGGCTATTGTTATTTATTTAGCTGAAGACATGTGAATTCCAGTAAGTGTGCTTTTAAACAAAATCCCAATGTCCTTTCAATGACTCTACTAAACAATCTCATCTTTCAATATCTTTAACTCGAAAGTCATGTTTCAACTATAACTCCTTCATCCTTTCTGTTCTGAAGGTTAAAAGTAAATTAAATCGACAATCTATCGATTAAACTTATCTATATTGGATAATTGCACAGTCCAAATACATTTAACATCAGTTGTAAGTAGCAGAGTTCCTAATTTAGTTTAATTAAGTACTTTTCATCAGGGCCTTGTGGTGAGGCACGAAATTGATGCATGGTTAGTGAACAATGCTTACACTCTCTTCAAGTCACAAGTAAATACTTTCAAAGTATTATCATGCCAGGCCCTCATCTGCCAAAAATGAAGCACATAAATTTTGCCATGAACATTGATTTTTAACTGTTGTTGGAGTGAGGAAATAACTTGTTAAACAGATCAACTATGGCTGGAAAAAAATATATGCATACTAACAGACATCAAAGGTGAGGAAGCGCATTCCAGGGCCTGCTGAGGAGGATACAATTCACAAGGGCCAGGACAGGTTAGACCATCTGGTCACATGACTAACTGGCTATTCCAGGGTTTTCTTTTGAACTGGCCACAGAGAGTTTTAAAGGGAGAAAGTCTGTTTGCTCCTAAACTGAGAAGATCTCTCCTGTCTACTCCCATCTCTTTCTCACAAGCCTCTGAATCCACTGAAGAAACATGAACCCCAAGAGAGAAAAGTCTCCTACAGCAAACAAGGTTTAAGAAGAATACTGCGCCCCAATGAAAAGCAAGATCTACCTACAATCAACGACTCTACAGTGAGCCCGAAGAACCGTAACAAAAACTCATCAGAAATTGTCTCAAACTTTTCCACTTTATATTTCTTCTGCTCTTTTCTGTCTCTATTTGCATGTGTGTATTGCGTATGCATGCTAGCGTGGGCGGGTTTTGTATCTGTAGGCGTTAACTGAATTAGAGTTTAAGTTTAAGAAACTGCAACTTTTCTTCTTTAAACCTAAGAAAGCCTGTTTGTGCTGATTTCTTTGCCTTATAATTGGAAAGCGGTGAACAAGGATTCACCAAGGGGGAGCTAAAAACAGTGTGTTTAAAAATTAAACCCTGTTATAGTAAAACCAGGTGAAGGCTGAAAGGGAACCCTAGACCTCTTTCTCACCTGTTCATAATAGTATGTTCATTCATTTATATGAATAATGGACTAGACCAAACTGAATCAGCTGATTCATCAGCCACTGATTGATGGAGTAACCTTGACTAAAGAATACTTAAGATAATTTGACATTTCCTCTCTTATTAAGCAAGTGGACCATGAAAATCAACACCTTTTAGAGGCTGTACAGTTTTTCCTCCCACTTCTCATAGATTCTTAACATTCTATAATTTGTTGCAGCATTTGATTTTAAAGCCATCACATTGACTAGTTAATAGCTCCAAACTGATGCCGCACAGATTGGACAAGGTATGACTAATGAAAGTATCTAGGGAACAGTAGTGTTGTGGTTACTTTACTGAACATAATCCAGAGACTTGGATGAATAATTGTTGTGAAAACTAAATGAGGTCTTCAACGCCTTTCAGAAAAAGTAATCTGTTATCCTAGTCTGGTCTAACCTATATGTGACTCCAAATGGACACTAATATGATTGACTGTTAACTGCCCTCTAGTGGCCCAGAACTCCACTCAGATGAATCAAACCACTACAAAGAATAATAAGAATAAAACTGGATGGACCACTCAGCTGCAATCTAGGCTTTGAATTGTGGTATGCTGAAGGCACATCTCATTCACTGAACTCTGCAAATTCTTTCCTCACTAACATCTTGGGATTATTGCAAAAGCTGGGAGAGCTACCCCACAGATTGCTCAAGCAACAACCTGACATAACCAACTCACAGAATCATATCTATCAACCAATATCTCAGACTTGTCCATCTCTGGGTATATCCTGTCCCATTGGGAGCACAGTGACATACAGTCAGATAGGATGTGGCCCTAAGGATTCTGCCCAAGTCCTGAGGGATGTAACTGCCAGGCTGGGCTTTTAGCAGGTGGTGAGAGAACCAACACGAGGGAATAACCTACTTGACCTTGTCCTTACCAATCTACCTGTCTCAGATTGCCATAAAATGAAAGCATAATGTACATTCCACTGAATGTAAACATTGTTATGTGGCAGGAGTAGCACATCAATACAATAATAGCTCTTTTGATTTAGGCATACCATAGAATTGGTGCAAGCTGGACAGAGTGCAAAGTCAATCATGCTATCTACATTAGGATGCTATCAATTGGATAAATTGTAGCTACGTCCATTGCTGCTGCTGATTGCTGTTGAAGTATATGGAATTGGGTGGATGAAACAGTGGACGGCCAGGTAGCTGACTGCTGCAATGCGTCCTATGTTGTGATATTGCTTTAATACTGATTAACATATTACTGAATATGTAAATAGTTTAGAATACATCATCACAGGAAATGGTGCAAGTTAACATGTGATACAATAGTTGGAGCAGTGTTAGTCAGCAGGTATTTTTTGTATTGAAGAGCTCGCCTAGAATCCTGTTACTCTTCAATAAAGAATCCTTTGTTTAGTTTACCAATCATTGTTATACTGTTTGGTGTGTTTGTGTTAAGAGCCAATGACACAATATGGTGGCAGAAGTGGGCAGTGGGATATACACAACATGCGAGCTGTGGTGTTTGATGTAGTGACAACGATCACAAGCACGACATTGTGGACAATGGGGAAACCCATAAAAGCCTGGGACAACACTGAAAACAGCTAGAAGAAACAGCGGCAGTGAGATTTAGGGCCGGATTCAAAAATCACCCTCGAGAATCGATACTCCGAGAGAGTGAGTAATCAAAAGGGGAATTTTATCGGAATGGTAGTCGATGAGAAAGGAAATGTTCTGGCAGAATCAGGCTCAAAACAAGTCAATCCGAATCGGGGCTGCAAGACTGCACTGCCATTAAGTGTCATATGTTTTCCTGCCAATAATATCTCAGTGGTCGGAGTGTCCCTGTGCAGAGGCTGAAAACCCCTGCCCGTTCAGGGAATGGCAGAGGTCCAGTGCATTGTTTTTCCTTGAAGAAAAGTCATTAAAGGAAAAGTAGTTTAAGGGGAAAGCCCTGGCAAAAAGTAGTCTTGTGAAGCATGAGATTTTGATGCCATGACAACGAAATATCCAGCTATGAATTGGAAGATCCTGGATGTCCTTCATTAATTCCAACTTCTTCGATAATGTATGGAGTTATGCTTTTTAGACTTTGCAGTCGCAGAACCCAACAAGCAAATAATAAAAATAAAGGTAGCGACTGGCAAGGTCTCCATTGCACTAACACTTCTGGTCTGTCAGAAGCAGACCATAAAGATCCATCTAACCTCTGGACAATGCTAGAAGATCAGTTAAGAGTCAAGGTCAACTTCAGAATCCATCAACTTGAACTGATGGCCTACAGACAACAGCCTAAAGAAACTATTGACCAGTTTGTCAGTAGATGTCGAGACAAAGGTAAAGACTGTGATTTCTCAGACATAGAGTTCTAGAGTATTGCTGAAAACAGAGACATTTTGTGGAAGCTTTTCGTCTTGCACTCATCAGGACAACTCACAAGAATACCAATGTAAGGGAAAGCAACAAACCTATATGAAAATAAAAACAGAATGACCCATGGTGATGATGGTATGTCATGCAGTTGGAGAGGCTCTTTTTGTTGACTAGCCTGGTGTTCCTGACATGCATCACAAGATCTCACCATCTGGTCCTTGCTGATGCCGGGCCAGAATACTGACTCGCGGGCGTGTTGTCTCATTCTTTCCTTGTGTCCTTGGTGGAGCTGTCGAGGTATGTCAGACTGAAGTGTCACTGGGATGAGTACTTGGCGTCCTTTGAATAGTACTTCATTGGATATACCAATTTCATCTCTAGATGACCAATATGTTCTTGGATTCGTAGGGATCTCTTGAATGGCCCCGGGCCAACCCTCTACAATGATCTGCCGCAGAGCTCAGAGTATGGGGTCTTCAGAAGTCTCCCTCTGGAGTTTCTCTCTCTTGTTTTGTCCGAAAGACATGCGATCTATGTTGTAGACATCCTCCAAGCTTGCACAGCCTTCATCCACCTGAAAGTCAAATGGCATTACTCGCGCATTCCCAGGGTTGGGCAGTCTACTTAGAGTGTCCGATAGGATCTGACTACTGAGTTTGTATCTGACATCACAGTTGTAGCCCTGAATCTTGATGAGTCACCTCTGGAGTCGAGGTGTTGCACTCGTGAGCGGTTTTCTCCAGATCATCTCCAGTGGTTTATGATCTCTCTTGACCATGAACTATTTTCTGAATAAGTATGTGTGGAACCTGGTGATCCCGAAGCAGAGAGTTTCTCATTCGATAGTGGAGTAATCCGTAGTCTAATGGCGTTACGTGAAGATGCAATGACGCTACGTGAAGATGCAATGACGCAACTTGGATACCTTGCCCAGTTTCCAAACATCTTTTGATCAGCAATTTGACTGTCCTGACCATACAATTTGGTCATCCCATTTGAATGAGGATATCCAGGTGTTGATGTGACATGGTTGATGGACCATCGATCACACATATCCTGGAACAGATTTCCAGTGTATTGTGGGCCGTTGTCGGACATCATGTCTACCACTTCTTGTGCTGGCAACAGACTTGCTGAACCAAATGCGACAAGCTGGCTGTCTTGAACAAGACATGCACCCAGATCACTTCTACTCTTGGTGCTGTCCAAGGGTCATACTATTGAAAACATGACTCAGCTGACAGTGCTTGCTTCAAAGCATTGAATGCATGTCGGTGATTGTCCTGCAATAGGAATGGCATGTCTTTCTTCAGCAATTCCCTTGGTGGAGAAGCCTTCTCTGAGAAGCTTGGTATGCATACAGCAAGAAAGTTGAATAGACCTAGACACCTTTGGAAGTTATCCTTGTCCTGCAGTGTCGGCATTGACTGGATGTCTTTGATCTTCCCAGGATCCAGACAGATACCTGAGCTTAAGTAAATGGCCTCGAAAACATTTATGTGCTCAGTCTTAACGGAGCACTTTTTGCTGTTGAAAACCAAACCGTCTGGCGGTCTCCATTAATTGGCTGGATTTTGTTGTCCTGATGCCAGGAATGGCGGCGGGTGCAGAAAATGGTGGCTACCTCATGCAGGACCCGCGCCATTGTCCCCTGGCGATTTTGTGGCGGGCGGCCACTTAGCATACTCAAGGTGGCTGCAACCCCAATCACAGGGCAGGGGCAGCATTGGTGAAGGCATTCATGGCATCACCTGATGCAGGAGCAGGTGCTGGTATCATTTTTAAAAGGCTGCCAACCCTGCAGACAGTTCAGCAAAATGCAGAGTTTACCCCTTCCCCATACTAGTAGTGCTGAGTTGACCCCTTCCACCTTCCCTATACTAATAGTGCTGAGTTGATCCCTTCCCCCCTTTCCCTATACAAACAGTGCAGAGTTTACCCCTTCCCCCCTTTCCCTATACAAACAGTGCAGAGTTTACCCCTTCCCCCTTTCCCTATACAAATAGAATCACAGAATAATACAGTGCAGAAGAGGCCCTTCGGCCCATCGAGTCTGCACCGATGCATTAAAGACACCTGACCTGTCTACCTAATCCCATTTGCCAGCACTTGGCCCATAGCCTTGAATGTTATGACGTGCCAAGTGCTTATCCAGGTATTTTTTAAAGGATGTGAGGCAACCTGCCTCTACCACCCTCCCAGGCAGTGCATTCCAGACCGTCACCACACTCTGGGTAAAAAAGTTCTTCCTCAAATCCCCCTTAAACCTCCTGCCCCTCACCTTAAACTTGTGTCCCCTTGTAACTGACCCTTCAACTAAGGGGAACAGCTACTACCTATCCACCCTATCCATGTCCCTTCTCATCTTGTACATGTTGATCAGGTCACCCCTCAGTCTTCTCTGCTCCAACGAAAACAACCCAAACCTATCCAACCTCTCTTCATAGCTTAAATGTTCCATCCCAGGCAACATCCTGGTGAATCGCCTCTGCACCCCCTCCAGTGCAATCACATCATTCCTATAATGTGGCGACCAGAATTGCACACAGTACTCCAGCTGTGGCCTTACCAAAGTTCTATACAACTCCAACATGACCTCCCTGCTTTTGTAATCAAATACTCCAGAGTATACCCCTTCCCCCCTTTCCCTATACAAATAGTGCAGAGTTGATCCCTTCCCTACCTCAGTGATGCCAGCTTTCCCTGGACGGGAAAATGAAGACATGTGAATGCCCCACGTCGCACTGAAGATCAGGAACTGAAGGTAAGAACGCTGCGGGCTACAATTAAATTAATACAAAGATCTAATTAGCATATGGAAAGCAGGGTCCCGTCACAGACTGGAGGAGGGCCGCCACGGAGCTTCCCCGCTGTCGGGAAGATCGGGCCCGGCAATCCCAGTGTCAGGTTCTGTGGCGGCTGCTGCTGCTCCGATTCTCCGGCCCCCCACCGCCATGGAACCTTACGTCAGGCTGGGAACAAAATCCAGCCCAAGTATAGGTTTCTAGTCATACTCTTCTTCCATGCGTCCTACTACGGCGATGTCATCCACAATACACTCACAGCCTGGGACTTGTTTCATTATATGATCCACGTGCTAGCTGACCGAAAGCCCAAATGGTAAACAGAGGAAACAATATCTGCCAAAGGGAGTTCTGAATGTTGTTAGCTCTTGCAACTCTCTTGACAAGTGTATGGACCAATATAGTTTTTCTGCATCTAATTTGGAAAAGTGTTTCACTCCAGCAAGCATTGGGCTTAACTCTTCAAGCAATGGCGTCATATGAGGACATCTCTTTAAGGCGTTGTTTAGCTTCCTCGGGTCTAAACATAGTCAAATTGAACCATCCTTCTTGATTGTGGTAGTGATGTAGCTGCACCAGTCCGTGTGATGTTGCACTCGTTGAATGATGCTTCATTTTCCCGTTCCATCCAGTTCCATCTTCCACTTTTCTCAAATCTGTATGCTGCATTTTTATAGTGGGTCGATTAACCGCGTTGCACTTACATACGAACATACAAACATATGAATTAGGAGCAGGAGTAGATCACTCAGCCCCTCGAGCCTGTTCTGCCATTCAACACAATCATGGGTGGTTTGATTGTAACCTCAATTTTACATTCCCGCCTACCCTCAATAACCTTTCACCCCCTTGCTTATCAAGAATCTATCTACCTCTGCCTTAAAAATATTCAAAGACTCTGCTTCCACCGCCTTTTGAGGAAGAGCGTTCCAAAAGATGTAGGTAGGACTGCTTCACCATGGAAATTTCCAACCATGTTAAACCGGTCTGGGCACAACCTCTGGAGATCTTACACTGATCCAATGGGTGCACACGTCCTGTGGTCCTCTGACTGGGTCAGCTCATGGATGGTGACCATGTTAAGTTCGTTGCATGCTGGCAGCCCTGCTGCTGCTGGTCCTGATACATCCGCCATGTAGAATATCTGAGTAGGCCATGTTGACTCTTTGTACCTACATTCCATGTCTAGGGAACCTAGGAACTTTACTGTCGAGCCAATGTATACTATAAGCTTCATGCTTGTGGGTTGGACCACAGACTTCCATGCCGCATGGTACATGTCCTTGAGAATGCGGAAGGGTTGAGTGCTGCCCGCTCTGTCTTCTTCCCACATTCCTGCTGCTGGACCTTTTGCAAAGTTTAGCCCAGTGCCTTCTAAGCCCGCATGCCGTGCACGTGTCTGCATATGCCAGACATCAATGCCACAGTTACTGTACACTTTGTTCCACCTGGGTACCTTGGATATTGTACCGACAGGCGTTTCGGACCTGAAGGCTTGCAAACACCGTTTCCCTGCAATAATTGCCTCATATCTGCATCTGTCCTGTAACATACTCTCCGCACCGTGTCCCTCTGTCTTTTCCATGAGGTCTTTCTTGAAAGTTCCAAGGGTTCAGTATCAGAGAAGTTGCAAAGTTGCATTCTCTTGCTTTCTCGGCTTCAGTTAACAAAGTCATACAAGTTCTCATTGGCTTTCTGTCTATACTGCATGCGCTCCCAGAAATATATTCGGAAATTAACTCTAATTCTGAGCTGACTTTCTAATGTTCCCCATAGCTTTGATGAATCGGTCAGGTCAGCACCACCTAAACCAGAGGAATTGATTCCGTGCAGAGTTTTGTTTCCTATGGCGATCCTAATTTTTATCGCCGTTTCTCTGCATCCACAACCTTGTGGTCTTGGAAGCATTGTTCAGTCCTCTGCTTAAACAGTTTGAGCTCTCCTGGGATATCAGATACTTTCCACTCTATCTCTGGAAATCCGGCTGCCATTGCCTAAGCCTTCTCGTTTCTCCCCCTGAGGAGAAAGCCTTGCTTTGAAAGTTGCAGCAAAATGACAATATTTGCAGTGCTGAGCAGGAGTCACATCCTGAGCTATGCTGCTGCAGCATGGGCTTGTGTGTTTGTAGGCGGGAGAGGTCTCTGGCATCAGATTTGGCTAATGGCGCACAAGTACGGCAACGGCAAGAAGGAATCTGCACCAAAACACAATGCTGCATTGATCTCTGCGGCTGAAATCAACATAAATTTTTGTCTTGCCAGCTCGGGGCAAAACCGGGAGTGCGCCCAAATCGCCTTCAATCTTTACTCACACTGTTGCTCCCCCGATGAGAGTTGTGATCCAGCCACAGTGCTTCAGGCAGAGCTTCTGGCTTGAATTGTCGTTTTTCAGCTGCTGATCTATGCTGTGGATTCACTACCGCTGCCACCATATTGTATTAACTCTTTCTAGACAAATACAAATGAAGCTGAAGGGCAGGCATAAAGGTTTTAAATGCAGAGCTTTAATGAAGCCTTGTTGTTGCTTCAGCTTACACGTGCTCATTGACTGTGCAAGGGAACTGAATCACGTGATATTGCATCACTTCCTGTGATGACATACATATTAGCATAAACATATATTTAAATGATTATATTTAACATACTGACAAATACACTATCACAACATATTACGAAAATATATTTCAGTTTATTAATAGAGGCATAGAACACAAGATCAGTTTGTTAAAAATGAAATGCCTAGGCAACAGTTTAGAGTACTGTTTGCAGTTTTTGGCATCCCATTATTCAGCCAACATTAAAATTGAAAGGAAGTGTTGAGCATGGATTCACTACAATGTTACCACGGATTGGAGAGACTTGAGACACTGGGACTTTTTCCATTAAGTTGAGATTTAATAGACTTTATTTTAATAATAAAATGAAAGAAAGACCTTGCATTCATATGGCATCTTTTACAACCTCAGGACAAAATAGTCCCAAAAAGAGTGAGGAGAAATTTTAGGTGAATATTTTTTGCATGGAGGCTTGTTGGAGTATGGAATGCTTTGCCACAGGGAATAGTTGAGGCAAAGACCATTGCATTTTTTAAGGAGATAAATATTTGAATTAATGGCAAATACAAGACTATGGGGAGAGGGTAGGGCAGCAGAATACTTTTGGATTGCTGTAACAAAGAGCAAATACAGACACAATGGAAGAATAGCTGCCTTCTTTGTTATAAACCTTTATGGCTCTAAGAACAAAATGGACAATTAGAATACATCTTCTGTCAACGAAGGAGATTTGTTTTCATTTGTTCTTGGGATGTGAGCATTGCTGGCAAGGCTAGCATTTATTGTCCATCCTTATTTGCCCTTGAGCAGGTGGTGGTGAACTGTCTACAGCTGAGAACCTTGCCGGGCCCTTTCACAGGACAGTTAAGAGTCAACTACATTGGTGTGGGTCTGCAGTCACATGTAGGCCAAATCTGGTAAGGTTGGCAGATTTCCTTCCTTCCCTAAAGCACATTAGTGACACAAATGTGTTTTCATGACAATCCAGTTGGATCACGATCATTATTAATGAAACTAGCAGTTTATTCCAGATTAAATATTTTAATTTAAATTCCCCCAGCTGCTATGGTGGGATTTGAACACATGTATCTTGAGCATTAACCCAGGCCTCTGGATTAGTAGTCCAGTAACATTACAACTAAGCTACCACCCCCTGAAATGCTTTACTACAAGTAACTATTAATGCAGAGGCTCTCATGTCACCCTTAAAGAATTTTAATAAGTATGTAAAAATGAAGAATGTAAAAGCAAACTGAGAAAAGGCAGGGAAATAGGATTCGAGGAGATAGCTGGGATCTTCCACTTCCTTGATTGCCTGCCTTACAATTTTCCTGTCCATTAAAATAAATGGGTGGGAACTCAGAGGCTGCCGAGTGAACAAATGGAAAGCCCTAACACATAGCTCTAGCATAGATAGGTGTGATTGGCCAAATCTGTGCTGTAATTTCAATAATCTGATCTGTGAAGTTCCTCTAGCATCTCTTGCAATGCCAGACAACATATGTAACATAAATAAATATAGTACCAAGCTCTTTGACCAAGCTTTTAGTCCTAACCGAACCTCCTTAAGTGGCTCGATCTAATATTTTTTCATAATGCTTTTGTGAAGTACCTTGGGGCATTTTATTATGTTAAAGGTACTATAAATGCAAGTTGTTGTTGTTACTATGACTGGTAAATTACAACAGTTTGCGAAAGCTTAATGAGCATGGGGAAATGTGCGGTCTCTTGTCATGCATAATTTGTCAAGTATTAAAATCAATTCCATTCTGCTCATAGAAGTTAAAAACAGTTATTATAATGATTATTGTTATGTAAGTTCCATCAATTATTTTTGCAAATAAACCAATCAAGGTAAAGCTTAGTAACAAGGATGACCTGCAGTTGAGTACATGGAAATGGTAATAGTCATTTTTTTTTTAACAAACAAGTGTAATTGTTGAGATTTTGGCCATGACTACAAGGCTATGGTAATGTACTGTATTATTGTTTGGGAGCCCTGCACGCCAGTATATCCTGTAAAATTAGTTGACATTAGATTTTCAACTAAACAATTATAAAATTTCTCACAAATGAGGACTAAATCCAAGTCACTAATGTCCCATGAATTTATTATAACATAATCCAATAGGACACAATGAAATTTAAAGATTGTCACACTTTCTTCATGGATCCTGTTGTGGTGTTTGAACTTCCTCATTTGTTGAATAGGTAGAAAGAGGGATGAGGTCCTGCAGGTAGAGTTTAGGGAGCTAGGGAAGAAACGAGCAAGCAGGCCCTCAAAGTTAGTAATCTTCTGATTACTCTCCATACCACACGCTAGTGAGTATTCAAATAGAAGGATAAAGAAAATGAATGTGTAACTGGAGAAATGGTACAGGAGGGCGAGCTCTAGATTCATGGAACATTGGGACTGTCTTTGGGGGGATGGGACTTATAAAGGCCAGACATTTTACATCTCAACAGAGCTAGGAACAATGTCCTTGTGGGGCAAATTGCTACTGGGGAGGGATGTGAGAACCAGGAGGTAATATTCAAGAGGAAAACCAAAGTGCACAGAGAATTGGGAAAGGCAGATGGCATTAGAGTAGGAAATAGTAAGTTAATATATTGAGTGGGATAAGAGTAAGAAGGAATGTAATAAAGTCTAAATTAGGTTTACAGTACATATATACACAGAGTGTGGTAAGGAAGGTTAGTAAGCCTACGTGGAACTATGATGTTGTGGCGATAATGGAGACCTGGTTCAAACAAGAGCAGTACTAAATATTCCTGGATAAAAGGTGCTCTGGAAAGATAGGGAAAGAAAGGAAAGAGGAGGAGTAGCCATATTGATTAAGGAGAACATTACAGTGCTAGAGAGAGGATGTCCTAGAAGGGTCAAGAACAGAATCTATTTGGTTAAAGCTAAGAAACAAAACAGGTACCATTACATTGCTGTATGTATTCTATAAATCACCAACTAGTGGGAAAGATATAGAGGAACAAATTTGCAAGAAAATTAGAGAGATGCAAGACTTACAGAGTAGTTATAATGGGGAACTTTAATTATCCTAATATAGACTAGGATAGTAATAGTGTAAAGGGCAGAGAAGGGGAAGAGTTTCTAAAGTGTGTTCAGGAGAATATCTTACATTAGTATGTTTCCAGCCCACGAAGGAAGGAGGCATTGCTGGATTTGGTTCTGGGGAATGAGATGGGCCAAGTGAATCAAGTGTCATTAGGGGAACATTTGGGGGTCAGTGAACATTGTATCATAAGGTTTACGTTGGTGATGAAAAAGGACAAGGAACAATCCAGCGTTAAAATAATTAACTAGGGGAGGGCCAACTTCAATGGGGTGACAACGGATCAGGCCCAGGTAACGTGGAATCAAAGATTGGCAGGCAAAACTGTAATGGAACAATAAACTGCCTTTAAAGAGGAGATAGTTTGGGTATATTCCCACAGAGGGGAAAGGAAGGGCAAACAAATGCAGAGCTCCCTGGATGGTGAAAGCGATAGAGAGTAAGATGAAGCAAAGAAAGAGTGCATATGACAGATTTCAGATAGATAATACAATTGAGAACCAGGCTGAATATAGAATGTTCAGAGAAGAAGTGAAAAATAAATAAGAGAAACAAGGAGCAAGTATGAGAAAAGACTAGTAGCTAACATAAAAGAGAATCCAAGTCTTCTATTGGCATATAAATAGTAAAAGGGTGATAAAAGGAGGAGTGGGGCCGATTATGGTCCTAAAAGAGGATTTGTGCATGTGGGCAGAGGGCACGGCTAAGGTACAAAATTAGTACTTTGTATCTGTCTTTACCAAGGAAGAAGATGCTACCCAAGTCATAGTGAAAGAGGAGGTAGTTGAGACACTGGATAGGCTAAAAATTGTGAAAGAGGAGGTATTAGATAGGTTGGCTGTACTTAAAGTTGGTAAGTCACCAGGACCAGATGCAATGCATCCATGGATACTGAGGGAAGTCAGGGTTTAAAATACAGAGATAAAACCAAAAAATGCTGGAAATACTCAGCAAGTCTGACAGCATCTGTGGAGAGAGAAGCAAAGTTAATGTTTCAGGTCAGAGATCTTTCATCAGAACTGGCAAAATACAGAGGCACTGGCCATTAGCATCCAAACCTTCCTAGATACAGGGGTGGTGCCAGAGGACTGGAGAATTGTAAATGTTACACCCTTGTTCAAGAAAGCATGTAAAGATGAGCCCAGCAACTACAAGACAGTCAGTTTAACCTCTTCTTGCTGGAATATTCCCCAAGTACTTGACCGCTTTGGACGCCCTCTCTGCTTGACAGGCAGCAGCTGGCAATTGCGGAATCTCACAAAGGCGGATGGGGAAACAGGTGGCTGTGTGTCCATGTGCACAGCTCACATGGGTGCAGGAGCAGATGGCTGTGTGTCCATGTACACTGCTCTGATGGTTGCAGGAACAGAGCAACTTACAACAGGGACTGGAGCACAGGTACTGCCTGCACACAGCCCCAGACAATGGAAAGGATTTTAGTGCAGTGCAGTGGACTGGAGCACATGCAGTGCCCCAGACAATGGAAATGTTTTCAAAGCAACTTACAACAGGGCCTGGAGAACATGCAGTGCCCCAGACAATGGAAATGTTTTCAAAGCAACTTGCAACAGGGACTGGAGCACATGCAGTGCCCCAGATAATGGAATTGTTTTCAGAGCAACTTACAACAGGGCCTGGAGAACATGCAGTGCCCCAGACAATGGAAATGTTTTCAGAGCAACTTACAACAGGGCCTGGAGAACATGCAGTGCCCAGACAATGGAAATGTTTTCAAAGCAACTTGCAACAGGGCCTGGAGAACATGCAGTGCCCAGACAATGGAAATGTTTTCAAAGCAACGTACAACAGGGACTGGAGCACATGCAGTGCCCCAGACAGTGGAAATGTTTTCAGAGCAACTTGCAACAGGGACTGGAGAACATGCAGTGCCCCAGACAATGGAAATGTTTTCAGAGCAACTAGCAACAGGGACTGGAGAACATGCAGTGCCCCAGACAATGGAAATGTTTTCAGAGCAACTTGCAACAGGGACTGGTGCACATGCAGTGCCCCAGATAATGGAAATGTTTTCAGAGCAACTTGCAACAGGGACTGGAGAACATGCAGTGCCCCAGATAATGGAAATGTTTTCAGAGCAACTTGCAACAGGGACTGGAGCACATGCAGTGCCCCAGACAATGGAAATGTTTTCAGAGCAACTTACAACAGGGACTGGAGCACATTTATTGCCTGCACACAGCCCCAGACAATGGAAAGGGTTTTAGTGCAGTGCAGTGGACTGGAGCACATGCAGTGCTCCAGACAATGGAAATGTTTTCAGAGCAACTTACCTTGGAGCAATCTCTTCTTTCTGATAAAAATGAAGCAGACTGAAATCTTCAAAACAGCTAAATAATTGCGATAAAATGCGAGAAAATATCCGACAAAACCTCTCCTCCTTCTACATTCAGAAACTCGCGCCGAAGCTTGATGCATGCGTGAATACCCGTTGGCGTTGCATAAAGTGCATGCGCAGAGGCCGACCAGGCGCGTTGCCTGAAGATGCACACGTTACGCGATAACGTCATTGGCACATGCGCTAACCAGTCCTGGCAAGCCAGAACGTAGCACATGCGCAGAGAGCAGGAGACCATCTGCGCATGTGCGCACTGCGGCGCAGACAGATGACGCCAGTGGTGGCCAGCGTTGTCAGGAATCACTATGATAAATTAAAGGGTACAATTCTAAAGGGGGTGCAGGAGCAGAGGGACCTGGATATATATGCACAAATTATTGAAGGGGCAGGTCAAGTGCCCAGGAATCCTAGGTTTTTTAAGTAAGGGCATAGAGTATAAAAACAAGGAAGTTATGATTAATTTGTATAAAACATTGGTTGAGCCTCAACTGGAGTATTTTGTCCTGTTCTGGGCATCACACATTAGGAAGGAAGTGAAGGCATTAGAAAGGTGCAGAAAAGATTCATATGAATGCTTCCAGGGATGAGGAACTTCAGTTACATGGATATGTTGGAGAAGCTGGGACTGTTTTCCTTGGAGAAGATTAGGAGGAGATTTGATAGAGGTTTTCAAAATCATGAGGGGTCTGGACAGAGCAGATAGGGAGAAACTGTTCCCATTGGCAGAAAGATCAAGAACCAGACGATACCGATTTAAGCTGTTTGGCAAAAGAAGCAAAGGCAACATGAAGAAAAACTTTTTTACGCAGCGAGTGGTTAGGATCTGGAATGCACTGTCTGAGAATGTGGTGGAGGCAGATTCAATCATGACTTTCAAAAGATAATTGGACAATTATCTGAAGAGAAAATGTTTGCAGGGCTATGGGGAAAAGGGGAGTGGGACTGGGTGAGTTGTTCTTGCAGACAGCGAGGGTAGACACAACAGGCCGAATAACCTCCTTCTGTGCTGTAACCATTCTATGATTCTATGAATAATCTTCATATTTTTCTTTGTTCCAAAAAACATTACATCATGCACCATCTGAAGTTGTGTGTTCAGTTTTGGGCACCATTCACAACTTCTCAGATAATGAAGCAGGCAGTGCCCACATGCAGCAAGACCTGGACAGCATTCATGCTTGGGTTGAAAACTGGCAAGCTAAATGCATGTCACACATGAGCCAGGCAATGACCATCTCTCAAGAGAGAATCTAACCATCTTCCCTTGATAGTCAAGAGCATTATCATCGCTGAATGTCCCACCATCAACATTCTGAGGGTTACCATTGATCAGAAACTTAACTGGACCAGCCACATAAATACTGTAGCTACAAGAGCAGGTCAGAGGCTGGGTATTCTGTGGAAAGTAACTCACCGCCTGACTCCCCAAAGCCTTTCCACAAGGCACAAGTCAGGAGTATGATGAATATTCTCCACTCTCCTGGGTGAGTGCAGCTCCAACAATGCTCAAAAAGCTCAAAATCATTCAAGACAGAGCCGCCCACTTGATCGACACTCCATCCACCACCTTAAATATTCACTCCCTCCACCACTGGAACACTGTGGCTACAGAGTGTATCACTTTCCAAGCTGCAACCTCTACTACCTAGAAGGACAAGGGCAGCAGGCACATTGGAACATCATCACCTAAAAGATCCCCTCCAAGTCACACACCATCATGACTTGGAAATACATCTCCCTTCTGTAATATTACTTGTTCCTTTGATATATGAACTATTGTAAGACTCACAGGACTGCAAGTAATATCCAAAGAAAACATTTTTTTTTATTATAACTTAACTAGAGCATATACATACAAACGGTTACTGCATGAGCCACATCTAAACGCATCTTACTCTGTTGGGCTATACCCACAACTTCCTGGGCATGTGTCAGAACATCACTTCCTCTGGTGATCTTCACTTGCAGCTCTTAACATGGCCCTCTCTTATGCTGGTCCCTTCTTAAGGTCTTCCCACAACACCTTCCTTCATTGATGCTGAGTCAAAATCCTGGAACTCACTCACTAACAGCACTGTTGGTGTACCTCCACCACATGGACTGCAGCTGTTCAAGAAGGTGGCTCAGCAACACCTTCTCAAGGGCAAATCAGGAAGGGAAATAGATGCTAGGCTGGCCAATAATGCCCACATCCCATGAACAAATAAAGAAAAACGCAGGTAAGATATATTGGCTTTGGAGGGGATAAGGCGGCATATGATACACCAGGACGATGCCAGGGCTTCATGGTTAAATTGTGAGAACAGGTTGCATAAACCTGGTTTGTATTGTTCTGAGTTTAGAATGTGAGGGATAATCAAACTGAAGTCTTTAAAATGATAGGGGAATTCAATAAAATAAATACCGAGAAATTCCAAAGCAAATAAGCGTAATCTTAAAATTAGAGCTATCCCGTTTAAACGTAAAACTAAGAAGCAAGTTTTTACAGTAACAGCTGTTGATGTATGGAACTCTGTCTGCTGTGGTTGTTGGGTCATTTGTAATTTTAAAGACCGTGATCAATATATTTCTGTTAGGTAAGGATACTAAGTCATATGGAGCAAAGGCGGGAAAATGGAACTGAGGTACAGTTTAGCCATGATCTAACTGAATGGAGGAATAAGTCCATGAAACTGAATGGTCTATTCCTCTTCCTATATTCTATTTGCTTCATAAATTCTGTCCTGAACTTCACTGGACATACAACAAGTTTTTTTTAACTCTTCAAGGAAACCTATTTGTCAAGATGGTGAATTGAATCATTTTTCTCTAAATGATTTCAGTGAAAAGTGATTATAGGCACTAATGAAAGTGTAATGACAGTTGTGTTTTGTCACAGTTAAGTTTTGAAGATTGATCAATCAGATTGTTGGACAAGACAACAAAACAGTGTAGTGAATAATAACGATTGGTTCACCAAATTTATGGTCTGAATATCTTGACTATGAACTTAGGAGAGCACAACCTGTTCTACTTAACTGCAGACAGCCTTTCATTAAGATCATGAAGTGATGGAGATGAGGAGAATTTTTTTTTCTTTCAAGAGAGTTGTGAGTCTTTGGAACTCTCTTCCCCAGAGAGTGGTGAAGGCAGGGTCATTGAATACTTTTAAGGCAGAGGTAGATAAATTCTTGACTAACAAAGGAGTCAAAGGGTATCAGGTGCAGGCAGAAAAGTGGAGTTGAGGTCACAATCAGATCAGCCATGGCAGAACAGGCCCGAAGGGGCCTACTCCTGCTCCTAATTCGTATGTTCGCACATTTGTATCATTCACCTAATCTAGCTATGCCTGTGCCATCAACAACACTGACAGAATGCTTCCCTAAACTTAAGGACCACAAAATTGGACAGAGCCCGAAAATGGGTACAGGTATCAAAATGCCCTGCTCTGAGGCTGCAGTTGTGGTTGAAGTAGGTGGCAGATCTCAGTGAGGACCTCCTTACTGAAGTCTGACACACTGTTAGTTGCTGATTTCATGTAGGAAAATTGCTCCCTGAACACACTGGGTGGATATGGCCTCCTGCTGAGAGCCACTCCCCCCTCCTCCTCCTCCCTCTTCCAGAAGCTTGTTCTGCTCTGTATCGCTTCTGCTAATTCTCTCCATCATGCTGTAGGCCAAGGGTAATGCATATTACTACACCCATGTCTGTGAGCCAGTGATTTGTGCAGAATCTTTGAAGTCAGGATAAAGTCCTACAGCATGTGCCACACATGCCCTGCAGACTTCAGCAACTTTAAACAACTCTAAAGATCACCCAACACTTTTACAATCACAGCAAGAGTCAGTGCAAATAAATCAGCAACTAACCTGTAAGCAGCGGGTCATCCCTTTAAATAGTGCTGGTGGGGTTTCTTCATGCTGCTGAACAAATGTTCAGCTGTGTGAGGTTAAGAGAGGGCATTTGTTGAAGTGTTGAGTTCCAAAATAACAGCACTGGTGTCAAATCAGCATTACACACTGAATGACGTCATGATCTGCCTACTCTGCATGCTTCCAGCGAACACTCGCTATATGTGTACTAACACCCTCACCAAAAAGGCATCCAGCGCGGCTAGCACCGGAGATTTGCAGGTGTGCTGTGGATACTATTTTGGAGGCAAAATGGCACCCATAGCACCAAAATAACTGGTGCTATTGAACCAAATTTCATGGTTAAAGTTTTTCAGATAAATGCAATATCAAACCTTAGGGTTTTTTAAAAAAAACATTCTTCCACAAATCACATAAATTCTATTCCCTTATAAATCTGCAACTAAATATGATAGTCCAGCTGCAAGATGATCACAGAAAAAAATTGCCTTAAAGTGTATAGTTACAGCAGTTTCTAAAATTCCTAAGTACAGTTCTCACTATAATGACCTATGATACTGCCATCTACTGTTGAATGTCATATAATTATACAGTATTGAGTAAACGCTCCAAATTCACACTCACTGAGCTGCAGCTGCCAAAAGTACATATTGAGAACATGAGCACAGACGTCAGCAGACCCTGCAGGAATTTGTAAAGTTATCCCTCACAATTCTATTTTTGGGCTAATATGTGAGAGAGGGAAGAATATTAGATTGGTAAAATAGACACTCTCAATAAAAAAACAAATACATAAATGATATTCTTCTGATGGGAGAAGGGAGCCATTGTGAGATGTCAAAGTCGAGGGAGTTGCCCTGAATATGGGCAGATCCACAGGTATGAATTTGTGAAAGAAAGAATTCATAAATCTACATTAACAATTGCAGTTCCACTTTATATTGGAATAATGAAATATAAACAAATTAATAGGAGTCAATACAATATTATGGGCTTTGGAAAAATCCCACAAACTGAGAATCATCATTGGGCTACACCCTGGGATTTTACAACATCTCTTTTGCCCTGTTCTGACATTTCATCGAATTGAGACTTGAGAACCTAAGGTTCTGACTTATAGAAGAAGCCTGTTGGGATGGAGGTGATCCTTCTCTTAGGGCTGCTGAGGCCTGAGATGGACCCATGGCAGATTGTTTCTCTGGGACTACAGATGTGCTACCTGATGTACTCCAGTAATATGAGCAGATTACTCTTGAATGAAAAGAGAATAGATTTAATGGTCTGTAACCGTCTACTAAACTTCTCTTTTCCTTGCTTTTATCTCTCAAGTTTACACAAGATATAAATGTATGGATACATGTGATGTAAGGTGACTTGAAGGAATCTGAATGTTGGAGTACTGGCAGCTGTCGATTCCATGCTTGCTGTTAACTGCCACAGGGAAGTGTTAGAACACTTAGGACATCAATGCACACTTTTACCAGCCCTCCCGGGTTGGGCTGGGAAGTTGGGGATGGTGGTGGGAGTGTGAAATGCAGAGGGAATGTGGGGGTGGTGGTGGGGGGGGTTGGGGGTGGAGGACCCATTGCCCTCCTGTCACCGAAGCATTCTGCTATGGTGACAGGAAGATGGCGGACAGCCCTCGAGCCCAGAGGGCACTTCTGCCATTTCAGTGGCCAATTAAGGGCCTCTTCACACTGCCTCTGGCATTGTACCAGTGGTGGGTCGGCCCTCTGCCGTGTGGGGAGATCTCCTGGTGACCTCTAGCAGCCTCCCTGTGGGCTTGTTGCGGGGGCCTTCTAATTGGAACATCGGAGCAGAAGTAGACCATTCAGCCCATCTAGCCTGACCTGCTATTCAATATGATCATGGCTGATCATCCACTTGAATGCCTTTTTCTCACACTATCCTCATATCCACTTCTGTCATTTGTATTTAGAAATCTGTCAATCTCTGCTTTAAACATACTCAATGACTGAGCTTCCACAGCCCTCTGGAGTAGAGAATTCCAAAGATTCACAGCCCTCTGAGTAAAGAAATTTCTCCTCATCTCTGTCCTAAGTGGCTTCCCCCTTATTTTGAAATTGTGTCCCCTGGTTCTAGATTCCCCAACCAAGGGAAACATCTTAGCTGCATCTACCCTGTCTATCCCTTTAAGTATTTTGTAGGTTTCAATGAGATCACCTCTCATTCTTCGAAACTCAGGCCCAGTTTCCTCAAACTCTCTTCATAGGACAGTCCTGCCATCCCGGGAACAAATCTGGTGAACCTTCACTGCACTCCCTCTATGGCAATAATATCCTTCCTAAGGTAAGGGGATCAAAACTGCACACAGTACTCCAGGTGCGGTCTAACCAAGGTTCTATACAATTGAAGCAAGAATTCACTACTCCTGTACTCAAATCCTCTTGCAATAAAGGCTAACATACCATTAGCCTTCTTAATTGCTTGCTGCACCTGCATGTTAGCTTTCAGTGACTTATTGACAAGTACACCCAGGTCCCTTTGTACATCTACACTTTCTAATCTCTTACCATTTAAGCAATATTCTGCACATCTGTTCCTCCTACCAAAATGGATAATCTTACATTTTTCCACATTATATTCCATCTGCCACATTCTTGCCCATTCACTAAGTCTGTCCAAAACCCCTTGAAGTCACTTTGCATCTTCCTCACAACACACATTCCCACCTAGTTTTGTGTCATCCGCGAACTTGGAAATATTACATTTGGACCCCACATCCAAATCATTGATATATATTGTGAACAGCTGGGGCCCAAGCACTGATCCCTGCGGTACCTCACTAAGCACAGCCTGCCAATGTGAGAATGACCTGTTTATTCCTATTCTCTGCTTTCTGTCAACCAATCCTTAATTCATGCCAGTATATTACCTCCTAGCTCATGTGCTCTAATTTTGCTAACCAACCTCCTGTGGGGGACTTTGAAAGCCTTCTGAAAATCCAAGTATACCACATCCACTGACTCCCCTTCACCAATTCTGTTAGCAACATCCTCAAAAAACTCTAACAGGGTCGTCAAACATGATTTTCCATTCATAAATGTATGTTGACTATGCCCAATAAGTGCCCATTTATCACATCCTTTAGAATAGATTCCAGCATTTTCCCAATGACTGATGTAAAGCTAACAGGTCTGTAATTCCCTGTTTTCTTTTTCCCTCCCTTCTTAAATCATGGGGTGACATTTGTGACCTTCCAATCTGCAGGAACCGCTCCAGAATCTATAGAATTTTGGAAGATGATCACCAATGCATCCACGAGCTCCATAGCTACCTCTTTCAACACTCTGGGATGTAGAATATCAGGTCTTGGGTCTTATCAACCTTCAGCCCCATTAATTTCGCTAATACAACCTTCTTACTAATACTAATTTCATTCCATCCCCCATTCCCCCTAATCCCATGGATTTCTAATTCTGGGAGATTTCTTGTATCTTCCTCAGTGAAGACAGACACAAAGTAATCATTTAGCTTCTCTGCCATTTCTCTATTCCCATTATAAATTCTCCTGACTCTGCCTGTAATGGACCCACATTTGTCTTAGCCAAACGTTTCCTTTTTATATACTTGTAGAAGCTTTTACAGTCCGTTTTTATATTTGTTGCTAGCTTAACTTCATATTCTATTCACCCTTTATCAGTTTCTTCGTCCTCCTTTACTGTATTCTAAAATCCTCCCAATCCCCAGGCTTACTACTATTTCTGGCAACTTTATAGACCTTTTCTTTTAATCTTATACAATCCTTAATTTCCTTTATTATCCACTGTTGACTGCCTTTACTTTTGGGGTTTTTGTGCCTTGAAGGAATGTATAGTTGCTGTAAACTATGTAAAATTTCTTTAAAGACTATCCATTGCCTATGTACAGTCATACCTTTTAATGTATTTTCCCAATCCACTTCAGCCAATTTGCCCCTCATACCTTCATAATTTCCTTTTTCAAATTTAACACCCTGGCTTCACTTCCAAACATAAGGTAAATTCTATCATATTATGGTCCTTTATCCCTAAAGGTTCTTTTACAACAAGATTATTAATTAGCCCTTTCTCATTACATAATGCTGGATCTAAAATAGCCTGTTTTCTAGTCAGTTCCTCAACATACTGCTCTAGAAAACCATCCCTAACACATTCCAGAAACTTGCCTTCCACAGCTTTAGTGCTCATTAGGTTTACCCTGTCTATATGCAGATTGAAGTCACCCATGATTACTGTATTACCCATGCTACATACTTCTCTAATCTCCTGATTAATACCATAGCCCACATTACCACTACTGTTTGGTGGCCTATAAACAAATCCTACCTATGTTTGCTGCCCCTTGCTGTTTCTTAGCTCCACCCAAAGAGATTCCACATTTTGTTCTTCCGATCTGAGATCTTCCTTTACTAATGTATTGATCCCATCCCTTATTATCAGCGCAACCCCTTGTCCTTTTTGCCTGTCCTTCCTAAATGTTAAATATCCTTGAATGTTCAACTCCTAGTCTTGGTCACCCTGTAGCCACGTTTCTGTTATGGCAATGAGATCATACCCATTTACCTCTATTTGGGCCTTTAAATCATCTACCTTGTTGCGAATGCTACGTGCATTCAGGTAGAGTGCCCTTTACCTTCTCTTCTTGACATTATTTTGCATTCTGAGCCTAGTTGATGCTTGCCTTAGTTTCGCCTGCCTTCTACTGTCACTTGCTACTTTTCTAACTCCTGCTGCCAGCTTTACTTCCTTCCAATTTGAACTACCCCTCAGGTTCCTATCCCCCTGACAAGCTAGTTTAAACCCTCTCCAACAGCACTTGCAAATCTCCCTGCAAGAATATTAGTTCCGGTCCTGTTAAGGTGTAGCCCGTCCATCTTGTACAGGTCCCACCTGCCCCAGAACCGGTCCCAATGCCTCAGAAATCTGATGCCCTCCCTCCTACACCAATTCTCCAGCCACATGTTCAATCGATCAAACCTCCTATGCTCACTAGCACGTGGCACTGGGAGTAATCCTGAGATTACTGCTTAGAGGTCCTGCTTTTTAATTTTCTTCCTAACTCCCTAAAATCTGCTTTCAGGACCTCATCCTTCTTCCTACCTATGTCATTGGTATCAGTGTGGACCACGAAATCTGGCTGTTCACCCTCCCCCAGAAGGATGTCCTGCAGCCGCTCTGTGACATCCTTGACCCTGGCACCAGGGAGGCAAGCACATCATCTGGAGTCACGTTTACTGCCGCGGAAACGCCTGTCTGATCCCCTGACTATTGAATTCCCTATCACTATTGCTCTTCCACACTTCTTCTTTCCCTACTGTGCAGCTGAGCCACCCGTGGTGCCACAGACTTTGCTCTGGCTGCATTACCCCGAGGAACCATTGCTCTCACTGGTATCCAAAATGGAAAACCAATTAGCAAGTGCGATAGACTCAGGTGACTCCTGCACTGCCTGCCTGGTTCTCTTAAACTACCTGGCAGTCGCCCATTCCCTCTCTGTCTGCATGCTCCTGACCTGCAGTGTGACCACCCCCCTAAACATGCCTCACGGATGCACAACAGTGATTTCAGCTCGAGTTCCGAAACCAAGTTCAAGCTTCTGCAGCTGGTGACACTTCCTGCAGATGTGCTCGTCTAGGACACGTGGTACGTCCATGACTTCCCACATACCGCAGGATGTACATTCCACTTGGCCAAGCTGATCTGCCATAACATAACTTTAAAAACCTTTTATTACAATGAGAAGTAAAATAACTTACCAGTTACTCACCAATAAACTTCTTCCCCTGTACCGAAGAGAGAGGCAGCTACTGGAGGCTGAAAAAAGGTAGAAGAAAGAAAGAAAGAAAGATTGGGCACTCTGAGGCCCATGGAGGGGCCTCCAGAAGTAATGATCACCCCACAGAAACACCCCACCCCTGCCCTCACCAAAACCTACCCTCCCATCACCGGCCCCGGTGACCCCCATCCCCACGTACCTTGTTCCCAGAGCAGCATTCATTGATGTGTCCTCTTGGCTGGGTGCAGTCCCAGCAGTGGCCACCGCTCCCGGTGGTGCTGCTAAGAGTGAAGAGCTGCCGGCTCTCCAATTGGTTGGCAGCTCTTGGAGGCAGATCCATGCTTTTAAAGGGACAGAAGCCACAACGGCATCTAATTGGCTTCTGGCTGGGTTTAAAATGCAGCTGGGAGTCCCTCAAATGGCCGAGGTGGGGTTGCCCCCATTATTCAGGCCTGCCATCAGTGTCCTTACTGCCCCGACAAAATCCAGAGGTAGAGCTGCCACAGCACTTAACTTTGCTCTCCTTGTCAGCTCATTAAACCTTTTTGTGACTGCAGGGATGTCCTCTTGATTGGAGATGTTTCACTTAAGCCATTACCACTTACTTCCAAATAGCTTTTGCACACTATTTGTAAGCCATTTGCCTCAAAAACGAAAAAAAAAGTGCATTCCTCCTCTGCTTTATCTCACCAAACAGATGATCTAATTGACTCTACATAAAATTATCTGCTCTTCTTTACCATCCTGCTTGCTGCTGGCATTTCTAGTTCCTAATTACTTGGGCCTCCTAAAACATTTCAAGCCGATTTCTGATGGAATCATAACAATGTACTGTCCAGAATTGTGCTAATCAGCTGAGAGTGGGATTTTCAATGATTTTAGATTTTGAGATACAGCACTGAAACAGGCCCTTCGGCCCACCGAGTCTGTGCCGACTATTAACCACCCATTTATACTAATCCTACACTAATCCCATATTCCTATCACATCCTCATCTGTCCCTATATTTCCCTACCACCTACCTATACTAGTGACAATTTGTAATGGCCAATTTACCTATCAACCTGCAAGTCTTTTGGCTGTGGGAGGAAACCGGAGCACCCGGAGGAAACCCACGCAGACACAGGGAGAACTTGCAAACTCCACACAGGCAGTACCCAGAATTGAACCCGGGTCGCTGGAGCTGTGAGGCTGCGGTGCTAACCACTGCGCCACTGTGCCGCCCATGGGGTCAACGTCTGCCCATAAGGACACACTTGAATCCTGAACTGCCTCACATCCAACGGCAGATGGCAGACATCAAAATTTGGGGGCGTAAGGGAGAGATTTTCAGGCTGTCTGCTGGAAATAGTGTCCCAGAAATGGTGGCATAGGACCTGCCATCCCCTTCCTGCCGACAGTGTGCTGAGTGCTACCTTTTCAAGGGCCTACCATTCGGAAGCTGGAGCATCTGCCTGAGTCATGTGGTAGGCCTTTTAAAATACAAATCAGAGCCCAATGAAATACATAGACCATGATTTCCATTTTAGGACTCAACATGCCCAGTTGAAGCGGGTAGTCCTGTCAAAGAAGGGCCAAAAGGTAAATTTTAATTTACTTTTGTTGGGCTAGAAAAAGCAGGAATGCTTGTCATGCTCCACAAAAACAACCTGGGATGCTGCTGCATGGAGACTCCCACCTACTGGAGCTCATGAGCTGCCCTGTGGCATAGGTTTCCCACCCACCAGCCTTACATTAACAAAGCTCAGCAATCAAAATGGACCAGGCCTTCCAGTCACCTGCACTATCAGATGGCCACCTAGCACAATTCACTGACCTGCTGCCCAAAAATCGCACGGTGGAATAATCTACTCCTACGTGTCCCAGTTGGAGAGGGAACAAGCGCAACTTTGCACTCTGCCGTGGAGCTGATTTCCCCCTCACATGCTGCAATATCATAAATAAAATTGAGAGGACTCCTCTGACTTGTGTATCTAGAAAAATTCCCAAAATATATTTTTTTTTATTTAGAGATACAGCACTGAAACAGGCCCTTCGGCCCACCGAGTCTGTGCCGACCAACAACCACCCATTTATACTAATCCTACATTAATCCCATATTCCCTACCACATCCCCACCATTCTCCTACCACCTACCCTACACTAGGGACAATTTACAATGGCCAATTTACCTATCAACCTGCAAGTCTTTGGCTGTGGGAGGTAACCGGAGCACCCGGCAGAAACCCACGCGATCACAGGGAGAACTTGCAAACTCCGCACAGGCAGTACCCAGTTTCGCTGGGGGTGTGAGGTTGCGGTGCTAACCACTGCGCCACTGTGCCGTACTAAATAACGTTTAGTATTTCTCTAGAAACTTTGGATAGTTAAAATATTCCCACGTTTCTTTGTTGTTTGTACACTGTTTGGTTGCACATAGCAATGGGCAGGGGGTAATCACCTTTTCTTCCCAGCATCCACATATGGATACTGTCTAGCATGGTCACCAACAGCAGTCGGCAGCCAGCAGGCCACCTGATTGTTTCTCCTTCCTTAATCCTGGGATGCTGGAGACAAATCTCATCTTAAATTTTTGTTTGTTTTAAGATTTTTTAAAGGTATTTTCTACATAGTCATAGAAATCAAAATATTTAGCTACCTCTCCAGAAGTATTGGAGATGTTAACATTCTGCTCTTGCAGCTGTCCATCTGTCTTTCAACACAATAACATAATAATCTTGTACATTTGTCACATCAGTTGACCTATTAGGGAAATATAATGCTGCGATAGAAATGATATTTGTTTTCAGTGATATCTCACTTTTTAGCCTTATGATTGTGTCACATTTTATCAATGCAGAATTCTCTGCTGAGATCCTACCACCACTCCTTTCCCCATCAGTAGGTCAATAAATAAATGCACCGCATGGTGTGACATTGATCCATACTGGCCTGGTTCTCTGGTTTGATCCCTATGGGAATTAACTGTCCTGAACCAGGGCAGCAGCTGGAATTCTAGGGTGGGGAAAACAGCGCTATATTTGAATTCACACTGCCAGACTAGGGAGGGGGGAAATTCACAAAGGTTTCTATTGCAGACTATTATTCAATAAGCCCACTCTCATTCTCAATCTGGGTTCACATAGGAAAATGGGTAATAGGCAGGCGATGCTGTCTCTGAATCGGCATCTCACAATGAGTTCCTGTTTTAATGAATGAAAGGCAAGGGGAAAGAACTGGAGAAAAACAGAAAGAAAAACAAATAAAGATAGCTCTAGTGAAATTTAAGATAGCGAGCAAGCAAATGTTGCATCTTCAACTTTTATGGTTTTAATAATTGAAATAATGTTCGGTGGATTTGAACCAAATTTGAGTTTACCTCACCATTCATGTTGAAGAAGAGATTGCTTATGGCAAAATGATCAGGTGCATGAAGTCTCATAGGGGGAAATTTTAACCACAAAAATGGGCTGATTTGGGTCAGTTTGGTGGGCGGGGGGGGGGGTGCGGGGGTGCGGGTTAAAGTCTTAAAAATCAGAATTCCTACACCAACCCGCCTGCAGCCCACCCACTTACGGTTTTAACAGAGGTGGCATGGTGATCTGCAATCAGCCCACTCCAGGGAGACGGGTTTGCATTTTAAAATGTTATAATCTGGCTGTAATTGTCATTGTACTTCGACTTTTTGAATTTAACTGTCATTACGACCGTGGTTGGAGGAATGCATTGTCTTTCTCTCATTCCACTACTCCACTGGTCGCAACATAGGTTTAAATGTTTTACTCAGTTACCGATATGGCCAATTAAATACTTTATATTAGTTTCAGAATAAAAAAAATCCACCAACCAGGTTTCTTTAATAAACAACAAAATTATTGATTTATTATAAAACAAGACTTATTCAATAACGATGCAAAGCTTATTAGCACACAGTTTGAAATATGAAACTATAAATAACCTTCTAAAATAACCTAACGCACACGTGCACATGCACACACACCGGTTAAAGAAAAAAAATAAAGAACAATAAAAAACTGGCTCTGCAGCGATCAACTTTTAAAAAATACTTGGGCCAAGTTATTGTCAATTCTTGAAGAAAAAGGATAAGATATGGAATGTTCTAGATGGCCTTTGGTCTGGCATCCGGGTACACATAGACGGCTGTCACTGGGATCTTTCTGGAGCAGTTCTGTTCAGGAGACATCAAGGAGTAGTCTTGCAGGCTTTTCAGGAGAAATACTACATCAGTAGTTTCAGCTATCACACTGGATTCTCAGAAGTTTTTCCAAAACAGGTGGAAAAGCATAAGTTGGGTGTCTTCTCTCTTAACAGGCCACACACCAACTGAGCATTCAAACAGTCCAAGCCAAATCAAAAAGCCAAGACTCCCGACAACCATAAATCTAGAAATGTGGCATCGCTGTAAACAACTCCAATAGCCAGCAAGGCTTCTTATGTTTATTTTACCATTTCATTGTGTTACGACCAGGTGAGAAAGAGGTCTAGAGTTCCTTTCAGCCTTCACCTGGTCTTACCGTAACAGGGTTTAATTTTAAACACACTGTGTTTTTAGCTCCCCCTGGGAGAATCCTTGATCACTGCTTTCCAATTATAAGGCAAAGAAACCAGCACAAACAGGCTTTCTTAGGTTTAAAGAAGAAAAGTTGTAATTTATTAAATTTGAACTTAAACTCTAATTCGGTTAACGCCTACGGATACATGACACATCCATGCTAGTAGGCATATGTGATACACACATGCAAAAAGAGACAGAAAAGATCAGAAGAGAAATAAAGTGGAAAACTTTGAGGCAATATCTGAAGAGTTTTTGTGTTACGGTTGCTCGAGCTCACTGTAGAGTTCTTGATTGTAGGTAGATCTTGCTTTTCATTGGGGCCCAGTATTCTTTTTAAACCTTGTCGCTGTAGGAGACTTTTCTCTCTTGGGGTTCATGTATCTTCAGTTGATTTAGAGGCTTGTGAGGAAGAGATGGGGGCAGGCAGACAGGAGAGGCTGTGGCGAGCCAGCCAGGAGAGATCTTCTCAGTCCAGAAGCATTCTGCTTTCTGCTCAAACTGCTTGTACAAAAATTCAAAAAACTCAGGTTGCCCAGCAGGTTAGTCATGTGACTAGCTGGTTTAACCATGTCTGTTTGTGTATTCGACCATCTTAGCAGTCAACCTGGAATGCGAGCTCCCCTACCTTCAACATCTGATGATCAAAAGTCCATTGTGGGTTGACTGTGTCAGGGAATGGCTGCTTTGTCCTTCCAAGCACTTGTCTGTTATAATATGCCAATGGCTTTCCAGCCAAGATCTGGAATTTTTTTAAAGCAAGTCCTTTCTTCACTTCAACAACAGTTTGAAATTTAATGTCCATGTGGTGAAATTATTATGCCTCATGCTTGGCAGGTGGGGGTCTGCATGACAATTATCCCTTCAGTAAGTGTTTTCTTTTAGAAAATGCGAAGTGTCCTTCCAATAACCCTTTAAAAAAAACAAATCCAGGCATCTCCTTGGTCTTTCAAATGAACCAATTTTCACAATCTTTTAAACACGAGTCCTATAAAACCTACCTTCCCCACGAGGCCTCCGACCTCCCCCACAAGGCTTACGATCCCCCCCACTGAGGTCTCTGCCCTCCCCCCCACAAGGCTTCCAAACCTCCCCACTGAGGCCTCTGACCTCCTCCCCACAGGCCTCTGACCCCCTCTCCCAAGCCAATTCCCACCCCCCCATAGGCCCCCGATTCTCCCACGTAGCACTTCAACCCCTTCCCCAGGCCTCTCATTCCTGCTCCACACCCTCGATTCCTCCCTTCGGGCCTTTGATCTACCCCACCAGACCTCTGAGCCCCCCTACAAGGCCTCTGACTCTCCCCAAAGTCCAATCTCTCCCCTAAGCTCTGCCAACTGAGGCCTTGGCCTTCCCCCCACCATCCCCAAAACCAAGGCCTCCAACATCTCTCTCCCACTGAGATCCCCAATATCACCCCAACCCCCAAATCCCGGGATTCTGGGACTGATACCCAGGATGGGCAGCTTCATTCCTACCACACGCCCTCTGCCCCAGGGTCAAACTCCCCCCCCCCGGGATAAACCCCATTCACCATCCCTGGCACAGACTTACCTGGTCCTGAGGTCTCAACCGCCTGGTTCCCTGTCCAAATTGGAAACCAATCCTGTCAAGAGGCTGGCTTCCGGACAGAGAACGACTTGCCGTCATGACACACATGCTATGGAGTTAAAACTCAACAGCGTGTGGGGGGGGAAGTCCTGATTACCACGTTTCCCCACTCTGCTGGCCTCCTCAGACTTGGCCGGGCAGCTAAGTTAAAATCCAGTCTGTAATGAAACATGGCAAGAGCAGTTATGCAATGAAGTATAAAAGCTATAGAGGGCAGACTTGAGCTCTTAGTGCATGGAGGGAATGGCTCTGTGCTCTATATCTTTAATTTTCTGCTTGGGACTTTTAAGTTTAAGAAAATATCTATCTTAGAAAATACTTTTAGCAATTGATGATATGAAATAATTCTCTTAAAATCAGCTAAAGTAAATGTTGCTAGCATGGACTGGTTGGGCCAACTTGCCTATTTCTGTGCTGTATATTCTATGTAAAAAGTTATTTTGAAAATATGGGTCAAACAGAGAACAGTTACTCAATGACCAAATGAGACATATGTCTGACACTATATTCAGCTATGATTCATAGAAAATAAACATTTGAAAATTGTTCTTTTTTTTTCTTTCATGGGATGTGGGCGTCGCAGGCCAGGCCAGCATTTATTGCCCATCCCTAATTGCCCTTGAACTGAGTGGCTTGTTAGGCCATTTCAAGGGCATGTAAGAGTCAACCATATTGCTGTAGATCTGGAGTCACATGTAGGCCAGACCAGGTAAGGACAGCAGATTTCCTTCCCTAAAGGACATTAGTGAACCAGATAGGTTTTTACAACAATCGACAATGGTTTCATGGCCATCATTAGACTAGCTTTAAGTTCCAGATTTATTAATTAAATTCAAATTCCACCTTCTGCTGTGGTGGGATTCGAACCCATGTCCCCAGAGCAATACCTGGGGATCTGGGTTATAAGTCCAGTGATAATACCACTAGGCCACCGCCTCCCCTTGAATTAATTTCAATGGACAGAACATGAAATGTCTTTGTCTGAAACTTACAAATGATATGTCAACTGGGTTCTCCATAATCCTGTCCAAAATCACATAGGAAAGTAACAGAGAATGTCAGAAAATGTGGGTGGTGCCCGCAGAGACAGAGGCCTTGAGGCAGCCTGCTCTCCCTCCATTCCGCACCCAACACTTACCTGCTCAAGGTCTCAGTCTTGGCTGAGGAATTCATTGTGACATCTGATCAAATCATTGAAGCACTTTTGTCCATATGATGTGAGGCTCCATTGCAGCACCACTGGGATTTTGCAGCCTTGTAGCAGTGTGCTCCCTCTTGGCAATGGGAATCTCATTAGTATCCCAGCCTGCATTTTCCCAATCAGTGCTCTGTCCAAATACCACTCTCTAAGGGCCAGGAGCCCAATCGGGAAAGCAAACCTTGTATAGCTTTATTCAAAAATTGTGACATAGGACGTAAGCTTACAAATTAAGTGCATCCCACACAGGACACATATATAATACTGGATCTTCCATGGTGTTATTTACAGTGAGTTGAAGGATGCACTGTCTTACAGCAATGAGTGTGTTTTATCATGCGTGGCATAACATTGAATCCACTGAATTACAGTAATTTGATATGTTAAATATATTATAAGTGTGTAATGTAAAGTAATACATTTTGTATGGCAGAATACCTTTGGCAGCATAAACAGTGTCACCTCCAACTTGTAGTAAGCAGCAATATGGGAGGTCTGCTAATATAATATATATCTGCTAATATAATATATATGTATAATATACCTATATATATGCTAATACAATATATATTGTATTGTGGATCATGGCTGTTTGGAGGATACACTGCTTTATAACAAGAAGAATATTATGGTACATAATACTGACCAGTAAAAAAAACTTAGCTCGCAATAACAGCCCTGAATGAAAACAGCCTAATGAGACACAAGGACAAGAAATTAAACTGGAAGTGTAATGGGAGACAGGCTTGTCATAACTTATTCTGTGGACATAACCCACCATTCAATCATTTTTATTGCAAGGAAAAAGCATAAAATTACACAAAACATTGCCCTTTAAATTGTCCACTGATGCTCCATTATGGACTTATTAATGTCTCTCCTTGGCTGCTGCACATTAACAAAAAAATTTCACCATCAATGCATAAACAAATCATAAACAGCTTTCAAAGTTACATAAGCTTGGAATTTCCTTCTGCTCCGCCATTGTAACTTCAGCAGAAGTAAAGGGGAAACCCAGTTTTCGGCAAGGTTAGAGCATCGAAGCAGGAGCAACACTGAGGAAATTCCAAGCTGTGGTGTAACTGAACTCTACAGTTCACCCACATGTAGACCGATTTAATGTCAGCCCCCACTGCAGCACCACTAGCATTTTGCAGCCTCGCAGTAGTAAACTCACTCTTGGCAATGGGAATCCTATTAGGAGCTCACTCTGCAATTTCCCAACCAGTGCTCTGTGCAAACACAATCACAAAAACAACCTTGGAAAGCTTTATTCAAAAATTGTTTTTTTTATTCTTTCAGGGGATGTGGGCATCGCTGGCTATGCCAGCATTTATTGCCCATCCCTAATTGCCCTTCAGAAGGTCGTGGTGAGCTGCCTTCTTGAACTGCTGCAGTCCTTGGGGTGTAGGTACACCAACAGTGTTATTAGGAAGGGAGTTCCAGGATTTTGACCCTGCAACAGTAAAGGGACAGTGATATAGTTCCAAGTCAGAATGGTGTGTGGCTTGAAGGGGAACTTGCATGTGTGGTGTTCTCACGCATCTGCTGCCCTTGTCCTTCTAGATAGTAGTGGTCACGGGTTTGGAAGGTGTTGTATTGTGACATAGGATGTAAGGTTAAAATGTAAAGACAATAAGTGCATGCCAAACACTGATACATGTATGACATATAATTGTAAAATCCTAAACATGGGAACCTCAGTTTATGTTTTTTTTTGATTAACTCAAATTCATCGCTACTCTAAACCCAGATTACTTCCAATCTGTTGCAACTAGTTTTGAAGAACAACAGCCAGAAGAGGTAAGTATAGGTTTCAAAAGGTGTATTTTAGCAGCTTAGTTGTTATATAGAATGGGGTTAAAAAAACAGACCTGTCGCAGCAATTCTTAAAAAATGTCAGCTCATCTGAAAACTGTTTGCGTCAACTTCAATCAACAGTGGAAATAACTAATGTCCATGTGATTCGATCTGCCTAAACTTGGTGCAGGCCTCTAACCCAATTGACTGATTCTGACTGTCCCATCCTGGAAGGAAGGACTCAGCCAGAGCAGGTAGAAAACTGGGACAGTTTTTCACGCGTAGAATAGGAGCAATGTATATCAATTTCTAATGAAAAGGTCCTGCGACCCAAAAGTGTGACCCTTGCTCACAAATTCCCTACACTAGCCATAAAGATAATAGCAATCACCACAAAGACATCAACAACGCCCACATGATCACCACGACTTATTTTTGGGGTATTTAAGTTATGCAATATCACTTTTGAAATCCAGTGCCTGTACCAAAGATTTCTACGTCAGCCATTGTACAAGTCAACTGCAGAGTAAAGCTCAAAATCAATTAAAAGATACATAATATGCCTGGAATTTAGAACATAACTGTCAATTACTGGAAAACAGTTTAAAAAAGCTGAATTCAATCTTTTTAAATTACTTAATGCACTTTATCTATTATTCTCATCTTACCAGAAGAATTTCTGAGTAATTTATATTAAATTGCTTCTCTTATGCATATATTTAGACATCAAAATATATGAATTCAACTGACACTGACTCATTCCATTTTATATTATTCTTATCTAACATGATAGCTACTATTAAATTTAGCCATATTTGTGTGCATTTGTAAATATCCTCTAACTGTGTTTTAGTACTGTTATTTAATATACTTGTTTCATGATGGATGGAATTGAATGCCGTGTATCAAAATTTTAGGCTTATCATAATGTGCTCTTCATCCTAGAGTGTTGAAAGAGATGGCTACAGAGATAATGGATGCATTGGTGATCAATGTGGGGTGTTTAGGTTATGCATGTTAGCCTGACATCGGTAGTAGGGAAAATGCTAGAACTTATTATAAAGGGTCTGATTACTGGACACTTAGAAAATAATAGTCTGATTGGGCAGAGTCAGCATGGATTTATGAAGGGGAAATCTTGTTTGACAAACTTGTTGGAGTTTTTTGAGGATGTTACTAGCAGAATGGATAAGGGGGAACCAGTGAATGTGGTGTATATGGACTTTCAGAAGGCTTTTGATAAAGTCCCACATAGGAGTTTACTAAGCAAAATGAAAGCGCATGTGATTGGGAGTAATATACGAGCATGGATTGAGGATTGGGTAACAGGGAGAAAACAGAGAGTAGGAATAAATGGGTCATTCTCAGGTTGGCTGGCTATAACCAGTGGTGCACTGCAAGGATCATATCTTGGGCCCCAGCTGTTCACAATCTATATCAATGATTTGGATGTGGGGAACAGTTGTAATATTTCCAAGTTTGTGGATGACACAAAACTTTGTGAGTCGTAAGGAGGATACAAAGAGGCTTCAAAGGGATTTAGACAGGCTGGGTGAGTGGGCAAGAACATGGTAGATGGAATATAATGTGAATAAGTGTGAGGTTATCCCCTTTGATAGGAGGAAAGGAGGTGCAGAGGATTTCTTAAATGATGAGAGACTGGAAAGTGTTGATGTGCAAAGCAACCTAGGCATATTGTTCATAAGTGTTACGACCCAGTGAGAAAGAGGTCTGGGGTTCCCTCTCAGCCTTCACCTGGTCTTACTGTAACAGGGTTTAATTTTAAACACACCGTGCTTTAGCTCCCCTTTGGTGAATCCTTGTTCACTGCTTTCCAATTATAAGGCAAAGAAACCAGCACAAATAGGCTTTCTCAGGTTTAAAGAAGAAAAGTAGAAATTTATTAAACTTAAGCTCTAACTCGGTTGACGCCTACAGATACACAGTGTGCCCATGCTAGCATGCATACGCGATACACACATGCAAATAGAGACAGAAAAGAGCAGAAGAAAAATAAAGTGGAAAAGTTTGAAGCAATATCTGAAGAGTTTTTGTTATAGTTCTCTGAGCTCACTGTAGAGTCCTTGATTGTAGGTAGATCTTGCTTTTCGTTGGGGCCCAGTATTCTTCTTAAACCTTGTTCGCTGGAGGACACTTTTCTCTTTTGTGGTTCATGTGTCTTCAGTGGATTCAGAGGTTTGTGAGAAAGAGATGGGAGCAGACAGGAGAGAGATCTTCTCAGTCCAGGAGTGAACAGGCTTTCTGAGTTCCAGCTGTTTGTACAATTCAGATAAACCCAGGTTGCCAAGTAGGTTAGTCGTGTGACTAACTGGTCTGACCATGTCTTGGATTGTATTACCTTCATAGTCTCTGGAATGTTCCTCTTACACACAATACCTGGTGATCAAGGTCCTTTGTGGATTGAATGTGTCAAGGAATGGTCCTTTGTCCTTCCAATCACCGTCTGTTAATATGCAAATATCTTTGCCAGCCACGGCTGATCTGTTTAACATGTCCTTTCTTCACTCCAGTAACAGTTTAAAATCAATGTTCATGACAAAATTAATGTGCCTCTTTCTTGGCAGGTGAGGGCCTAGCATGACATGTCACTGAAAGCTAGCATGCAGGTGCAGCAAGCAGTTAGGAAGGCAAACGGTATGTTAACCTTTATCGCAAGAGGATTTGCATACAGGAGCAAAGAAGTCTTGCTTCCATTGTATAGAGAATTGGTGAGGTAGCACCTGGAATATTGCGTGCAGTTCTGGTCACCTTGCCTGAGGAAGGCTATACTTGGTGGCATTGTCCTATGAGGAGAAATTCAGGAGACTGGGTCTGTATTCCCTGGAGTTTAGACAAATGAGAGGCAATCTCATAGTAACTTACAAAATTCTTAAAGGGATAGACAGGATAGATGCCGAAAGGATGTTTCCCCTGGGTGGGGGGATCCTGGACCAGGGGACACAATCTCAGAATAAAGGGCAAGGCATTTAGGACTGAGATGAGGAGGAACTTCTTCACTCAGAGGGTGGTGAATCTTTGGAATTCTCTGCCCACGAGAGTGGTGGAAGCTCAGTCACTGAGTTAGTTCAAGACAGAGATCGATAGATTTCTAGTTGCTAATGACATCAAGGGATATGGGGATAGTGCAGGAATATGGCATTGAGGTAGATGATCAGCCATGATCCAGAATGGCAGAGTAGGCTTGAAGGGATGCATAACCTACTCCTGCTCCTATGTTCCTATGTTATTAAAATTCCAGGTAGATCAGATATATTCGATTAAAAATATTTTCATGTGTGGTACCTTTATCAGCAATGATGTTTGTTCAGAAATAAAGAATGGTACGTTATCTGCAGTATAGTAATTAATTGGGATGTGAATTTAAGTTCTTTGGAAGACAATATCTACTATTATAATGTTAAGCCAGTCTATTTGCTTTCGAGCACTGACTATGGTCACAGCGAGCTGCCTGCATGGAACACAAATCAGAAATTTGAGTTGATATGCATGATTTTCCAAACATTTTAAAATAATGTTTGGGATATTGTGTACAGCATGAGCTTGGAATCCCCAAAGAATGCAAAGTCACATAATTACCCCTTAGATGTTCAGCACTTCATTTAAAATTGTGGTCTGTTTTGTCTCATAATGTGACACAGAAGATTTTAACAGCATTATACAGTTTGCCATCGTTATTTGCCAATCTATTCAAAGGATATCAGAACTTTTTCAAAATGATGTGCTGTCTAAATCTGCTCTCCCTGGTAGATAGCTTCAGTTTCACCAGCAGAACATCTCATTGTCACTCGTCTCGCTGCAGTCTCACCAGCAGACACTCTCACCATCTGCAGTCTCACTATCCCCAGTGTCATCAGCAAACAGTCTAACTGTCCCCAGTCTCACTGGCAGACAGTCTGATTGTCCCAGTCTCACTGGTAGTCAGTGTCAATGTCCCCGGTCTCACCAGCAGACAGTCTGATTGTCCTCATACTGTCTCCAGTCTCATCAGCAGACAGTCTCACTGTCTCCAGTCTCACTGGCAGAGAGTCTGACTGTCCGCAATCTCACTGGAAGACAGTCTGATTATCCAAAGTCTCACCGACAGACAGTCTCACTGTTACCAATGTTCAGCTGTCCTCATTCTCCTCATTGTTTAGCTGTGCTGTTTTCCAAGGTGGGATTAGACTGGGTGGATCGTTTTTCGGCCAGCACAGACACGATGGACCAAGTGGTCTCTTTCTGTGCCAAAAACATCTATTATTCCATGATTCTCTCTAATGTTCAGTCTGACTGATCCTGCTCTCTTGAACAATCAGCCTCTGCCTGACTCTCCCTGATGTCTGCTGATCATATCCTCGATGACAATAGGTTCACTTTTTAGAATTGCATGGCCTTGGTTTCTTGGAAAGATTCATTTTTATCAGGGTTTCCACATTGGCAAATTTGAGATTTTGCCACTAATAAGGCAGCTGCACTGAAAATAAACCTTCGTAAATTACTAAGCCTGTGAAATTCAAATAGGTGTGCCAAATGGCATACAAGCAAAGCTTAATAGAAAATATGTTACTGGATGTTTAAGCCCGTGCCTAGGGTTTATAGAGTCATAGAGTTATACAGCATTGAAACAGGCCCTTTGGCCCATCATGTCCATGCCGGCCATCAAGCACTTATCTATCCTAATCCCATTTTCCAGCACTTGGCTATGGCGTTTCAAGTGCTCATCTAAATACTTCTTAAATGTTGTGAGGGTTCCTGCCTCTGCCATCCCTTCCAGATTCCAACCATCCTCTGGGTGGAAAAAAAATGTCCTCAAATCCCCTCTATACCTCCTGCCCTTTACCCTAAACCTATGCGTCCTGGTTATTGACATCTCTGCGAAGGGAAAACATTTCTTCCTATCTACCCTATCAATGCCCCTCATAATTTTGTATACCTCAATCAGGTCCTCACTCAGCCTTCTCTGCTCTAAGGAAAACAACCCTAGCCTATCCAGTCTTTCTCCATAGCTGAAATGCTCCAACCCAGACAACATGCTGGTGAATCTCCTCTGCACCCTCTCCAGTACAATCACATCCTTCCTATAGTGTGACGACCAGAATTGTACACAATACTCCAGCTGTGGCCGAACCAGCGTTTTATACAGCTCTATCATAACTTCCCTGCTCTTATATTCTATGCCTTGGCTAATAAAGGCAAGTATCCCATATGCCTTCCTAACCACCTTATCTACCTGCGCTGCTGCCTTCAGTGATCTGTTGACAAGTACACCAAGGACCCTCTGACCCTCTGTACTTCCTAAGGTTCTACCATCCATTGCATATTCCCTTGCCTTGTCCTCCCAAAATACATCAACTCACACTTCTTAGGATTACATTCCATTTGTCACTGTTCTGCCCATTTTACCATCTATATTGTCCTGTAATCTAAGGCTTTCTTCCTCTCTATTTATGGTCTACTGGTCTTAGTTTGGACACCACAGATCTATCCAATCTTAGAGGGGTGCTGATTTTTCTTTCAAAGCATTTGCAAAAATATACCAACCAAGGACCAATCGCAGTAGAATTTTCACTGTGTCCAGAAATGTTCTTCACTATTTAAGCAGACTGCCATTGTCTGTCAGCACATTATACCCTTTTCATTATACTATAATCATCATCCCCTGACTACACCATGACCTATATGAATTCAACTCATGTGAATATATTGCATCATATGTTGGAAGAGGAAGTACATAGTTATTGTTTCTGTAACTTCAGATAGGCTGGTTACTGGTAATGTGTCTTCAAGCACTATTTCAGTGAGCCTGAGATAGTGTATTAGCATATTACACCACCAACCTGACAATTTTAGCCACCCACCCATGATTTTGCATGCATTGAGATCTCAATCTCAGCCATATCTAATACCGATTTCTTCAGGGGAAATATTTGAGGGTGGGTTAATTGTCAACTGGTGGATTGTCCGTCATGTATCATCACTGCACAGTAATATTGAATTTTTACTGTAGGCTTTCCAGTGCTCATTTGGACTACTGAATGCAGCTGTACCTGATATGATTCATATTCAGTTGGTTCAGGTGGAAATGGCATTGATATGAGATGGTGGCATCGTGGTGATGTTGCTGAACCAGTAATCTAGAGGCCTGTGCTACTTTCCTGGGGACATGGGTTCAAATCCCACCACACCAGGTGGTGGAATTTAAATTTAATTAATAAAAATCTGGAATTGACAGCTAGGCCGGAATTTTACGGTGGGCAGAGGGGAACTATCCACCAGCCGAAAAGCCGGTGGCAATCCCAACTCCGCTGGGCCTAGGGATCAAGACCGCATTTTACGGTCCCCAGGCCCTCAGTTGGTCTTGGGCAGGACTTCCACATCATCGAGGCAGGAAGACCCTCCTAATGGAGCTGCCGGCCAATCAGTGGGACCGGGAACAGTGGTCACTGCTGGGGCTGCCATCCAGCTGAAGAATGAAGATGTCAGGGAGCAACGGAGAACGGCTAAGTTTTTTGAGCCTTGGCAGGGTGATCGGTCAGGCCCCGGCAATGCAAGGGGGATCGTTTGGGTCTGGCAGGGGGTGTGTTGGATGTTGGGGGAGGTTGGAGCATTGGGGCCGACCCTCCTTCAGGCACAGGGTGTCCAATCAGGAGGCCTTCCTCAGGCCATCATACTTTTATTAGGCGGCTTTTCTGAGGCCTGGGCTGCCCGCCTGTCAACGGTAAAATCCCCCTGGCGGCAGGCGGAGGCCCTTAAGTGGCCATTAACTGGCCACTTATGGGCTTTGATTGGCCTGGGGCATCGGACCATTTCTCACTGCCACCGCCCTGCATAAATTGGCGGCAGAGGTGGGAGCAGATTGGGAAGGGCCCTCCGAGCCTCCCACTCCATTTTACACAGCCCCGTCAAACCAGCCCGCTCTTTGAGGGGGGGGGGGCATAAAATCCCGACCCTAGTCTCAGTAATGGTGCCATGAAACTATCATTAATATGATAGTTTCCTTCCTTTAGGGAAGGAAATCTGCTGTCCTTACCTGGTTTGGCCTACATGTGACTCCAGATCCACAACAATATGGTTGACTCTGACCTGCCCTCTGAAATGACCTAGCAACCCACTCAGTTGTCAAGGGCAATTAGGGATGGGTGATAAATGCTGGCGTTGCCAGCAATGCCCACATCCCATGAAAGAATGAAAAAGAAGATCCCCCACATAACCTCCTTTGTGCCAGTCATCCTACTGACAGTGTTCTGATGAAACCTCCACATCTTTCAGATCATTTGACACATTACCAGTGCATCTCACTACATGTTCACAATGGCATTATTCCCCATAGAATTAATAATATTTGTAAAAACAGTCTGGTTCTAACAGACTGGTTCTAACAGACCTTACCATAGCAATGACTTAAGTGTTTTTGCCCCAAGTATGTTTCCATTAGTTATCTTTCAGTCTTTTGACCTTGATTCAATATACAGAATGTATTGATAGTAGATATGGGGGACTTTTATGATTGCAGATGGTAAATTTGAGCGTTAATGATTATAAAAGAGACTTTTTTGTTACAAGCTTCACTTCTTTTGTTTAATGTTCCTTATGATTTCCTCCTTTTGCCACTCCTTTCCTGAAGAACTCATGGGAGGCATGTTTCCAATGGATGACAATGATAACCTCCTGTATTGCTCAAATAGTGAAATGGTATTAGTGGACTGTTCAGCAATAGGAGACTTCACAACCTAGGCAGAACTTTTGCAATGCTAGAATGTGCAAATGTGCACTTCCAACTGAGTTGACTGGACTGTAATTAGGAGTGTGATTTTTCCGACATTGAAATACTGAGACTAGTTGCAATATTTTTATTGCTATTCGAATTGAGTCAAGTCAACTCAGCACAGACCAGAGATCATGTCCCACCTGTGATGGCACCAAAGATATAAAAGCATAAGCTACTAGATTGCTGTAAAAACCCAACTGGTTCACTCATTACCTTCAGGGAAGGGTTCCTGGCACCTCTACCTGGCCTGATCTACATGTGACCCCAATCCCACATTGCATGATTGGCTCTTAATGTCCAAGCAAGCTACTCAGTTGTCAAAAAAAAACAAATTGCTCAAGAGGAAGTTCTATCAGCTTTTTCCCACATCCTGAGAACAAATAGAAACTTACAAAGCACACCGTAGAGTCTGGCATAACAACAAAGAATGTCAGAAATAGGTATGTTATCACTGCAATTTGTAAATTAATGGATTTCTGCAAAACATGTCACACAAAATTTCTTTTAAAACAGGGAACAGATTCCTCTGACTTAGCCAAACTAAATACCGAAGGAGAAACATACAGGGTATGAGTTGTTTGCCAACAAAGGCAATATTGTGAATAATTTCCCAGCTGCCCTTATTGAGGCTTCTCCTTCTTGGCAGTTTTGTTTTCTTGTTACATAGAGTCATAGAGAGATACAGCATTGAAACAGGCCCTTCGGCCCACCGGGTCTGTGCTGACCATCAGCCACCCATTTATATTAATCCTACATTAATCCCATATTCCCTACCACATCCTCTCCTACATTAATCCCATATTCCCTACCATTCTCCTACCACCTACCTACACTACGGGCAATTTACAATGGCCAATTTACCTATCAACCTGCAAGTCTTTGGCGGTGGGAGGAAACTGGAGCACCCGGCGAAAACTCATGCGGTCACAGGGAGAACTTGCAAACTCCGCACAGGCAGTACCCAGAACTGAACCCAGGTCGCTGGAGCTGTGGTGCTAACCATTGCACCACTGTGCCGCCCACTATGAAAGTATGAAGGTAAATTGAAAGCAAAGTGCTGGAAATCTGAAACAGAAACAACAAGAGCTGGAAACAATCAGCTGGTCAGGCAGCATCTCTGGAGTGAAGAGACAGGATGTTTCAGTTTTCTCCAGATACTACCAGGCCCTCAAAAAGTAACTGGACCGACACATCTGAAAAATAACACAGTCCAATTTGAGTAATTGTATTGAATGCTAAGCAGAACACATCAGGAGAGAGGAGTTTAAAAAGAGCGTAAAGACCACCGGCAGAGACACAGCAGCAGAGCACATTGGGAGGGAAGAATTTAAAAAGAGCACGAAGAACTACCGGCAGAGATACAGCAGCAGAGCACATCGGGAGAGAGGAGTTTAAAAAGAGCGCTGGAACCACCAGCAGAGATACAGCAGCAGAGCACATCTCCACATCTCCAACAGCAGAGCACGTGATCAGAAAGAAAAATCGAGGTGTGACATCACAGGGAAGCAGATAGGTGATTGGCTGGGTGAGACTTCGGAGCTACAAACAGTGCGGGAGGGGAGAGAAAGCGGCGAGGCACAGGGAGCTAGTTGGTAAGTATCTGGTGGGTATTTTCTTACTTTCTTAGTTTCTTTATTGTGTTGATTTTTATTTTTTTCCTAACATTTAAATCTGTCGACTGAGTAGAAGTTAAAATACCAGTAGCCGGTAGGTGGTTACTCGTTTGTTTGTCCTGTTTATAACCATTTTATTGTGTTTATTTAACTTCCAATTTTAGTGCAGTAAATAAATAATTCAAGGCATGGTAGGACTGCTCACACCTGTCAAATGCACATCCTGTGCCAGGTGGGGCCTCCAGGACCCTACCCATGTCCTGGACAACTACACGTGCAGAAAATGCCACCAAATGCAAAAACTTGAGTGCCAAATCTTGGAACTCGAGGAGCAGTTGGAGTCACTGAGATGCATTTGTGAGGATGAGAGAGACATGGATAACACGTTTCAGAAGGTGGTCACCCTGCAGCTTAGGACAGCACAGGTAGAGAGTGTCTGGGTGGCTGCCAGACAGACAAGAAGAACAAGGCAGGTAGTGCAGGAGTCCCCGGAGGGCATCCCACTTTCTAACCTGTATTCAGTACTGAGTACCGATGGGAGAGAGGGTTCCTCTGGAGAGTGCAGCGAGAGTCATGACCAGAACACCATGGGTGGCTCAGCTGTGAAGGGAGGGAGCAGAAAAGATAGGAGAGAAATAATGGTAGTGGATTCTATAGTTGGGGAACAGACAGGTGTTTCTGTAGTCGCAGACATGATTCCAGGATGGTATGTTGCCCCCCTGATACAAGGGTCATGGATATCACTGAACGGCTACAGAACATTCTAGAGGACGAGGGTGCACAGCCAGAGGTCATGGTCCACATTGGTACCAACGATAGGTAGAAAAAGGAATGAGGTCCTGCAGGCTGAGTTTAGGGAGTAAGGAAAGAGATTAGCAAGCAGGACCTCAAAGGTAGTAATCTCTGAATTACTTCCAAGGCCACGTGCTAGTGGGAATAGAAATATGAGAATACACCAGATGAATGCATGGCTGGAGAGATGGTGCAGGAGACAGGGCTTCAGATTTCTGGGGCGTCGGGACCGGTTATGGGGAAGGTGGGACCTGTACAAGCCTGACGGTCTACACCTGTACAGGACCGGGATGAACATCCTTGCAGGAAGATTTGCTAGTGCTGTTAGGGATGGTTTAAATTAGATTGGCAGGGGCGATGGGAAGCTGAGGGCAGTTTCAGATAAGACAAATTCAGAGCAGGGAATGGGAGGCAGAAAATTAGTGAGTGACTCTGAAAGACAGAAGAAGGAAAGGTTAAAAAGTGTACAGCACAGGAATTTGGCAGTGTTAAAAGGTATTGATTTAAATGCAAGGAGTATAGCAAATAAAGCTGATGAACTGAGGGCACAGATAGACACATGGCAGCATGATATCATTGCTACAATGGAAACTTGGCTTAAAGAGGCGCAAAAATGGTAGCTTGACATCCCTGGATATAGAGTTTTCAGGCAGGATAGAGAGGGGGATAGAAAAGGAGGGGATGTAGCATTATTGGTTAGAGAATCAATTACTGCTGTGAGGAGGGATGCTATGCTAAATGAATCATCAAATGGGGCCATATGGGTTGAGCTCAGAAATAAAAAAGGGCAGCCACACTACGAGGAGTGTACGATAGACCCCCAAATAGTGAGAAAGAAATAGATCAACAAATATGTAGGCAAAATTCTAAGTGCAAAAACAATAGGGCAGTAATAGTTGGGGATTTCAACTACCCTCATATGTTAATATGTACCCTAATATCAACTGGGATACAAACAGTGTGAAGGGGGATAGAGGGCACAAAATTCTTCAACTGCATTCAAGAGAACTTTTTTAGCCAGCACTTAACAAGCCCAATGAGAGGGGGCACAATTCTAGATTTAGTCTTAGGAAATGAAGCTGGGCAAGTGGATGAAGTAGCAGTGAGTGACCATTTTGGACAGAGTGACCATAATACTGTCAGATTTAGCATTATAATGGCAAAAGACAAAGATGGAACAGGAGTAAAAGTTTCAAATTGGGGGAAGGCAAATTTTACGAAACTGAGAGGTGATCTGGCGAAAGTGGACTGGCTACAGCTACTTGAAGGAAAATCAGCTGCAAACCCATGGGAGGCATTCAAAAGTGAGATTCCATGGGCACAAGTGCAGGCATGTCCCCACAAAGATAAAGGGTTGTACTGCCAAATCTAGAGCCCCCTAGTTATCTAGAAGCTTACAGAGTAAATTAAAGCAGAAAAAGAAAGCCTCTGACAGTCACAAAAAACAGAATACTTTAGAAAGCATAGAGGAGTATAGAAAGTGCTGGGGTGAAGTAAAAAAGAAAATTAAGAAAGCAAAGAGAGGACATGAAAAAATAGTGGCAGGTAAAATCAAGAAAAACCCAAAGATATTTTATCAGTACATTAAGAGCAAGAGGATAACTAAGGAAAGGGTAGGGAATATCGGAGATGTACAAAGAAACTTATGCATGGATGCAGAAGATGTGGGCAGGGATCTTAACGAGTACTTTGTCTCTGTCTTCACAAAGGAGAGGGTTGATGCACACATTGTAGTTAAAGAGGAGGATGTGAAATATTAGATACAATAAACATAATGAGAGAGGAAGTACTAGAGCGTCTGATACCCTTGAAAGTGGATAAATCAACAAGGCTGGATGGTTTGTATCCCAGGTTGTTAAAGGAAGCCAGTGAGGTAATAACAGATGCTCTGAGGATCATTTTCAAATCTTCACTAGATGCAGGCAAGGTAACAGAGGACTGGAGGTCTGTGAAAACTGTACCATTCTTTAAAAAGGGTGCCAGGGATAGGCCAAGTAATTATAGGCCGGACAGTCTGACCTCGGTGGTGGGCAAATTATTAGAATCAATTCTGAGTGAGAGGATAAACTGTCAATTAGAAAGACACAGATAAATCAGGATAGTCAGCATGGATTTGTTAAGGGAAGGTCATGTCATACCAGCTGAATCGAATTTTTTGAGGAAGTAACAAGGAGGGTTGATGAGGGTAGTGCAGTGGATGTGGTCTACATCGATTTTAGTAAGGCATTTGACAAGGTCCCACATGGCAGACTGGTCAGAAAAATAAAAGCCCATGATATAGGGGAATGTGGTGAGTTGGATCCAAAATTGCCTCAGTGACAGAAAACAAAGGGTAATGGTTGACAGATGTTTTTGTAAATGGAAAGCAATTTCCAGTGGCATTCCACAGGGCTCAGTGTTGGGCCCCTTGCTGCTTGTGGTATATATTAATGATTTGGACTTAAATGTGGGAGGCGTGATAGGGAAATTTGCAGGTGACACAAAAATTGGCCATGTAGTTGATTGTGAAGAGGATAGCTGTAGACCCCAGAATGATATCAATGGTTTGGTTGAGTGGGTGGAACAGTGGCAAATGGAATTCAATCCAGAGAGGTGTGAAGTAATGCATTTGAGGAGGGCAAACAAAACAAGGGCATGCACAATAAATGGGAGGGTATTTGAGAGTGGTAGAGGAAGTGAGAGACCTTGGAGTGCATGTCCACAGGTCCCTGAATGTGGCAGGACAGGTAGATAAAGTGGTGAAGAAGGCATATGGAATGCTTTCCTTTATTGGCCGAGGTATAGAATACAAAAGCAGGGATGTAATGCTGGAACTGTATAAAATGCTGTCTAGGCCACAGCTGGAGTATTGCTTATAGTTCTGGTCACTATATTACAGAAAGGATATAATTGCTCTGGAGAGAGGACAGACGCAATTTACAAGAATGTTGCCAGGGCTGGAAAGTTGCAGCTATGAGGAAAGATTGGATAAGCTAGGTTTTTTTCCCTTAAAACAGAGGTGACTGAGGGGTGACTTAATTGAGGTGTACGAAATTATGAAGGGCCTAGATAGAGAAGACAGGAAGGACCTGTTTCCCCTAGCAGAAAGGCAATTACCAGGGGGCACAGATTTAAGTGGATTGGTCGAAGGATTAGAGGGGATATGAAGAAAAGCTTTTTCACCCAGAGAGTGGTGGTGTCTGGAATTCATTGCCAGGATTGGTGGTGAAGGTAGAAACCCTCAACTCATTTAAAAGGTACCTGCACCTGCACCTGAACTGCTCCTACCTGCAAGGCTACAAACCAGGTGCCGGAAGGTGGGATTACTTTGGGCAGCTAGTTTTTTCAGCCGGCGCAGACACAATGGGCTGAATGACCTCTTTCTGTGCCATAAAGTTACAAACATACTAATTAGGAGCAGGAGTGGGCCACTCGGCCCCTCAAGCCTGCTCCACCATTCAATAAGTTCATGACTGAACTGATTACTCCACATTACAACCACTCCCAACAACCTATTTTCAATGGTCCTGTAAAAATGTCACAGAGTCACGGTGCAGAAGGACGCCATTCTGCCCATTGTGGCCCCACTGGCTCACTGAAAGAGCAATTCCCTCAGTCCCAATCCCCTGCCTTATCCCCATAACTCTGCACATTCTTCCTTTTCATATAACTGTCTAATTCCCTTCTGAGTGCTTCAATTGAACCTGCCTCCACCATGTTCTCAGGAAATGCATTCCAGACCTTAACCACTCGCTGCATGAAAAAGTTTTTCCTCACTTCACTTTTGCTTCTCTTACCAAATATTTTAAATCTGTGCCCTCTCGTTCTCATTCCTTTCACGAGTGGGAAAAATTTCTCTCTATCAACTCTGTCCAGACCCCTCATGATTTTGAATACCTCCATCAAATCACCTCTCAGCCTTCTCTTCTCCAAGGAAAACAGTCCTAACTTCTCCAATCTATCGTCATTGGGCGGCACAGTGGTGCAGCGGTTAGCACCGCAGCCTCACAGCTCCAGCGACCCGCGTTCAGTTCTGGGTTCTGCCTGTGCGGAGTTTGCAAGCTCTCCCTGTGACTGGGTGGATTTCCACCAGGTGGTCTGGTTTCCTCCCACAGCCAAAGACTTACAGGTTGATAGGTAAATTGCCCCTAGTGTAGGTAGGCAGTAGGAGAATTGAGAGAAGGTGGGGATGTGGTAGGGAATGTGGGATTAATGTAGGATTAGTATAAATGCGTGGTTGTTGGTCGGCACAGACTTTGTGGGCCGAAGGGCCTGTTTCAGTGCTGTATCTCTAAATAAAAATAACTGAAATTCCTCCTCCCTGGAACCAATCTCGTGAATCTTTTCTGTACTCTCTCCAATGCCTCTCATGTCTTTTCTAAAGTGCGGCGCCCAGAACTGGATGCAATACTTCAGCTGAGGCTGAATTAGTGTCTTATACAAGTTCAACATAACTTTCTTGTTCTTGTACTCTATGTCCCTATTAATAAAGCCCAGGATACTCTATGCTTTATTAACCGCTCTCTCAACCTGTCCTGCCACCTTCAATGACTAATGCACATATGCACCTATGTCCCTCTGCTCCTGCACCCCCATTCGAATTGTACCCTTTATTTTATATTGTCTCTCCATGTTCTTCCTACCAAAATGAATCACTTCACATTTCTTTGCATTGAACGTCATCTGCCACCTGTCTGCCCATTCCACCAACTTGTCTATGTCCTTTTGAAGTTCTACACTATCCTCACAGTTCACAATGCTTCCAAGTTTCGTATTGTCTGCAAACCTTGAAATTGTGCCCTGTACACCAAGGTCTAGGTCATTAATATATATCAGGAAAAGCAAGGGTCCCAACACTGATCCCTAGGGAACTTCACTACAAACCTTGCTCCAGCCCAAAAAACATCCATTAATCACTACTCTTTCCTTTCCTGTTACTGTCCCTTTTATTCCATGAACTACAGGTTTGCTCACAAGTCTGTTGTGTGGCACTGTATCAAATGCCTTTTGAAAGTCCATGTACACCACATCAACAGCATTGCCCTCATCAACCCTCTCTATTACCTCCTCAAAAAACTCCAGAAAGTTAAGCATGATTTTCCCTTAAGAAATCCATGCTGGCTTTCCTTAATTAACTCACATTTGTCCATGTGACTATTGATTTTGTCCTGAAACATTTTTTCTACAAGTTTTCCCACTACTGAAGTTAAACTGACTGGCCTGTAGTTGCTGGGCTTATCTTTACACCCTTTTTTGAACAAGGGTGTAACGTTTCAATTCTCCAGTCCTCCGGCACCACCCCCGAGTCTAAGGAAGACTGAAAAATTATGTCCAGTGCCTCCGTGATTTCCACCCTCACTTTCCTTAGTATCCTTGGATGCATCTCATCTGGTCCTGCTGTTTTATCTACTTTGAGTACAGACAGCCTAGCTAATACTTCCTCTTTATCAATTTTAAATCCCTCTATTGTCTGACTTACCTCCTCTTTCAACATTGCCTGGGTTGCATTTTCTTCCTTGGTAAAGACAGATGCAAAGAATTCATTTAATACGGCAGCTATGGCCTCTGCCTCCATGTGTAAATCCCCTTTCTGGTCCATAACCAGCACCACTCCTCCTTTTACCACCCTTTTACTATTTATATGCCGATAGAAAACTTCGGGATTTCCTTTATAGCTAGCTGCCAGTCTCTTTTCATGCTCTCACTTTGGTTCTCTTATTTGCTTTTTCACTTCCTCTTCTATATTCAGCCAGGTTCTCAATAGTATTTTCCACCTGGCATTTGTCATAAGCACACGTTTTCTTCTTTATCTTAATCTCTACCTCTTTTGTCATCCAGGGAGCTCTGGATTTGTTTGCCCGACTGTTCCCCTTCAAGGGAACATACCTTGACTGTGCCCAAACTATCTCTTCCTGCCAGCTTTTGACTCCAATTTATTCACCCCAGCTCCATTCTCACCCCATTGAAGTTGACCTTCCCCCAGTTAATTATTCCCACTCTGGATTGCTCTTTGTCCTTTTCCATAGTCGGCCAAAACCTTATGATATAATGATCACTATCCCCTAAATGCTCTTCAGTAGATACTTGATCCACTTGGCCCACCTCATTCCCATGAACCAGGTCTAGCAGTGCCTCCTTTCTCATTGCACCAGCAACATACTGTCGTAGAAAATTTTCCTGAATGTACTCTAGGAACTCTTGCCCCTCACTGCCCTATGCACTACTATTATCACAGTCTATAGAGTCATAGAGTTATACAGCACAGAAACAGGCCCTTCGGCCCATCGTGTCTGTGCCGGCCATCCAGCACCCAACTATTCTAATCCCATATTCCTGCACTTGGCCCGTAGCCTTGTATGCTATGGTGTTTCAAGTGCTCAGCTGAATACTTCTTAAATGTTGTGAGGGTTCCTGCCTCCACCACCTCTTCAGGCAGTGTGTTCCAGATTCCAACCACCCTCTGGGTGAAAAGAATTTTCCTCAAATCCCCCCTAAACCTCCTGCCCCTTACCCTAAATCTATGCCCCCTGGTTCTTGACCCCTGTGCTAAGGGAAAAAGTTTCTTCCTATCTAACCTATCAATGCCCCTCATAATCTTGTACACCTCAATCATGTCCCCCCTCAGCCTTCCCTGCTTCAAGGAAAACAACCCTAGCCTTTTCAGTCTTTCTTCATAGCTGAAATGCTCCAGCCCAGGCAACATCTTGGTGAATCTCCTCTGTACCCTTTCCAGTGCAACCACATCCTTCCTATAGTGTGGTGACTAGAACTGTACACAGTTGGATATGTTTGGATAATTAATGTCCCCCATGATAACGGCCTTATAATTTTTGCATCTCTCTGTAATTTCCTTGCAAATTTGTTCCTCCACGTCCTTCCCACTATCTGGTGGCCTATAAACTACACCGCACCTTTTTTGTTCCTTAGCTGTAGCCAAATTGATTCTGTTCTTGACCCCTGTGGGACATCCTTTCTCTCCAGCACTGCGATGCTCCCCTTAATCAATACTGCCACCCTTTTCCCTTTTCTCCCCTCTCCTAACTTTCCTGAAATCCAGGAATATTTAACACCCAGTCCTGCCCTTCTTTGAGCCAGGTTTCTGTTGTAGCCACATCATATTTCCACATGGCATTCTGCGCCTGTACCTCACCAGTCTTATTAACCACACTCCGTGCATTCACATACATGCACATTAACCCTACTTTCGTGCTATCTATCTCCCCCAGTATTCTGTGCACCTTGGTATTCCTCTCTGACACTTGATCCTGGTTCCCACACCCCTGACAAGTTTCCAGTTTGGCTTTCCTCCAATCTGAGCTCCCTCTCAGCTTCCCATCCCCCTGACAATTTAGTTTAAACCTTCTGCAACAGCACCATCAAATCTCCCTGCGAGGATATTTGTCCCAGTCCTGCTAAGATGCAACCCATCCATCTTGTACAGATCCCACCTGCCCCAGAACCGGTCCCAATGTCTCAGAAATCTGTGCCCTCCTGACCAGATCTCTAGCCACATGTTCATTCGCTCAGTACTCCTATTCCTATGCTCACTCGTACGTGGGACTGGGAGTAATCCTGAGATTACTGCTTTTGACATCCTGCTTTTTATTCTCCTTCCTAGCTCACTAAAATCTATTTTAAGGACCTCATCCCACTTCTTACCTATGTCATTGGTACCAATGTGGACCTTGACCTCTGGCTGTTCACTCTTCCCCAGAAGAATGACCTGCAGCCTTTCCATGACATCCTTGACCCTGGCACCAGGTAGGCAACACACCATCCTGGAGTCACGTTTACTGCCGCAGAAATGCCTGTCTGTTCCCCTAACTAATGAGTCCCCTATCACTACTGATCTTCCACTCTTCTTCCCCCCCTCCTGTGCAGCTGAGCCACCTGTGGTGCCACAAACTTGGCTCTGACTGCATTCCTCTGAGGAATCATCACCCTCACCAATATCCAAAATGGAAAACCGATTAACGAGTGAGATCATATCAGGGGACTCCTGCACTACCTGCCTTCTTCTCTTAGACTGCCTGGCGGTTGCCCATTCCCTCTCTGCCTGCATACTCCTAACCTGCAGTGTGACCACCTCCCTAAATGTGCTATTTACGTAGACCTCTGCCTCGCAGATGCACAACAGTGACTCCAGTTGCCGCTCAAGTTCTGAAACCCGGAGGTCAATCTACTGCAGCCAGTGACACTTCCTACAGATGTGTTTGTCTAGGACACATGGTGCGTCCATGACTTCCCACATGCCACAGGCTGTACATTCACTTGGCAGAGCTGCCCTGCCATATCTTAACTTTACAGACTATTTATTATAAATAGAATAGCTTACCGGGTACTCACCAAACAGATCTTCCACTGTACTGAAGCAAGAACCAAATACTGGAGGGTTAAAAAAGTAGACAATAAAAGTAGAAAAATGGAGCACCTCCTTTCCCCGTCACCAAACTCACCACTCACTAAACTCAAATCTCCACACTCACCTTGCAATATGCACACCGTTTCCAATGTTAGAACTGTTAGAAAAGAGAAAAGGTCTTGAAAATGCTGAGTAACAAACAGAAATTTCTCCATCGCAGATTGATTTATAATTGGCAAGTTATTCAATTCATTTATAACATTAGCCTACGTAGACGAAAGGGGAATTTAAATAAGTTGGTCCACCGCCAGTCTAAAGCAAAGTCTGCTGCTGTCATTTGGAGATTATGCATTGTTGCTAAACTAATGATATAATTAAAGCTCATTTTGAATCTGCTGGTGTGTTAAGTCAACATAGCGTTCTGTTGGTGCTGCAGACGGCATTAAAATCCAGCTCCATTAGAATGCAGGTCTGAGGACCGAGGATTTGTCCCTTCTGCTGGTAAATCCATTGTATTTATACTCCAAGGAGCTTTCAGAGGCAGTCAGGAAAAAGTACAGTTGCCATACCAACTGACCACAATGGGGGTACTTTTACTTTTCGACAATAGTGTAAAACAAGTGCTATCACAAGTGCTACCATTAAACACTTCTCCCAATTTACTTCATTGGAAACAAAAATCTGGAGAGGTGTTTAACAGATGACTGAGCCAATTTCGCATCCTTTACACCTGGGTTGTCCAACATACGGCTCGAGGGCCAGGATCCGGCCCGCCAAAGGTTTCCATCGGCCCGCGGATGTATTTCAGAGATGAGAAATTTCCCATTGTCTTCTTTCAGACTGGCTTTTTAAAAAATATCACAAGTCAGTTTCACAGCATACAGGTGCTGGGAGCAGGAACAGCAACTTCTGAAAGTCAGACAAATATGGGGTTTTCCTCGGGGTTTTTAAAAAAAGTTAGAACCTGCTGGAAAACCCCGAATCTGTCCAAAATTGGGAAACCACTGTTCCCAATGTCAGCACCTGTTAGCTGCAAAACTGAATTGCGATTTCAAAAAAAACTGACCAACCACAGAGCTGCTGTGCTGAGTGTTTCTGCTCCCTGCAACTGTCAGAGAGAGAGAGAGAAACAGGAGGAGAGAGCAAGAGGGGGGGGATAGAGAGAGGGGGAGGGGGGCAGAGAGAGAGGGGAGAGAGTGATAGAGAGAGAGAGTGAGAGAAAGGGGAGAGAGAGAGTGAGTGAGAGAGAGGGGGAGAGAGAGAGAAAAAGGGAGAGAGAGAGGGGGGGGGAGAGAGAAAGGAAGGAGAGAGGGGAGAGAGTGGGGGAGAGGGAGCGAGAGAGAGGGGAGAGAGAGGGGAGTGAGAGACAGAGGGGGTGAGAGAGGGGGAGAGAGACAGAGATGGGGAACAGAGAGGGAGGGGGACAGAGAGAGGGGGATAGAAAGAGAGAGGTGAATAGAGAAAGAGACAGGGGGAGAGAGGGGAGAAAGAGGGAGAGAGAGGGGGAACAGAGAGAGGGGGACAGAGAGAGACAGAGGGGGGGACAGATAAAAAGGGGGACAGAGAGAGAGGGGGACAGAGAGAGGGGGACAGAGAGAGACAGAGGGGGGGACAGAGATAAAAAGGGGACAGAGAGAGAGGGGGACAGAGAGAGCAAGGATGACACAGCACACAGAAGTCACAGAAAGGAGAGAACAACTCAAAGGAGGGAGAACAGAAGGGTGGGACACAGAGAGGAGGACACAGAGAGGGTGAGAGAGTGATCAAGATTACTCCTGACAGATGGACATCTATCTGGAATACTCTGCATTGCTACAACAAGTGTGCAAGCAAAACAATGCCAGGTATCTCACTAAATCCAACAGTGACGAAAAAGTAAGTCAATAAATTAATCTTCTCATTTAAAACGCCTTCACAAAAATGTACATTTGTTGTTGTTTAAATTAATATCAAGATAAATTTTAAAGCCTTTATTCTTCCAAAATTGTCTCACCAGCCGCTTTTCGAAGACAAAAATTGTAATGTGGCCCCCTGCTTTACACCATCATCAGAAGTCAAAATTACTCCCAACTTGCGTTACAGCAACATAGCCCTTTGAGTGATTTCAACAGAACCTGGCTTGTGTGTGGCCCCTTTTAAGTGGATTCAAATAAGAAGGAAAAGGGTAAATAAGACTTGCACCACTTGGCTTCACACTTTACCTGTCTGCAGCATTTTCCTATTCCATTTTTTTATGCTCCCCATTTTGACAGGAATCATTTATAAAATTAAGTCCTGTTGAGCTGCTTGAAGGGCAATTGCGGGAGGAGAAGAACAGCCAGCGACTGTTGAGTGACCCTTGTGAATTTGCATGTCGGGCTCTTGACAAGTGAGAGCATTGGCTTTACAAAATTCATAATTTATGAAACAATAATAAAAAAGGTGATACTCTGCATTTTAGTTGATCTATATTTATGGTGGGAAATCAGACTTAAACTGTCAAATCTTTCTGATTGATCAGTTCTTATTTGCAAATATAAACTAAGTGTGAGTCAATGATAAAACTTCATTTTTCATTAATGATAGAAAAGTAAAACTGTGTTTGCTGTCAAAATAAAATGAATTTGGGTCGTGCTTAATAGGTAGATCACCATCTGAAGGAGAAAGGTAATATAGTCATTAATCATTTTGATTAGTGCCACATTCAAATATCTCCAGAATCTTAACTGAACTTAGTATTCAGTAAGTTCGGTGCCTGGACTTTGTGATATAAAATACATGGCAGTCCCCAGAATCTGGGAAGATTTAAGATAGTCCCGCTTTGTCTCATTCATTTTGGTCTATTGTCCTGCCACAGAGTTAATGCTTTGGGATTCAGTAACAAATCCTCAAGAAAGGCTGAATTCAGATCTTACCGATGGCTGTCCTGTTTGATATATGGAGGATCCTGCCACAAGAGCACAAGCGGAGAGGTAGAACTTTCCCAGCAGTTATAAGATTGCAGCAGTTAATATTTCAAAGATGACTAATGGATTGAGGTTCTTTTTGAGCCTTTCTGAAAGCTTTGTGATTTTTGGTCTCTCATTGCATCCCTTTAATTGTTCTCCAGCCCTTTAAATTTAACTTGCAAATAATTTTTTACTTCCACCAGTGTGCTCTCTGACTCTACCCAAAGTCCAAATCTCATTATGTTGCAAATTTCCAAGTTATTTTCTTGGGCTTGGTGTCAACAGTCACTGCAATAACAGGAGTTCATGATCCCCTGTGATTGCGAGTACATTTTTGCTACCTGCTATCTAGTTAAATGACAGTATGACATAAAGAATCATAACAAACCTGCTAAAGTGTCAGCTGTGGCTCAATAGATTGCACTCATACCTCTGAGTTATAAGGTTGTGAGTTTAAGTCCCACTCCAGGACTTAAACAGAACAATTATGGCTGACCATGTAAAAGGCAGATCATGCTTTGCAAATCTAGTTGAACTTTTTGATGAAGTAACAGAGAAGGTCAATTAAGGGAATGTGGTGGATGTTGTTTATATGGATTTTAAGAAAGCATTTGAAAGGGTGTTTTTTATTCAGTCATGGGATATGGGCGTCACTGACAAGGCCAGCATTTATTGCCCATCCCTAATTGCCCTTGAGAAGGTGGTGGTGAGCTGCCATCTTGAACTGCTGCAGTCCATGTGGTGCTGTTAAGAAGGGAATCCAGGATTTTGATCCAGTGACAGTGAAGGAACAGCAATATAGTTCCAAATGAGGATGGTGTGTAGCTTGGAGGGGAACTTACAAGTGGTGATGTTCCCAAGCAACTGCTGCCCTTGTCCTTCCAGCTGGTAGAGGTCGCGGGTTTGGAAGGTGCTGTTGAAGGAGCCTTGGTGCATTGCTGTAGTGCATCTTGTAGATGGTACACACTGATGCCACTGTGCGTCGGTGGTGAAGGGAGTGAATGTTTCTGGCTGGGGTGCCAATCAAGTGGCTGCTTTGTCCTGGATGATGTTTGAGCTTCTTGAATGTTGTTGGAGCTGCACTCATCCAGGCAAGTGGAGAGTATTCCATCAGACTCCTGATTTGTGCCCTGTACATGGTGGATAGGCTTTGGGGAGTCAGGAGGTGAGTTACCACAGGATTCCTAGCCTCTGACCTGCTCTTGTAGCCACGGTATTTATATGGCTACTCCAGTTCAGTTTCTGGTCAATGGTAACCCCCAGGATGTTGATAATGGGGGATTCAATGATCGTATTGCCATTGAATGGCAAGGGGAGATGGTTAGATTCTCTCTTGTTGGAGATGCCTGGCACTTGTGTGGCACGAATGCCACTTCTCAGCCCAAGCCTGGATATTGTCCAGGTCTTGCTGCATTTTTACACGGATTGCTTCTGTATCAGAGGAGTCGCGAATGGTGCTGAACATTGTGCAATCATCAGCGAACATCCCCACTTCTGACCTTATGAGTGAAGGAAAGTCATTGAGGAAGCAGCAGAAGATAGTTGGTCCTAGATACCACATTAAATGCTGGTAAAAAGTTGAAGCTCATGGAATAGGAGGGGCAGTGTCCAACTGGATAAAAAAAATTGGCTTATGGACAGAAAACAGTGAGTTGTCGTAAATGGTTGCTTTTCAGACTGGAGGATGGTAGACTGTAATGTTCCCCAAGGGTCAGTGCTGGGACTAGTGCTTTTTTGATATATATATAAATGACTTGGATCTTGGAATACAGAGTAGAATATCAAAATTTGCTGATGATACCAAACTTGGAGGTGCGGCAACAGGACATAGATATAGCAGAATGGGCAGAGAGGTGGCAGATGGAATTGAATACTGAAAAATGTGAGGTGATGCATTTTGGCAGAAGGGATAGAGAGAGGCAAAATATACTTCATAGCACTGTTCTAAAGAGCGAGCAGGAGTTCTGGTCACCATCCTTCAGGAAGGATGTGAGGTTCCTTGAGAGGGTGCAGAGGAGATTTACCAGAATGATTCCAGGGACAGAGGAATTTAGTTACAAGGTTAGGTTGGAAAAGCTGGGTTTGTTCTCCTTAGAACAAAGGAGATTGAGGGAAGATTTAATAGAAGTGTACAAAATTATGATAGACTTAGATAAGTTAGACAAGGAAAAGCTGTTCCCATTAACAAATGGTACAAGGATTAGGGGACACAGATTGAAGGTTTTGGGCAAAAGATGCAGGGGGTATGTGAGGAAGTACTTTTTACACAGCGGGTGGTAATGACCTGGAATTTGATGCCCACAAGGGTGGTGGAAGTGAAGACAATCACTGACTTCAAGAGGAGATTGAATGGCCATCTCCCCTTGACGTTCAATGGCATTACCATCGCTGAACCCCCACTATAAACAGCCTGGGGGCTACCATTGACCAGAAATCAACTGGACCAACTACATAAATGCTGTGGCTACAAAAGCAGGGTCAGAGGCTGGGAATTCTGCAGCGTGTAAGTCACCTCCTGTCTCCCCAATGCCTGTCCAGCATCTATAAGGCACAAGTCAGGAGTGTGCTGGAATACTCTCCACTTACCTGGATGGGTGCAGTTCCAACAACACTCAAGAAGCTCGACACCATCCAGGACAAAGCATTCAGCTACCCCATCCACCATCCTCAACATTCACTCCCTCCACCACTGATGCTCAGAGGCAGCAGTGTGTACCATATACAAGATGCATTGCAGCAACTCACCCAGGCTCCTTCAACGGCACCTTCCAAACCCGCGACCTCTATCATCTAGAAGGACAAGAGAGCAGATGCATGGGAACACCACCACCTGCAAGTCCCTCTGCAAGGCACACACCATCCTGACTTGGAACTATATCGCCGTTCCTTCACTGTCACTGGTTCAAAATCCTGCAACTCCCTTCCTAGCAGCACTGTTGATGTACCAACACCCCAAGGACTGCAGCGGTTCAAGAAGGCAGCTCACCACCACCTTCTCAAGGGCAATTAGGGATGGGCAGTAAATGCTGGCCGAGACAGTGACACCCACATCCCATGAATGAACGAATAAATAAAAATAAATTAATGTTCTCTGTAAGGAGGGAGAAACAGAATGAGTGGGAATGTGGCTTTGCCAGGGAAGCGGGATTCCTAATGGTGCAGGAAGTCATCGACTGCACATACCGGGAATGTACCCAATGTACCGAAATGTACTGGGTTCCACTCTACCAATGTGCAGTTGGTGTGTGATCATGCCAAAACCATCATGTTAGTGAATGCCCACAAACCTGGCAGCAGCCATGGCACCTTCAGCCTGAGACAGTCTGCCATTCCCATTGTCTTCAGGCCACCACAAAGAGCCAGAGGCTAGCTGCTTGGAGACAAAAGATATCTCCAGTACACATGGCTGATGAACCCCCTCCGTCACCCAATCATGCAAGTTCAGTGGGCATACAAAAGCCATGCTGCTACCAGAAACATCATGGAGCAGATCGTCAGCATTCTTAAGCAACAGTTCCACTGCCTGGACAACTCGAGGGGAGCCCTACAATACTTGCCGGAGCATGTCACCAAGTTCATTATGATCTGCTGCATCCTCCACAACCTTGCTATCATGAGGGCGCAGCCATTGCCATCATGCATATTTGGACTTCCTCAGGAAGAGGAAGAGGAGGAGGAAAAAGAGGAAATGGAAGAGGAGTAAGAGAAGGAGGCAGCACGGAGGTATCCGGGACTCCTTCACTCCAGACTCTGCATCCTGTAGGACATCATCCCTCCATCGCTATTGCTCCACTATTCCCCACCTTCCTGACCATCAGTGGCCCCCAATACAGTGTCCTCGGAGCCAAAATCCTGCAATAAAAGCCACCAACAAAAACCTTTCCATAACATCTTTAAAAACAACACATCCAATAATACATATAAAACTGAATTATTCACTCTTGCGCATTCTGTTAGTGCCTATCTTGTGGGTGCCTTTGTCTGTCCTTGTGCTCCTCTGCAATGCTACCCCAGTGGCTGCAGCATGGCTATTGGAAGGCTGCTGACTTTCACTGGGAGAGACTGCAGATGGCGTTGCAGGATGCTCTCAAGCATCTCTGGGCCTAGAAAGCTTTGGAAATCATCACCTCTGTATGGGTGACAGCAGTCTGGGCTGGCTGGATGAGAGCCAACAGCAGGGCACTGGCAGAGTGGCACTGGTGGGAGCACAAATGGTGTCAACCTGAAAGAGTGCTGAAAACAGCGGAGGCCCTGGAGAAGTATAGAAAGTGTAGGGGGGTACTTTAAAAAGTAATTAGTGCTGGGACCTTTGCTGTTTGTAGTGTATGTTAATGATTTAGACATGAATATAGGAGGTATGATCAGTAAGTTTGCATATGACACGAAAATTGGTAGTGTCGTGAATAGTGAGGAGAAAAGCCTTAGATTACAGGACGATATAGATGGGCTGCTAACATGGGCAAATGGAATTTCATACTGAGAAGTGTGAGGTGATGCATTTTGGGAGGACTAACAAGGCAAGGGAATATACAATGAATGGTAGGAGCCTAGAAAGTACTGAGGGTTAGAGGGACCCTGGTGTACTTGTCCATAGATCACTGAAGGCAGCAATATAGGTAGATAAGGTGGTTAGGAAAGCACTTGGGATACTTTCCTTTATTAGCCGAGGCATAGAATATAAGAGCAGGGAGGTTATGATGGAGCTGTATAAAACGCTAGTTAGGCCACAACTGGAGTACTGTGTACAGTTCTGGGCACCACACTATAAGAAGGATGTGATTGCACTGGAGAGGGTGCAGAGGAGATTCACCAGGATGTTGCCTGGGCTGGAGCATTTCAGCTATGAAGAGAGACTGAAAAGGCTAGGGTTGTTTTCCTTAGAGCAGAGAAGGCTGAGGGGGGACATAATTGAGGTGTACAAAATTATGAGGGGCATTGAGAGGTTAGATAGGAAGAAACTTTTTCCCTTAGCGGAGGTGCCAATAACCAGGGGACATAGATTTAAGGTAAGGGGCAGGAGATTTAGACGGGATTTGAGGAAATTCTTTTTCACCCAGAGGGTGGTTGGAATCTGAAATACACTGCCTGAAGAGGTGGTAGAGGCAGGAACCCTCACAACATTTAAGAAATATTTAGATGAGCACTTGAAATGCTACAGCATACAAGGCTACGGGCCAAGTGCTGGAAAATGAGATTAGAATGGTTAGGAGCTTGATGGCCGGCACTGACACGAAGGGCCGAAGGGCCTGTTTCTGTGCTGTACAACTCTATGCTCCACAGTGCCACAGTCACTCCCCTGGGGCAACGCCTCAGCAATCCTAGTAATCTGTTGGAGGAAAGATTGCTGGAGTGTCGCAAAAGCCTTCATGCGCCTTTGAGCACTGAGTTCCACGGCTATGGTGGCAGCAGTCTGAGCCTGCATGGCAGAAAGGATGGATCTCATTACTTCAATCTGAAGTTCCACTGCAGCACTGAGATGTTGGGTGGATCCCACCTGTGCTGCAGTGGAAGCTGAGACTTCAGCCATCAGATGCTGCATGACAGCTGGATCTGCAAGTGCTGTCATGGAGTTGTTCACCACTTTCATGCTGGAAAGGATGGGCTCCAAGCTCTGTGCTTAGCCCTGTGCCATGGTGGAACCAGACTCCTCCATGCTCCTTGATATTGACAAGAGGCTGTCTGCCAGACCTGCCAATGCACTAAAATCCCAATGTATATGACCATCAGTGTTCTCCTGTAGGCCACCCCATCAAAGTCCTCATTTGATTCCCATGTACCAGAACTCCTCACCAACCTTGCCCTCCCTGGAGCTGGCAAATGAACTGGCCTTTTCCCTTGGCCTGGCTGCAGCCCACTTGTGCCCGGTGACTCATCACATGTAAATCCTGACTCTTTCCAACCTTTTAAGTTACGCACAGTGCCAATATCTGAGCCGGTGGCTGCAAATATCAGGCCAAATGATGGTGCAACCCTTCCTCCTGAGGCTGCAGTGGCTGGCCAGGTGGCAGCTCTTGGGTAACTGAAAACAGAACGTCAGAAGAGGCGGGTTGGGGTGAAGAAAAGGGGAGTGAGATGGAAAGAATGAGGTCCATGGTCATACCATCTGTAGCTTACACTTCATGCCAGATAGCAGGATGAGGCTGAGGTGAGATTTAAGAAGGGCCGTAAGTCATAAACATACCATCATCCTGAATGATATCAGCAGTGCGGATGCAACGGCCTGTGCCACAGCCATGATGCGGAGCACTGTCTCCTCCAGCGGACTTAAGTGATGCAGGCATACCTGCTCCCCTTTGGTCCTGGTCTGCTCCCTGTGGTTATGGCCCAGCTTGTTCTGCAAGAAAGAGGGAAGAATGGCAGTGATTGTGTTGCACTGTGTTTGGGTGATGTACCTGCCACAACTGAATAGCTGGATGCATGTAGAAGCCACTAGAAGTGGGAGCGAGGCTGGCATCATTGGAAGGTGTGAGGGTTCGGTGGAGTGTGTGCATGTTAAGCCTGAGTACTGTCTGCTATGGACTGCTGTTGGGTGAGTTATAGGCAGAGGTGTCATTAGAAGATGCATTCTCTGACCTTGATCACTCGTGTGACATCATTGAACGTCTTGTGGCACTGCCACCAGGTTCTTGGGGCACGATTCAGTGATTTGACTTCCCTGGCCATCTGGCCTATTTCTTTCTCAGTGTGTTCCTTTAGGACCTCCTGACCCCCTGCAGAAACCTGACCTCTCTCCTCGTCGCCCTCCTGGAATAAGGCCTCCAGTGCCACATCCGAGCAGCTGGAAAGCCTTTCTCTTCCCTGTTGCTCCATCTGGGGTGCTTTTCCTTCCACCCAATTCTGCAGAGACAGTTAGCAGCATCTTCCTTCAAATGAGTGAAGTTCCCCACTGAGAGTTGCAGGATAGCTGGAACATGTGCTAGTCACCCACAGCACTGGACCCCCTGTTGAGCGTCCAGCCAGCCAGCAGTGCGACACACTCAGCTGAACACGACAATCATGGAAATGAGAAGGCAGCACAAAGTTTGCGTGCCTCCTGCCTCAATGGAACTGGCGCATTCAGATCGCGTGTTGCAATCCCTGTGCCTGAAAATGGGAGCAAACCAATTTTTAGCCATCTGTGACTGCACTATTCATAATTTTAGAGGTCTCTATTCGGTCAGCCCTTAGCCTTCTCTTATCAAGAGAAAAGAGACCCATCCTATTCATCCTTTTCTGATAGGTATAACGTTGTAATGTCAGATTGTTATTTTTTTTCCCAAAATTGAAAAGCACTCTAGAACTGCACATACTGATTTTGCTGCACAGCAAACAAAGTACTGTCAATATTCAGCAGTATGCCAAAAATTATTCACATGAACAATTTTGCTATCATTGTAAATTGAGATTTGGTACTGAAATAAATGTTCCCACATTTGTTTCTTTTGTTCCTAAATATTGAGTTCAAAAGAGGACATGACTGAACTACACATTCAATTTTTTTAATTCTTTGCTTCTTTTTTTTTCATTCACCCATGCAGTCCAATTTGTCTTTCTTATGGGGAAACACTTAACTCTCAAGGCATAGCCATGATCAGCAGTTCACTTAATTGGCAATTGTGGGTAATGAACTGAAGTTCTAATCATAGGCAACATCGTAACATTTCCACTGGTCATCTGAGTGGATCATTCTCACAGTTCCAGCATCCAACTGACTGAAAACAACCAAATAAATTGGAATAAAAACAAGAAATGCTGGAAATATTCAGCAGATCTGGCAGCATCTGTTCAGAAGGTTCTGATGAAGAGTCACTGACCTGAAAGGTTAACTCTGCTTCTCTCTCCACAGATGCTGCCAGACCTGCTGAGTATTTCCAGTATTTCTTGCTTTTATTTCAGATTTCCAGCATCTGCAGTATTTTGCTTTTACAAATAAATAGGAAACAGCGCACAAGGTTGATGAAGGGAAGGCATTCTATAATGTGTCCAGAACTGATTTCTAGAACCAATATGACCGAATATATTGCAGTATCTCGTGCTAGAAACTAAAGTGGGGCAAGTAAGCAATTCAAAGAGAGAGGAATATCTCAGAAACAGTGACATAATTAGGTACAATAAGACAAATTAATAGGATAAAGGTACTAGACTGGAAATGAACCAGTTTCAAGGAGATTTAAAAAAGCCAATTAGCTCAGATAAATTGGAAAGAAATTCTGGCAGATAAAACAATAGAAATACAACTGTAAACTTTAAAACAGTGGATGATTAAAGTGCAGAGTGAATATCTTCCCATGAGAAATAAATGGAACGCAGGAAAAGCTGGAATTCCTTATGAGTAAAGAACGTAAAGTTAAAATGAAATTTATAAGAAATATAGTACATACATAGAACTAATAATGCAAAACAAAATCAAGAAGAGTGTAGAAACGATGAAGGGGAAGGAAAGCAAAGTTGGAAAATTATGGGGAAATGAGGAAAGACTGGAATAGAATATAAAGAGAAACAATAAAGGATTTTATAGACATATAAATTGTGAAAGAATAGTTGAATGATTAGTTAAGTAAAACAGACATACTAAAAGGATAACAAAAACAGAAAATGCTGGACATATTCTGCAAGTCTGGTCACATCCACAGAAGCTGCCAGACCAGCTGAGTATTTCCAGCATTTTCTGTTTTATTTCAGATTTCCAACGTGTGCAGTATTTTGCTCTCGTACTAAAAGAGTACCTTGCCTCAGTTTTTACAAAATAATATAATAGTGCAAATAAAAAGGTGCAAGAGTAGGTTGTCTTATGAAGAAAGGTTGGACAGGCTAGGCTTTTACCTGCTGGAGTTTCGAAGATTTAGAGGCGACTTGATTGAACCATGTAAGATTCTGCGGGGTCTTGACTGGGTGGATGTGGAAAGGATGTTTCCCCTTGTGGGAGAATCTAGAACTAGGGGTCACTGTTTAAAAGTAAGGGGTCGCCCATTTAAGACAGAGATGAGAAGAAATTTTTTCTCTCAGAGGGTCGTGAGTCTTTGGAACTCTCTTCTTCAAAAGGAAATGGAAGCAGAGTCTTTGAATATTTTTAAGGCAGAGGCAGATAGATTCCTGATAAGCAAGGGAGTGAAAGGCTATCGGAGCTAGGTGGGAATGTGGAGCCAAGGGGCTGGATTTTAAGGAGCCCTCGACATCTGGATCCGTGGCGAGGGAGGGCCTGAAGATGTCCCCGGATGAGGCCCGCCATGGATCTTGGCATTGGCAGGGCACGGCCTGAGCCTCCCGGTGGTGGCGAGGCACCATGGTGGCACCCCACCACTTGACAACGGGACCAACATGAGCATATGCAAATGAATAAAATTATTATATTTACACGTACTTACCTTTAATCTTGATGTCCCGCTGCGATCTTCAGCCTAGTGGCTGGCACTCCTGCGCCTTCGGATCCCCATCCAGGGAAACGAGGTGCAACACTGGTGGGGAGGGGGGAGGAGGTACGTTTATCAGTGTGGAGGGGGAGAAACGGGGTCAAATTAACATCATGGGTGTAGGGGATGGTGGGGCTGTAGTTTAAACTTTGTGCAGTTTGTGGGTTTACGGTCAGATGGTAAAGGTAAGTGTTTTGGGGGGGGGGGAAAGGCAAATAGCTAATTTAATTGTTGTTGGAGGTGGGGTGGGAGAGGGGCAAAAGAAATATATTAATGTATTTATTGAATATTTCTTTAAATATTAAAATAAGCCAGTTTGCCCCCTCCTCATGATCAGGGGACTGGGGACAGCCTGCCCCAGCTATTTAAATGAGCCGCAGCACTTGAAATCGCAGCAGCTCTTTGACATGCTGCCCACACAGGCGGGCCGCCATTTTTGAAAGCGGCTAGCTTATGAAATCCAGCCCAAGGTTACAATCAGATCAGCCATGGTCTTTTTGAATGGTCGAGTGGCCGACTCGTGTTCCTAATTTGTACGTTCGTAAGAGGAAAAGGTGAGTAATGTTTGGCAAATTAAATAGATTTCTTTGAGGAAATAATGGAGTGTATTGATAGGGGAAATGAAGGGAATGTTGTGTACATGGATTTCCAAAAGTCATTTGATTAAGTGCTACATAGGATGCTCATTAGATAAAGTTAAGGAACAAATTATTAAAGGGAATAAGTCAGCATGGATAGAAAATTGGCTAAAGGTCAGAGAATAGAAAGTGATGGTTAATACGTGTTCTTCAGACTGGAGGTATTCTTAGGAGTCAGTGTCAGGACCACTGCTGTTTAAGCATGGACAAAAGAGCTGAACTCCAAAGGTGAGGTGAGCGTGACTGCGCTTGACATCACGGCAGCATTTGACCGAGTATGGCATCAAGGAACCCTAGCAAACTGGAGTCAATGGAAATCAGGGGGAAAACTCTCCGCTGGTTGGAGTCATACCTAGTACAAAGGAAGATGGTTGTGGTTGTTGGAGGTCAATCATCTCAGCCCCAGGACATCACTGCAGGATTACCTCAGGATAGTGTCCTAGGCCCAACCATCTTCAGCTGCTTCATCAATGACCTCCCCTCCATCATAAGATCAGAAGTGGAGTTGTTTGCTGATGATTGCACAATGTTTAGCACCATTCGCGACTTCTCAAATACTGAAACACCCCATGCCCATATGCAGCAAGACCTGGACAACATCCAGGCTTGGGCTGATATGTGGCAAGTGACATTCGTGCCACACAAGTGCCAGGGAATGACCATCTAAAACAAGAGAGAATCTAACCAGCTCCCCTTGATGTTCGATGGCATTACCATTACTGAATCCCCCACTATCAACATCCATCGACCAGAAATTGAACTGGACCAGCCACATAAATACTGTGGCTACAAGAGCAGGTCAGAGGCTGGGAATTCTGTGGCGAGTAACTCACTTCCTGCCCACCATCTACAAGGCACAAGTCAGGAGTGTGATGGCATACTCTCCACTTACCTGGATGGGTACAGCTCTAACAACACTCAAGAAGCTTGACACCATCCAGGACAAAGCAGCCCACTTGATTGGCACGCCATTCACTGCCTTCCACATCCACACCCTCCACGATAGACGCACATTTGCAGCAGTGTGTACCATCTACAAGATGCACTGCAGCAACTCATCAAGGCTCCTTGGACAGCACCTTCTAAACCCGCGATCTCTACCACCTAGCAGGACAAAGGCATGGGAACACCACCACCTCAAGTTCCCCTCCAAGCCACACACCATCCTTCAGATATATCTTTCAGGATTTGGCCTGCAATGATGCTACTGTGTCACTCTTCGTGATGGACATTGAAGTCCCCCACTCAGAGTACCTTCTGTGGTCTTGCTACCCACAGTGCTTCTTCCAAGAGGTGTTCAAAATGGAGGAGTACTTATTCAACAGCTGAGGGAGGGAAGTAGGTAGTAATCAGCAGGAGGCTTCCTTGCCCTTGTTTGATCTGATGCCATGAAACTTCATGTGGTCCAGTGTCAATGTTGAGGACTACTCGGGTCACTCCCTTTCAATTATACACCACTGTGCTGCCACCTTTGGCCAATCTGTCCAGGGATGTGTGATGGAGGAGTCTGGGACATTGGCTGTAAGGTATGATTTGGTGAGTATCACTATGCAGGCTGTTGCTTGACTAGTCTGTGGGTCAGCTCTCCCAACTTTGGCACAAGTGCCCAGATGTTAGTGAGGAGGACTTTGCTGGGTCGACTCGGCAGGGTGTGACTTTGTCACTTCCATGCCGGGTGGCCTTTGTTCTTATTCAACTTTTCTTAGCAGCTTGTTACAACTGAGTAGCTTACTAGGCCACTTCAGAGGGCAGTTAAGAGTCAACCACATTGCTGAGCGTCTAGAGTCATATGTAGGCCAGACCAGATTAGAACAGCAGATTTCCTTCCCCAAAGTGAACCAGATGAGTTTTTACAACATTCTGGTAGTTTCATAGTCACCACTACTGAGTCTAGCTCTTTATTCCAGATTTATTAATTAATTGAATTTAAATTCCAGTAGCTGTTATGGTGGGATTTGAACTCTTGTCTCAGAAGCATTAGTCCAGGCTTCAGGATTACCAGTTTAGTAACATTACCACTATGCTACTGTTCACAGTAAAACGTCATTTAAAGTATTGGCCGGGGTAAAGCAGACGCTCTGTGGAATGCAATGATCTTCTATCATTCTGTCTTTGAACTGACTTGATGCTTTATAAAGCAATCTATTGACTTGGAAATGTATACCTCAGCCTTTGCTGCAATATTTTAATTAGGTTTCAACTGCGTCTAAAGTTGATTGCTGCACTTTGTGCAGTAGACAGGAATATTGCTTTATCCACATACATTGTTTATATCAAAAAGTTTACAAACATCTGTGACCTTTAAATGTTTTGCATATAATTGAACTGTATAAAAATGCAGAGTGAAGAAGCTATTTAAATTCTTCAAGGCTGATTCAATCTTTATTATTCTGTAAGTATTTGTACTAACATACCTTGCTGTGTATTTCTGCCTCTGTGCAATTTATCTTACTTGTAAATAACAAGAACTTGCATTTATATAGCACCTTTAACAGTAAATCATCCCAAGGCATTTCACTGGAAGCGTAAATCAGACAAAATTTGACACCAACTCATATAAGGAGTTATTAAGTTAGGTGACGAAAAGCTTGGTCAAAGAGTTAGCTTTTAAGGAATGATTTAAAGAAGGGCAGTGAGATAGACAGGTGGAGAGATTTAGGGAGGAAATTCTAGAGCTTAGAGTTTTGGCAGCTGAAGGCATGGCCAGCTATGGTCGAGCAAAGTAAATCGGGGATGCGCAAGAGGCCAGAATTGGAAGAGTGTAGAGATCTCGGAGGGTTGTGGGGCTACAAGGGTTGACAGTAATTGGAAGGAGCAAGGCCATGGAGGGATTTCAACTCAAGGATGCAAATTTAACATCAAGGTGTTGCCCAGCTAGGAGCCAATGTAAGTCAGCAAGCACAGGGATAATGGGTGAACATACATTCTGACAATATGATATTTACTATCAGACAGGAAAACTTGATAGGTAACATGCTCAGCCTCTTAATCCTGTCTTAAAAGGTTCATGGTTACTCTGGGCTCCCCCTATTCTGCAATACCAATAAGGAAGAGGAGAAGCAGAGGCAGGAGTCACAGTTTGTGGGGAACTCTGACTGGAGGCTGCATTGAACTTGCTACGAACCCCCATCCCACCCAAAGAGCGTACAAGGAACAAATGTCATACCAGGAGCTGGCAGAAGAGCTTTACCAGGGAAGCAATAGGCCAAATCCATGAAATACTGCAGCAGAAATGAAGGTGACCATGGCCCTCAATTTCTACAGCTCCAGTTCCTTCCAGTCATCCACTGAATTTCTCTGCAATATCAAGCAGGGAGCTATGAGGGCCTGCATTCGAAAGGAAACAAATGCCCTCTTCCACAGGTCATACAATTTAATCAAAGAAGACGTGGCCCTTGAGGAGCAAAGAAACAGGGCTATCAAATTCTCCAGGCCTGCTGGATTCTGCAAGGGGCTATCAATGGCTCACATGGTGCTGAAAATTGTACCTAGGAACTAGTCACATTTATCAACAGGAAACAGTTCTACTCGCTCAATATGCAAATTGTCTGCAATGCCCAGTAAAGGATCTGAGTAAACTTTGAGAATCAGGAAATCTGTCATGATCTTTTATCCTTCTCACCATCGTCAAATTATTTGACAGGGAGCGACAAGGAAGTCAGTCAATCCTGGGGCAACCAGGCCAGTGCCCTGAAGCCATGCTGAGTACAAAATTGGAATAGAACTTATCGTCAGCAAACAATATTCATGACAATTATATTCCAAAATAACAGCTCTATTAACCTTGCATTCAACAAACAATATCAGAAAGACTTTTATTCAACAAGCTTTCATCGTGGCATGTTAAGGTTTTCCATTGGCTGCACTGCTTATCAAGTCCCTGATTTGCCACTGTGTTTGTTGCAGTGCATTCAAATTACTTTTCCAAGAAGTCTTGAAGTCAATTCACAATTGGAAGAAATGGCACAAGTTATGTCGCAGGTTGTGACATATCTGGAAATTCTGCACCGCTAATTGATATTCCTTTCACTGCTTTTGGTAGGATCGTGCTATGGCCACTTCATTTGCTGCAGAACAGTTACTACATTTCAAAAGCAATTTGTGTGAAGTGCTTTGAGACATTTCTCTGAGATGCAATAAAACATTATGGCCACAATGTTTCTCCAATCTGCTGCCAACTAGAGATTTGCTATGTGCCTGATGTATTGTAAAAGTTCAACTATAAATTGATGGAAATCTGTAAAGTAATGAATTGTACTGATATGTTACATTTATGATAAAATACTGCGATATCATTTGGCAATGGATCGATTGCTCTAAATCCTTCACTTTTGATCCATTTTAAAAGCGTTTTTCATGTGCAATGTGAAAACACGAATGGTGAGCAAAAATTTAATGGCAGTTTAATATAGGGACATAGGAACAGGAGTAGGTCATTCAACCCTTCAATCCTGTTCCACCATTCAATTTGATCATGGCTGATCTGCATCTTAACTCCATCTACCCACCTGGGTTCCGTAGCTCATAATATCCTTCCCTAACAAAAAAAAATCTATCAATCTCAGTTTTTAAACTTTTGATTAACTTAGTCTCAACAGCTTATTGGGGGAGAAGGTTTCAGATTTTCATTACCCTTTGTGTGAAAAAATGTCTCCTGACAACATCCCTGAATGGCCTAAATTTAAGTTTATGCCACCTTGCTCTGGAGACTCCCACCAGAGGAAATAGTTTCAATTTATCTCCCCTGTCAAATTCTTTAAATATTTAAGCACTTCAAATAGATCATGTATTAATCTTCTGTTTTGAAGAGACTGAAGCCTATTCTATGCTACCTGTTCTCAAAATTTAACCCTTTTAATCCCAGTATCATTCTGGTTGGTGATCCTGTGCGGCACCCACTCCAAGGCAATATATCTTTTCTGACATGTGGTGCCCAGTGCCCAGAACTGAATGCAGTACTTCTGATGGGGTCTAACCAGAACACTGTAAAAATATAACATAATTTCCCCCACTTTGTAATCAAACCTTCTATTTTAAGGTTGTGCACAGAAGTAGAAACTCAAAACAATGATTTAAACACAGATATCTGGTTGACAATGCTGCAAATATTTCTTTGTATTTAGATTATTTGCACCTGAAGAAATGCAAAGGTGATTAGAATCCTGATTGTCTTTTCCTCAGCTAACTTAATCCTGACTCTTCATATAAAACAAACAGCAAACCTTAATACACTAACTTTATTTCACTATTTCATGTTGATCCTTGTTTTGGATGCGTTTTATCTCCCATTCTAACTCAGATAGATTGCTGCATGCTTTTAATACTCTTATAATATTGGAAAACTTATCAGATAACTTGTATTAAATATATATACATGTGTACACAGATATCATAAATCTAGATACCACAAAATGCAACTGAATAAGCATTTCTTAAAAAATCTGTAATAATTACTTCATGTGAATCGCCTAGACCATTATAAGGATATATAACAAGCCCTAATTGTAGATCCATGAGGAACATCTGCTGTGAAAAATGCAATTGTCACACTTGTAACCATGGCAACACTCATGGCTACCCTTTAAGAACAGCCTATTGTGGGAAAAATATCCCTTTATTTTACTTTAGTTCGAACAAGACAATGAGTTTGGTGAGACAGGATAACAGCCAAATTATAGTCAATCAACCAGGATTTATTAAGGTATACTTAACAATAGGCAATGAGCCAGGGGTCTTGGCATTCCCGAAACTGTTCTCCTCTCTGTTCCTCTTCTTCTGGTCTTCATTAGTAACTAGAGAACCTTGTACAGACTCCAGGGGTTTTTATACAGTTCTAATTGCATATTCTGGTGGTTCAGTCTCTGGGCGCATACATTCCTTTATTGATATTAGGTTTGTTAGTTGCTTTCTCATTGGTTACTAATTACTCATTTTCTTGTTAATAATGGAGCCCCTTCCCCAAACTACATTTTCAGTCAGGCCCAGCAATCTGGTTAATGACATTATTCATCATATTATTTGTACACAGAATCACAGGGAACACATTCCACTCTTCATTTACACCTTCTCCTAACCCGCGCCATCGGGCTTCTCTGTTTATTCATACTGTCTGATTATATAACACTGACGACCCCTGCTTTAAGCAAGCTGCATTTTCCCAATAGTTGCAAATGTCTTAATGCTAACTCTGTAGTTCCTGAAGGCTAAAACACATTTAAACATACAAAAGCAGAAGGTTTACCCACAGTATAATAGAGAGGGAGTACGAGGTCTGCAAGCATTTCAATAGATGCTTTAGTTTAAACAAGACCCACCTGATTCATGATTTCTCCTACCATATTTGGTAAAAGTAACCAACTCCCTCTATTCCAATTATTAATATAATCAATAGCCGATTTACAGTTACATCAGTAGACCATCACACATAATCGTGGCCATCTCCTGTATTACAATGGATGAAGTTAGCATGCAGACACCTCCTTCACTATTGGGATCTTTCAACAGTATAACCATTCGACTGTCTCTTATTGTTATCTCTTATTATACATTCCTCAGACAGACTCAATTATTTTAAACTATACTCATTTCTATTTAATCTTCCTGAATTGTTCTAATATCCCACCCTTTCTTTCTATAAGCATCCAGTTTCATCCAACATGTTACTCCTATTCATTGTGTGACGTCCTTTATTTGTACCTAACCTAATCAATGCAACTTTCCACATACCAGCAGTTAACTCTTTGCTTACTAAAAGAACCCACAGCACATATATAAAGTACAGTACCTAAAGTTCAAAGTACAAGGAAACATGCGGAAAACCCATATTTCTTGCACTATTCATAAAATAGATTGGGGAAGTTTTCATTTGGATGATTTTAATACAGCATGTGTAACTCAACAAAGTGTCCACATTTATCTGAGCTTTTAATTAGTTAAAGTAACTTTAAAGCATCAACAAAAGATTATATACTAAATAATGTTGCACAAACAACATATGGAGCTAGCAACATCGGACAACTGAACTTGTGCTGTATATAAACTTTCTGAAGTGAAGGCTTCCAGCAATCACACTTCTGTTGACTCAGTGGCATGCACTGAGTTTGAACTTACACTTAATTTGGAAAATGGATTCAGTCTCATACAACTAATTCAACTTGTCAAATGATCTAGTTTAGGAGGCTGTCAAAAGCTATATTAACATGATCTGAGCATATAAATCAATAAATTCTCTGCAAAAATGGTAAGCATACCCCTATATTTAAAATGTCCCCAAATAACAAATTACAACATAATGATTTGATTTTTTAAAGTTCTAAAGTCAGAATTGTAGAAAAGAAAGAGAAAAACTACACTACACGTGTAGTGTCTCCCACCCGCCCTCCTCCTCTAACCAAAAAAAAGGACTCTGGTGTGTTGATGAGGTAAGCTTTTTATTTAAATAGTTCTGTCCGTCGGCTTGCGAAGCTGACAAGTTTTGACTTTTTTTTTTTGTTTTTCAGTAGATTTGTTGGGAATTTAGAATAGTGGGAATGGAAGTTAAGGCAGTTGTATGCTCCTCCTACAGAATGTGGGAGGTAAGGGTCGCCAAGAGTGTTCCTGCTGACTGCATCTGCGGGAAGTGCACCCAACTCCAACTCCTCGAGAATCGCGTTAGGGAACTGGAGCTGGAGATGGATGAACTTCAGATTATTCGGGAGGCGGAGGGGGTAATTGAGAGGAGTTATGGGGAGGGAGTCACACTTCAGGTAAAAGAAGTAGGTAGATGAGTTACCGTCAGGGGAAGGAGAGGGAACCAGCAGGTAGTGCAGGGATCCCCTGTGGCCGTTTCCCTCAACAACAGGTATACCGTTTTGGATGCTGTTGCGGGGGACGACTGACCAGGGGTAAGCAATGGGGTACAGGTCTCTGGCACAGAGTCTGTCCCTGTTGCTCAGAAGGGAAGGGGGAAGAGGAGCAGAGCATTAGTCATTGGGGACTCCATAGTTAGGGGAACAGATAGGAGGTTCTGTGGGAACGAGAGAGACTCATGGTTGGTGTGTTGCCTCCCAGGTGCCAGGGTTCGTGATGTCTCGGATCGTGTTTTTGGGATACTTAAGGGGGAGGGGGAGCAGCCCCAAGTCGTGGTCCACATAGGCACCAACGACATAGGTAGGAAGAGAGATGGGGATTTAAGGCAGAAATTCAGGGAGCTAGGGTGGAAGCTTAGAGAGAGAACAAACAGAGTTGTTATCTCTGGGTTGTTGTCCGTGCCACGTGCTAGCGAAGCGAGGAATGGGGAGAGAGAGGAGTTGAACACGTGGCTGCAGGGATGGCGTAGGAGGGAGGGTTTTGGTTTCCTGGATAATTGGGGCTCTTTCTGGGGTAGGTGGGACCTCTACAAACAGGATGGTCTTCACCTGAACCAGAGGGGTACCAATATCCTGGGGGGGGAGATTTGCTAGTGCTTTTCGGGGGGGTTTAAACTAATTCAGCAGGGGAATGGGAACCTAAATTGTAGTTCCAGTGTACAGGATTTTGAGAGTAGTGAGGTCAGGGATAAGGTTACAAGGACGCAAGAGGGCACTGGCAAGCAAGAACTTGGTTTAAAGTGTGTCTACTTCAACGCCAGGAGCATCCGGAATAAGGTGGGTGAGCTTGCAGCATGGGTTGGTACCTGGGATCTCGATGTTGTGGCCATTTCGGAGACATGGGGAGAGCAGGGGCAGGAATGGATGTTGCAGGTTCTGGGATTTAGATGTTTCAGTAAGAACAGAGAAGATGGTAAAAGGGGGGGGGTGTGGCATTGTTAATCAAGGAGAGTATTACGGCGGCAGAAAGGACGTTTGAGGACTCGTCTACTGAGGTAGTATGGGCCGAGGTTAGAAACAGGAGAGGAGAGGTCACCCTGTTGGGAGTTTTCTATAGACCTGCGAATAGTTCCAGAGATGTAGAGGAAAGGATAGCAAAGATGATTCTCGACAGGAGCGAGAGTAACAGGGTAGTTGTTATGGGGGACTTTAACTTTCCAAATATTGACTGGAAATACTATAGTTCGAATACTTTAGATGGGTCAGTTTTTGTCCAGTGTGTGCAGGAGGGTTTTCTGACACAGTATGTAGACAGGCCAACCAGGGGCAATGCCACATTGGATTTGGTACTGGGTAATGAACCCGGCCAGGTGTTAGATTTAGATGTAGGTGAGCACTTTGGTGATAGTGATCACAATTCGGTTAGGTTTACCTTAGCGATGGGCAGGGACAGGTATATACCGCAGGACAAGAATTATAGCTGGGGGAAAGGAAATTATGATGCGATTAGGCATGATTTAGGATGCGTAGGATGGGGAAGGAAACTGCAGGGGATGGGCACAATCGAAATGTGGAGCTTATTCAAGGAGCAGCTACTGCGTGTCCTTGATAAGTATGTACCAGTCAGGCAAGGAGGAAGTTGTCGAGCGAGGGAGCCGTGGTTTACTCAAGAAGTTGAAGCGCTTGTCAAGAGGAAGAAGAAGGCTTATGTTAGGATGAGACGTGAAGGCTCAGTTAGGGCGCTTGAGAGTTACAAGCCAGCCAGGAAGGATCTAAAGGGAGAGCTAAGAAGAGCAAGGAGAGGACACGAGAAGTCATTGGCGGATAGGATCAAGGAAAACCCTAAGGCTTTCTATAGGTATATCAGGAATAAAAGAATGACTAGAGTTAGATTAGGGCCAATCAAGGATAGTAGTGGGAAGTTGTGTGTGGAATCAGAGGAGATAGGGGAAGCGTTAAATGAATATTTTTCATCAGTATTTACAGTAGAGAAAGAAAATGGTGTCGAGGAGAATACTGAGATTCAGGCTACTAGGCTAGATGGGATTGAGGTTCACAAGGAGAAGGTGTTAGCAATTTTGGAAAGTGTGAAAATAGATAAGTCCCCTGGGCCAGATGGGATTTATCCTAGGATTCTCTGGGAAGTCAGGGAGGAGATTGCGGAGCCTTTGTCCTTGATCTTTATGTCGTCATTGTCGACAGGAATAGTGCCAGAAGACTGGAGGATAGCAAATGTTGTCCCCTTGTTCAAGAAGGGGAGTAGAGACAGCCCTGGTAATTATAGACCTGTGAGCCTTACTTCGGTTGTGGGTAAAATGTTGGAAAAGGTTATAAGAGATAGGATTTATAATCATCTTGAAAAGAATAAGTTCATTAGCGATAGTCAGCACGGTTTTGTGAAGGGTAGGTCGTGCCTCACAAACATTATTGAGTTTTTCGAGAAGGTGACCAAACAGGTGGATGAGGGTAAGGTAGTGGATGTGGTGTATATGGATTTCAGTAAGGCATTTGATAAGGTTCCCCACGGTCGGCTATTGCAGAAAATACGGAAGTATGGGGTTGAAGGTGATTTAGAGCTTTGGATCAGAAATTGGCTAGCTGAAAGAAGACAGAGGGTGGTGGTTGATGGCAAATGTTCATCCTGGAGTTTAGTTACTAGTGGTGTACCGCAAGGATCTGTTTTGGGGCCACTGCTGTTTGTCATTTTTATAAATGACCTGGATGAGGGTGTAGAAGGGTGGGTTAGTAAATTTGCGGATGACACGAAGGTCGGTGGAGTTGTGGATACTGCCGAAGGATGTTGTAGGGTACAGAGGGACATAGATAGGCTGCAGAGCTGGGCTGAGAGATGGCAAATGGAGTTTAATGCGGAAAAGTGTGAGGTGATTCACTTTGGAAGGAGTAACAGGAATGCAGAGTACTGGGCTAATGGGAAGATTCTTGGTAGTGTAGATGAGCAGAGAGATCTTGGTGTCCAGGTACATAAATCCCTGAAAGTTGCTACCCAGGTTAATAGGGCTGTTAAGAAGGCATATGGTGTGTTAGCTTTTATTAGTAGGGGGATCAAGTTTCGGAGCCACGAGGTCATGCTGCAGCTGTACAAAACTCTGGTGAGGCCGCACCTGGAGTATTGCGTGCAGTTCTGGTCACCGCATTATAGGAAGGATGTGGAAGCTTTGGAAAGGGTGCAGAGGAGATTTACTCGGATGTTGCCTGGTATGGAGGGAAGATCTTTCGAGGAAAGGCTGAGGGACTTGAGGTTGTTTTCGTTGGAGAGGAGGAGGAGGAGAGGTGACTTAATAGAGATATATAGGATAATCAGAGGGTTAGATAGGGTGGATAGTGAGAGTCTTTTTCCTCGGATGGTAATGACAAACACGAGGGGACATAGCTTTAAGTTGAGGGGTGATAGATATAGGACAGATGTTGGAGGTAGTTTCTTTACTCAGAGAGTAGTAGGGGCGTGGAACGCCCTGCCTGCAACAGTAGTAGACTCGCCAACTTTTAAGGGCATTTAAGTGGCCATTGGATAGACATATGGATGAAAATGGAATAGTGTAGGTCAGATGGTTTCACAGGTCGGCGCAACATCGAGGGCTGAAGGGCCTGTACTGCGCTGTAATGTTCTAATGTTCTAATGTGTATTTGATTTCATAAATAACTATCTTGAATAAATATTTGAAGACCTTTGAAGCAGTTTTGGCTAAAAAGAAAAATGGAATTCTTGCCATGCACAGAATTATTATCTACAAGTGATTTTTCTGAATTTTCTACCACTTGAGATGCTTGTCAGCTACTTGAGAATGCAGTAAGAGTATTATTACAGATACATCCTGAATGGAGGGATTATGGTTGTGCCTAATTTATATTTTATGGAATTGTTGTCAATAAAATCAATAGATTTTCTGCATAAAAGGAAAGTATGCCCATGTTTAAAACACACCTAACTAAACTGTAAGAAAGTTGTCTAAAAGTAGATTTATGCACTGCACATAAATTTTTACCTGATAGAAAATTGGTGGAGAATATACCAACTTTTGAATTATACAGGCAAAATATCTTGTACAACAACTTGTATGTATATAGCACCTTTAACGTAATAAAACATCCCAAGGCGCTTCACAGGAACTTTATAAAACAAAGTATGATACCAAGCCACAAAAGGAGGTATTAGATCAGATGACCAAAAGCTTGGTCAAAGAGATAGGTTTTAAGGAGTGTCTCAAAGGCTGAAAGCCAAGTGGAGAGACAGACATGCAGGGAGGGTATTACAGAGTTTGGGGCCCAGGCAACTGAAGATGCAACCATCAATGGTGGGGAGCGATTAAAATCAGGGCAGCTCAAGAAGGAAGAATTAAAAGGAGCACAGATATCTTGGAGGTTGTCGACCTGGAAGAGAATACAGAGATAGGTAGGGGCAAGGCCATGGATGGATTTGAAGACAAGGACGAGAATTTTAAAATCAAGATGTTGCTTGACCTGTTATGGACAGGTGAGGAGGGGTCAAAGGGCTTCTCTTTTTTCCCTCTCCTTGTTTGACCATAACAGGTAAAGCCTGGCTCGGGTATAAAATTAAAACTGGACCCGGGCCAAACCCGACAACAGGCAACCCGAACCCGACCCAGGCCCGAGTCCTTTAACTTTTTTAAATGCCCAACCTGACCCAAACCCAACACATGTAGTCGGGTTCGGGTCGGGTAGTCAGGCTTTGCTGCAGAGTGCAGAGTCCAGACTGCACATTTCCTGCCTTGGCGTCCTGAATGTTCATTTGAAGATTACTTCCCGGAGCAAGGTAGCACTGTCCACGTCCAGCCCGATCCGACCCGAACCCAACACTTGTCGTCGGGGCCGGTCAGGTTCGGGTCGGGTAGCCACGCTTTAACAACAGGTTTAATTCTTTTTTTAAAGTGGATGTACTGACCAATTCAGTAGATGTTTGATTACTTGCCTGCTATGATCATAACAGGAACCAATCAGACAGGTTTTCTTGAGTTTAACAAAGAAAGAGGTTTACTTTATTGCACGTAAACCGAACTAAAAAATAATAAACTACACACACACACTCTAGAGGTTCACACACACACAAATAAGTTATCGAGTGGGGAAAGGTAGATTGGTTATGTTAGAGTCCATAGAAAAAAGGGGTATACAGTCTGTGGCATTTGGTGATTCAGCTGGCTTCTAGCTGAATTTGGTGGTCCTGAGGCTTTTAGTTTGAAGAGGTAAATAACTGGTTTGGTGGGTCTCTTGGAGACAGCAATAGAAACATAGAAAATAGGAGCAGGAGTAGGCCATACGGCCCTTCGAGCCTGGTCTGCCATTCATTATGATCATAGCTTGCTCATTTCCCGGCGGAGCAGCAGGAGAAGGTAGCGACTCTTCGGTGGGTAAGTGAAGGCACCAGGAACTGTGTTTTGAAAGTTGTACTTACTGTTTTCCTTGTGTTCAAGCTACTTTTGGCGCGGGAGGAACCGGAAGCTGGACGGCAGCAAGGACTCCTGGGTAGGTATTTTCTTTAAAGGTGCGGAGCTCCGTGGACTCGGCCTCATTTCCCGGCGGAGCAGCAGGAGAAGGTAGCAACTCTTCGGTGGGTAAGTGAAGGCACCAGGAACTGTGTTTTGAAAGTTGTACTTACTGTTTTCCTTGTGTTCAAGCTACTTTTGGCGCGGGAGGAACCGGAAGCTGGACGGCAGCAAGGACTCCTGGGTAGGTATTTTCTTTAAAGGTGCGGAGCAGAGTTAACCCGAGACACTACACATGTAGTGTCTCCCACCCATCCTCCTCCTCTAACCTAATAATAAGACCCTTTTTACCCTCCTCCTCTAACCAAAAAGGACTGAACAGGTAAGCTATTTCACTGTTTTTGTTAATATCTATATTTGTACTTAATTAAGGGGTAATTGAGTAAAAGAAATGGCAGCCAGGGGAGTGCAGTGCTCCTCCTGCAGTATGTTCGAGGTAAGGGGAACCTCCGGTGACCCTGCCGACTTCACCTGCTGGAAGTGCATCCGTCTCCAGCTCCTATCAGACCGTGTTAGGGAACTGGAGCTGGAGCTGGATGAACTGAGGATCATTCGGGAAGCTGAGGGGGTGATAGATAGAAGCTACAGGGATGTCGTTACTCCACAAAACAAAGGCAGCTGGGTAACAGTTAGAGGTGGGAAGAGGTCAGTGCAGGGATCTCCTGTGGTCGTTCCCCTCAGCAACAAGTATACAGTTTTAGATACTGTTGGGGGGGACGGCCTATCGGGGGCAGGCTGCAGTGAACGGGCCTCTGGCACGGGGTCCTGCACTGTGGCTCAGAAGGGAAGGAGGGAGAACGGGAGAGCACTAGTCATCGGGGACTCGATGGTGAGGAGTACCGACAGGCGGTTCTGTGGGCGCAAGCGAGACGCACGGATGGTTTGCTGCCTCCCTGGTGCCAGGGTCCGTGATGTTTGTGATCGCGTCTTCAGGATCCTTAAAGGGGAGGGGGAGCAGCCAGAGGTCGTGGTGCACATTGGCACCAACGACGTAGGAAGGAAGGGTGGCACAGATGTTAGAAGTGAGTTTAGGGAGTTAGGCTGGAAGCTGAAAGCTCGGACGGACAGAGTTGTTATCTCTGGTTTGTTGCCGGCGCCACGTGATAGTGAGGCTAGGAATAGGGAGAGAGCACAGCTGAACACGTGGCTGCAGGAATGGTGTAGGAGGGAGGGCTTCCAGTTCTTGGATAATTGGACTGCATTCTGGGGAAGATGGGACCTGTTCAAACAGGACGGGCTGCATCTGAACCAGAGGGGCACCAATATCCTGGGAGGGAGGTTTGCTAGTACTGTTCGGGAGGGTTTAAACTAGTTTGGGAGGGGGATGGGAACCGGACTTGTAGTCCAGGGACCAGTGGGTCCACTCAGAAAGACAAAGAGTGTAGTGAGGTATTGGGGAAGGTAGCACTGTCGCAGAGGACAGATGGGCACGGAGAAGGGTTAAAGTGCGTATACTTCAACGCAAGAAGCATCAGGAATAAGGTGAGTGAATTGAAGGCGTGGATGGGCACTTGGGACTACGATGTTGTGGCCATCACTGAAACGTGGATAGGTGAGGGGGAGGAATGGTTCTTGGAGGTACCTGGTTATAGATGTTTTCATAAGATTAGGAATGGTGGTAAAAGAGGTGGGGGGGTGGCATTGTTAGTTAGAAATAGTGTAACAACTGCTGAAAGAATTTTCGAGGAGGATCTGCCGACTGAGGCACTGTGGGTTGAGGTCAGGAACAGGAAAGGAGCAGTCACCTTGATGGGAGTTTTCTATCGGCCCCCCAATAGCAGCAGGGAGGTGGAAGAGCAGATTGGGAAACAGATTTTGGAAAGGAGCAGAAGTCACAGGGTAGTAATTATGGGGGATTTCAACTTCCCAAATATTGATTGGCAACTCTTTAGATCGAATAGTTTGGATGGGGTAGTGTTTGTGCAGTATGTCCAGGAAGCTTTTCTGACTCAGTATGTAGACTGCCCGACCAGAGGGGAGGCAATATTGGATTTGGTACTAGGTAATGAACCAGGGCAATTGATAGAGCTGTTGGTGGGCGAGCACTTTGGAGATAGTGATCACAATTCTGTAGCATTCACTGTGGTAATGGAGAGGGATAGGTATGTGCAACAGGGCAAGGTTTACAATTGGGGGAAGGGTAGATATGATGCTGTCAGGCAGGAACTGAGGAGCATAAGTTGGGAGCATATGCTGGCAGGGAAGGGCACGGTCGAAATGTGGAACTTTTTCAAGGAGCAGATAGTAGGGGCCATTGATAAGCATGTCCCTGTCAGACAGGGAAGGGATGGTCATATGAGGGAACCGTGGTTGACAAGAGAGGTTGAGAGTCTTGTTAGGAAGAAGAAGGATGCGTATATAAGGTTGAGGAAAAAGGGCACAGGCATAGCTCTGGAGGGATACAAGATGGCCAGGAAGGATCTGAAGAAAGGGATTAGGAGAGCTAAGAGAGGGCATGAAAAATGCTTGGCGGGTAGGATAAAAGAAAACCCCAAGGCCTTTTACGCGTATGTCAGAAATATGAGGATGACTAGGGGGACCGTAGGTCCGGTCAAGGACAATAGCGGGAGACTGTGTGTTGAGCCGGAAGAGATAAGTGAGGTTTTGAATGAGTACTTCTCTTCGGTATTTACGAATGAGAAGGGGTGTATTACTGAAGAGGACGGTGTGAAACAGACTGGTAAGCTCGAGGAAGTGCTCGTTAGGAGGGAAGATGTGTTGGGGTTTTTGAATAACTTGAAGATAGACAAGTCTCCCGGGCCTGACGGGGTATATCCAAGGATGTTATGGGAAGCAAGGGATGAAATTGCAGAGCCGCTGGCAATGATCTTTTCATCTTCTCTGTTGACGGGGGTGGTACCAGGTGATTGGAGGGTGGCAAATGTTGTGCCCCTGTTCAAGAAAGGAAATAGGAACAACCCTGGGAATTACAGGCCAGTTAGTCTTACTTCGGTGGTAGGCAAGTTGATGGAAAAGGTGCTGAGGGATAGGATTTCTGAGCATCTGGAAAGACACTGCTTGATTCGGGACAGTCAGCACGGTTTTGTGAGGGGTAGGTCTTGCCTCACAAGCCTGATTGAATTCTTTGAGCAGGTGACCAAGCAAGTGGATGAGGGTAAACCAGTGGATGTGGTGTACATGGATTTTAGTAAGGCATTTGATAAGGTCCCCCATGGTAGACTTATGGAGAAAGTCAGGAGGCATGGGATAGTGGGGAATGTGGCCAGTTGGATTAAGAATTGGCTAACTGATAGAAGGCAGAGAGTGGTCTTAGATGGTAAATACTCAGCCTGGAGCCCAGTTACCAGTGGCGTGCCACAGGGATCAGTTCTGGGTCCTCTCCTGTTTGTGATTTTTATTAACGACTTGGATGAGGAAGTCGAAGGGTGGGTCAGTAAATTTGCAGATGATACAAAGGTTGGTGGAGTTGTGGATACCGAGGAGGGCTATTGTCGTCTGCAAAGGGACTTGGATAGGTTGCAGTGCTGGGCTGAAAAGTGGCAGATGGAGTTTAACCCTGAAAAGTGTGAGGTCGTCCATTTTGGAAGGACAAACACGAATGCAAAATACTGGGTTAACGGTAGGGTTCTTGGGCATGTGGAGGAGCAGAGAGACCTTGGGGTCTATGTGCATAGATCGTTGAAAGTTGCAACTCAAGTGGATAGGGCTGTGAAGAAGGCATATGGGGTGTTAGCGTTCATTAGCAGAGGGATTGAATTTAAGAGCCGTGAGGTGATGATGCAGCTGTACAGGACCTTGGTAAGGCCTCATTTGGAGTACTGTGTGCAGTTCTGGTCGCCTCATTTTAGGAAGGATGTGGAAGCCTTGGAGAGGGTGCAGAGGAGATTTACCAGGATGTTGCCTGGAATGGAGAATAAGTCTTACGAGGAAAGGCTGAACATTCTAGGCCTCTTCTCATTAGAACGGAGAAGGATGAGGGGTGACATGATAGAGGTTTATAAGATGATCAGGGGAATAGATAGGGTAGACAGTCAGAAACTTTTTCCCCGGGTGGAGCAAAGCGTTACAAGGGGTCATAAATTTAAGGTGAAGGGTGGGAGATATAAGGGGGATGTCAGGGGAAGGTTCTTTACCCAGAGAGTGGTCGGGGCATGGAATGCCTTGCCTGGGGAAGTTGTTGAGTCAGAAACTTTAGGGACTTTCAAACGGCTTTTAGATAGGTATATGGATAAAGGAGAATGATGGGGTATAGATTAAATTGTCCTTGACAGAGGACAAAGGATCGGCACAACATCGTGGGCCGAAGGGCCTGTTCTGTGCTGTATTTTTCTATGTTCTATGTTCTATGTAACTCAGGAACCTGTTCCCGCTTTCCCCCCATATCCTTTGATCCCTTCAAACCCAAGAGCTATATCTAACTTCTTCTTGAAAACATACAATGTTTTGGCCTCAACTCCTTTCTGTGGTAGCGAATTTCACAGGTTTACCACTCCCTGGGTGAAGAAATTTCTCCTCATCTCAGTCCTGAATGGTTTACCCCGTATCTTTAGACAATGACATCTGGTTCTGGACTCCCCCACCATCCGGAACATCCTTCCTGCATCTACCCTGTCAAGTCCTGTTAGAATTTTATAAGTTTCTATGAGATCCCCCCACACTTTTCTGAATTCCAGCAAATATAATCCGAACCAACTGAATCTGTCTTCATACGTCAGTCCCGCCATCCCAGGAATCAGTCTGGGAAACCTTCACTGCACTCCCTCTATAGCAAGAACATCCGTCCTCCGATAAGGAGACCAAAACTGACAGAATATTCCAGGTGTGGCCTCACCAAGGCCCTGTATAATTGTAGCAAGACATCCCTGCTCCTGTACTCAAATCCTCTCGCTATGAAGGCCAACATACCATTTGCCTTTTTTACCACCTGTTGGATCTGCGTGCTTACCTTCAGCAACTGGTGTACGAGAACACCCAGGTCTCGCTGCATATTCCCCTCTCTCAGTTTATAGCCGTTCAGATAATAATCTGCCTTCTGTTTTTGCTACCAAAGTGGATAACCTCACATTTATCCACATTATACTGCATCTGCCATGCATTTGCCCACTCACTCAACTTGTCCAAATCACCCCGAAGCCTCTCTGCATCCTCCTCACAACTCACTCTCACACCCAGTTTTGTGTCATCTGCAAATTTGGAGATATTACATTTAGTTCCGTCATCTAAATCATTTATATATATTGTGAATAGCTGGGGTCCCAGCACCGATCCCTGCGGTACCCCACTAGTCACTGCCTGCCATTCAGAAAAAGACCCATTTATCCCTACTCTTTGTTTCCTGTCTGCCAACCAATTTCTATCCAACGCAATACACTATCCCCAATCCCATACGCTTTAATTTTGCACGCTAATCTCTTATGTGGGACTTTGTCGAAAGCCTTCCGAAAGTCCATATAAACCACATCTACTATTTCCCCCTCATCAATGCTACTCGTTACATCCTCAAAGAATTCTAGTAGATTTGTCAAGCATGATTTCCCTTTCATAAATCCATGCTGACTCTGCCCAATTCTACCGCTGTTCTCCAAGTGCTCTGCTATAAAATCTTTGATAATGGACTCTAGAATTTTCCCCAATACCAACGTCGGGTTGACTGGTCTATAATTCCCTGCTTTCTCTCTACTTCCCTTTTTAAATAGTGGGCTTACATTAGCTACCCTCCAATCTGTAGGAACTGTTCCAGAGTCTATAGAATCTTGGAAGATGACCGTCAATGCATCCACTATTTCTAGGGCCACTTCCTTAAGTACTCTGGGATGCAGACCATCAGGCCCTGGGGATTTATCTGCCTTCAATCCCATCAATTTCCCCAACATCATTTCTCTACTAATACTGATTTCCTTCAGTTCCTCCCTCTCACTAAGCCCTGTGTTCCCCAACATTTCTGATATGATATTTGTGTCCTCCTTTGTGAAGACAGAACTAAAGTATGCATTTAGTTGGTCAGCCATTTCTTTGTTCCCCATAATAAATTCACCTGTTTCTGACTGTAAGGGACCTACATTTGTCTTCACTAATCTTCTTCTCTTCACATACCTATAGAAACTTTTACAGTCCGTTTTTATGTTCCCCGCAAGCTTGCTCTCATCGTCTATTTTCCCCTTCTAATCAATCCCTTGGTCTTCCTTTGCTGAATTCTAAACTGCTCCCAATCCTCAGGTCTGTTGTTTTTTCTGGCGAATTTATATGCCTCGTCCTTGGATCTAATGCTATCTTTAATTTCCCTTGTAAACCATGGTTTGGCTACCTTTTCCACTTTACTTTACAATGCGGATGATTTCCTCCAACGGGGTTTCTGATTGTAGCCGGAGTATGCAAAGGTGGTCAGATAACTGGCAGAGCTTAAAGCTTGTAAGCTGAAATGGAGAGAGAGGGACCCCCACTTAGATCTGCTCCTGTCAGAGCCCCAAAGCTTCTCCTTCAGCTGCAGAGAAACACAAGCCTAAAACCACAGATGAAGAGGGGCTTGTCACATAATAGTCACTCAGTGATTCAAACAAAGCAGTTAGCAGTATTTCTTCTTACTAAAAGAACAGGTAGTTCACTTAAACTTCCAGGGTTTTTGTCCTTGCTGGGAAATGAGAAGACATTTTGTCCCCCTCCGCACAGGCCTTGCAATGTAGGTGGCCATCCTAAGCTACCAGATATTTTTATCTGTTCTTTTTTAAATTTCTTCAAAAAATATAAATTCAGATCTACAGTCAGTGGATTAAAGAAAATTATCATTCAACAAAGGAAGTTGGTAAGACAGGGTACAGGGGTGATAAGGTAACAGGACTTGGCGTGCGATAGACACAGGCAGCAGAGTTTTGGATGACCCCAAGATTACGGAGAGTAGAATGTGGGAGACCAGCCAGGAATGCATTGAAATAGAGACAGGAGTGAAGTTGGGAGAGGTTACGGAGGTGGAAATTGGTGGTCTTAATGATGGCATGAATATGAGGTCAGAAGCATAGCTCAGGGTCAAATTGAACACCAAGGTTGCAAACTGACGAGCTTAATCTCAGACTGTTGCCAAGGAGAGGGATAGAGTCTGTAGCTAGGGAATGGAATTTGGAATAGGGAAAGAAAACAATGGCTTCAGCCTTCCCAATATTTAATTGGAGGAAATTTCTGCACATCCAGTACTGGGTGTTGGATAAGCAGTCTGATAATTTAGCAACAGTGGAGGAGTCAAGAGAAGTGGTGGCGTGTGTGAGCTGAGTGTCATGAACATTCATGTGAGAACTAACGCTGTGCTTTCAGATGATGTCGCCAAGGGGCAGCATGTAGACGAGAAATAGCAGGGGCGAGGGATAGATCCTTGGGGGACACCAGAGGTAATGGTGCGGGAGCAGAAAGAGAAGACATTTCAAGTGATTTTCTGGCTACAATTAGATAGATAAAAATGAAACCAGATGAGAGCAATCCCATCCAGCTGGACAACAGTGGAGAGACATTGGAGGAGGATGGTGTGGCAAACCATGTCAAAGGCTGCAGACAAGTTGAGAAGGACGAGGAAGGAAAGCTTACCTTTGTCACAGTCACATAGGATAAGAGGGGTTTTGGTACCACACAGGATCAGGTGGCAGGCTGTTCAACCTTGTCGGTCTAAGAACGAAGACCAAAGTACGGAAAGTCCTCATCAGGGAACTCCTCTTTGCTGACGATGCTGCATTAACATCTCACACAGAAGAGTGTTTGCAGAGACTCATTGACAGGATTGCGGCTGCCTGCAATGAATTTGGCCTAACCATCAGCCTCAAGAAAACGAACATCATGGGACAGGACGTCAGAAATGCTCCATCCATCAATATCGGCGACCACGCTCTGGAAGTGGTTCAAGAGTTCACCTACCTAGGTTCAACTATCACCTCCAGAGAATCCTTGGCATCAGGTGGCAGGACTGTATCTCCAACAAAGAAGTCCTCAAAGCCGCCAACATGCCCAGCATATACACCCTACTGAGCCAGCAGCGCTTGAGATGGCTTGGCCATGTGAGCCACATGGAAGATGGCAGGATCCCCAAGGACACATTGTACTGCAAGCTCGTCACTGGTATCAGACCCACCGGCTGTCCATGTCTCCGCTTTAAAGACGTCTGCAAACGCGACATGAAGTCCCGTGACATTGATCACAAGTCGTGGGAGTCAGTTGCCAGCGATCGCCAGAGCTGGTGGGCAGCCATAAAGGCGGGGCTAAAGTGTGGCGAGTCGAAGAGACTTAGCAGTTGGCAGGAAAAAAGACAGAAGCGCAAGGGGAGAGCCAACTGTGTAACAGCCCCGACAACCAATTTTATCTGCAGCACCTGTAGAAGAGTCTGTCACTCTAGAATTGGCCTTTATAGCGACTCCAGGCGCTGCTCCACAAACCACTGACCACCTCCATGCGCTAACCCATTGTCTCTCGAGACAAGGAGACCAATGAAGAAGAAGAGGAAGATACTGTGCCAGGGGTGGAAACCTGATTGGAGGGATTCCAACATGGAGTCCTGGGAAGATGGGAATTGTTTTGGAAAGCAACAACACATTCAAGGACTTTGGAGAGGAAAGGGAGGTGGAGATGGGGCTGAAATTTTTAAGAGCGGTGGGGTCAAGTGTTGGTTTTGTAAATTTTTAATTCTTTTATTTGACTGTTTAATCCATATCGATAATACTGATTTTGCACAGGACAAATGTGATGTTAACTGCATTTATTTTATTCTTGAAGGTAATAAATGGGAATCATAAGTACAATTTCAAAATTTATAGATGACATCAAGGGCTGAATTTTTGCCATGGAGGCAGAGAACAGGAACCAGGTCTGTTTATGGATCAAAAGCCTGCCTCCCATAGGAAACTGATTATTGTTCAAATTTTCACATTGGTGAGACTTTATTCAATATGGAGATGGGTTTCCTGCCAACTTAGAGCCAGTGGAGATGGGAATGGAAGTTGGGTCAGATGAAGTAGGATTCACTTAGATACCCCATGTCAGGTCAGCCATCACTGAGGCTGCTGGTTGTCCTGAGGTAAGAGATTTGTAGTTTGCGCAAAAGCCTTCCACTGCACCAGAGGGAAGCGAGATGTCACAGGGGAGACGGAGGCCTGGCACCCAGGGCAGGACAGCCCCTCGCTTCATCGATGCCAAATAGATTTAATGCTGGTGGCCAGGAGGGAGAGGAGGGAGGCTTTCTTCCCGAAGGGTGGTAGAAGGAGTCCACATAGTCGGACAAGAGGGGCACCTCTCTCTTCAGCGACATCTCTCTCTGCCTCCAATTCTTCCTCCTCTCTGAACTTCTGCTCCTCCCCTGATGAGCTGTCTCCTTCCAGAGCCTCACCATCCTCAAAGACCACATCTCTCTGAAGGGCCATGTTATGGAGAGTGCAGCAGACCATCACAATGACCAAAACCCTTGCAACAGGGTATTGGAGGGCATCACCCAATTACACAATGGTTGTCTTGCTGAGCAAGTGGCTTTAGTTGTATTGCTTCTGTGCCTCTGTCTGGGGTTCCCGTAGAGGAGTCAGTAGCCATGTCTCCAAGGGATTTCCTTTGTCCCTTAGGATCCATCCACACACTTTATGGGTTGGATCGAAGCTCTGAGGCTGCATGGAACTGGCGGAGGATGAAGAAGTCATGGCAGCTGCCAGGAAAATGAGCACACACATGGAGGAAGCTCTTGTTGTAGTTGCAGACCAGTTGGACATTGGAGGAGTCTCTTCCTGTTGATGTCTCTCACTGGTGAGTCACTGGGTGCCACATGGGTGCAATTGATGATGCCCTGCACCTTGGGGAATCAGGCAATGAAGGTGAAACCCAATGCCTACTTTCCCTGCGACGCCATGTCCGCCGGCAAGTGAATGTGCTGTCCAGTGCGATGCAGTGCTGTGTGGCCATTTCCGAGATGCCACCAAGCTCCATAGTTGATCTTTGGAAGGAGCCAGAGCAAAGAAGTTCAAGGCCACAGTGACTTTGATGGTTACCAACAGGGCATGGTGACCAGTGCTGCGAGATGTGAGGTCTTAGGCAACAAGGGGATAGATGTCAGTGTGGCCTCAGTTATCTACAGGTATCTCTGTCTTCAGCTGTAGATCCTGTGTTGTGGGTATTGCCTTCATTGCCTTCTTGCCCCTATTTCCTCTCCCGTTCCCTCCTGCTGCTAAGGGTTCTGCCCTTTCTGTGGAGGGTGTTGCCCCTCATCACCACTGAGCACTAATTCTGACAGTTGTACCCTCAATTTTAGCTGTTAGTTTCAGACAGGTGGCCATCCTATTATGACTGGCAGCCTTGACCACATGATGCCAAGGAGGTGACAACCCCGTTCAATGACACCTGCGAGCACCAAGAGCACCTACTACCAAATTTTGAGTCCGCCTTTTTATTTATTTATTTAGAGATACAGCACTGAAAGAGGCCCTTCGGCCCACCGAGTCTGTGCCGACCAAGAACCACCATTTATACTAACCCTACAGTAATCCCATATTCCCTACACTAAGGGCAATTTACAATGGCCAATTTACCTATCACCTGCAAGTCTTTGGCGGTGGGAGGAAACCGGAGCACCCGACGAAAACCCACGCAGACACAGGGAGAACTTGCAAACTCCACACAGTCAGTACCCAGAATTGAACCCGGGTCGCTGGAGCTGTGAGGCTGCGGTGCTAGCCACTGTGCAGGTCTACTCTATGTAATTCCATATAAGTTGAACATAACTTCTCTGCTTTTCAATTCTGTTCAATAAATGAACCCAAGTATTTTGTTCCCTATTTTTATTGTCTTATTAACCTGCATTGCCAGTTTTAGTAATTTGTGTATCTGTACTCCCAGATCCCTCTGTTCCTCTACCACATTTAGATCCTTATTTTCCAAGGAGTTTATGGCCTTCTTATTCTTCCTGTCAAAATGTACTATCTAACATTATCTATATAGAAGTTTATTTGCCAATTAATCACCCATTCTGCAAATTCATTCATATTTCCTGTATTTTTTCACAGTCTTCCTCTGTGTTAACTACATACCCGAATTTGGGGCTGAATTGTTGGGGCCACACGAAATCAGAAATGAAGGGGGGTGGTGGGGGGAGTGCGCCCTGAAATCGCCGGCGCTGGGCAGCATGTCAATTTCAAGATGCTCATTTCCAGAGCCGGCAATAATCACCAAGGCGGTGAGAGGGCAGGATAAGAATCTGGCTCTCCTCCCAATTGAGGGCAGTTAAACTAGTGCAAGTTCTCCCTGTGTCTGCGTGGGTTTTCTCCGGGTTCTCTGGTTTCCTCCCACAAGCCAAAAGACTTGCAGGTTGGTAGGTAAATTGGCCATTATAAATTGCCCCTAGTATAGGTCGGTGGTAGGAAAATATATAGGGACAGGTGGGGATGTGGTAGGAATATGGGATTAGTGTAGAATTAGTATAAATGGGTGGTTGATGGTCGGCACAGACTCGGTGGGCCAAAGGGCCTGTTTCAGTCTTGTATCTCTAAAACTAAAACTAAAAAAACTAAGACCGCACATTAACAAGCTATTCGCCCCAAAATCTGCTTTTCTCCAATGTATTACCCTGGTCTTGGTCCTCCCTATGACCTTCTCAATTATTATCCTAAAATATATTATATTATGGTCACTATTGCCTAGATGTTCGTTACTTCCCTTATCTGCTTTGGCTCATTTCACATCACTAGATCCAGTAGCAAATCTTCCCTTGTCAGGCTTCTTACGTATTGGGTGAGAAAGGACTCATGTACACATTGTAGGAAGTCCATTCCCTTATTCCCTTAACCTATTTCTGCTGTCCAATTAATTTTGAGTAATTGAAATCCCCCATGATTATCATACTCATTACCCTAATTTGTTTGTATATTTATTCCTCCACCTCCATTCCACTATTAGGTGGTCTGTATTAATTGATATTTTTATTAATTATATTTTTATCTCTACATGGATTCTATTTCTTTCTTACTAATGGCCGCATCACTTTTTTCTACTACCATTTTATGCTATCTCTGATTACAGCTACTCCACCTTCCCCTTTTCCCTCTCCAGCTCTTCTAAATATGTTGTACCTTACAATGTTTAATTTCAGTCCTGATTTTTCTAGAGACATATCATGCTTAATGTCTCAGTAATCCCTATTTTATCTGGCTCCTCACAGTGGATTATTGCCTCCGATTTCCCTGTTTATTATGGATACTGTGTACATTGCTGTAAAGACAGTTCAGTTCATTTTTAATAGTAGCTCCTTTCACTTTATTTTTAACCATCTTTTTAAATTCATGTTCTTTAACTTTATAGTCGTTTAGTAGTACAGAACTTGAGTATTGCTGAAAATAGAGACATGTTGTCGAAGCTTTTCGTCCTGCACTCATCAGGACAATTGCAAGAATAACCAATGTAATGGAAAACAACAACTTATACTGCATGAGACATCAACACATTAATACATCAACATGTTAATGGCTACTTCTCACCAATGAATTGGGTTACCAATGGCATTGCAGACTTGGTGACTCCAAATTCAAACTCAAGAGAATGGATGTGCAAAAACTCTAATTTATCAAAATGGAGTGAAGATGAGTGACACTCAGACCCCATTGTCTAACAATGGCCTCTCCATCAAACACCATTTATGAGAACAATAAGAGAGAAACTCTGGTCACATGACAGAAACCAGGTTTCTGATAAGGGGATTTGAGACATTCCGTGTGCAGACAAAGCCAGAACAAAGAAGAGAAGAAAGAGATCCATCTATGCCATCGAAGAGAAGAGACCCTGCGTTTTATGAAAGGGAAATCATGTTTGACAAATTTGTTAGAGTTCTTTGAGGATAACAAGCAGAGTGGATATAGGGAAACTGGTAGATGTAGTGTATTTGGATTTTCAGAAGGATTTTCCATAAGGTGCCACATAAAAGGTTATTGCACAAAATAAGAGCTCAGGGTATTGGGGCGTAATGTGTTGGCATGGATTGAGGACTGGCTAACACACAGAAGGCAGTGGGTCGGGATCAAAGGGTGTTTTTCAGGTTGAAAAACCGTAACTAGTGGGGGGCCACAAGGATCGGTCCTAGGGCCTCAACTATTTACTATCTATATTAATGACTTGGAGGAAGGGACAGAGTGTAGCGTACCCAAATTTGCTGACGATACAAAAGTAGGTGGGAAAGCATGTTGTGATGAGGACACAGAGAATCTGCAAAGGGATATAGATTGGTTAAGTGAGTGGGCAAAAATTTGGCAGATGGAGTTTAATGTGGGAAAATGTGAGGTCATCCACTTTGGTAGGAAGAATAAAAAGGCAGATTATTATTTAGATGGAGAAAGACTACAAAATACTGCAGTACAGAGGGATCTGGGTGTTCTTGTACATGAAACACTAAAAGTTAGCATGCAGGTGCAGCAAGTAATTAGGAAGGCTATTGGAATTTTGGCCTTTATTGCTAGGGGGTTAGAATTTAAAAATAGGGAAGTCTTGTTACAACTGTACAGGGTGTTGGTGAGGCCACACCTGGAATATTACATACAATTTTGGTCCCCGTATTTAAGGAAGGATATACTAGCATTGGAGACAGTTCAAAAAAGGTTCACTACCTGATTCCTGGGATGAAGGGGTTGGCTTATCAAGAACGGCTAAACAGGTCTACTCCTGCTCCTATTTCTTATGTTCTTAAGATCACCAGCTTTGGACTGCATGTTGGCAGCGACTGTAGTTTGACTTTGACCTGCCTACCTGAGACATCATACCAGGACTTCGCCCTTGACCTTTGGCTGGAATGTAACAAAAGCAGTCTGCAGCAGCGCATCCATCTTCCAAAACCTCCCAAGTCTTTCTTCAGTGAACAAGGGAAAAAAATAAAGGCCTGCACCGTTTCAAGTTTTCACCCCGGGGAAACGCAAGTTAAACAGAGGACACTTTTAAACCACCGAACTTAAAAGCATGTTATCTTTTAATCTCTATCTTTTCTCATCTGTGTGTGTATCCATATGCATGTGAGAGTGGGTGAAGTTGCATACATTTTCAGGTGTTGTATCATAAACATTTATCTTTCTTTTAAACTTATAAAAAAACCTATCATTTGGCTGTTGATCATTAGAAAGCTCAGGGAATAAAACATATTTTTTAAAAAGCACTGTCTTCGGTCAGGTGAGAGGAGAAAAAAGGGAAACCATCCCTATCAATTCCCAACTGGCTGTGACACTAAGAATGCTTATTCATTTTCATGCTTTCATTTAAGTGTAGTCAGTTCAGGTAGAGTGTTAAAATATAGAATGTTTGGCTATCACAGCTATTCAGGATAGTGATTAATCTATTACAATAGCAGATCTTACCATGTATAATGAAGAAGTTTTCTCTGGAACGTCATTTCTGAAATTGCTCAAGTGTTACATATTGCTAGGAACCTTTTACATGTAGAGTGTCTGGATCTGAAAGAAAAAAAGACTTTATATTGTTTATAGTGTTTATATTGTGCCTTTCACAACCTCAGGACATCCCAAAGCACTTTACAGTAAATAAAGTACTTTTGAAGAGATCTTTTTGAAGTTGTAATGTAAGAATCTGTGAGAGAACCAGAATTTAAAAATAAAGCCATTGAAAACCATTGAAATTAGAGCACTGTCAAAACTTTTGCTTGTAGTGGTCGTAGGACATTGCACAGCCAAGGTCAAAGTTATCAAGCGCAAGGTCATTTTGTACATAAATTAAGTTACATTCAAGCTCCTCGATGTAAATACTATATATATATATAGTTTGTTATACCCTTTGTAAGAGGAAACCATTTTATTTTAACGCGCTGTAAAGTAAAAAAACATTCAATTATTAGTTTCTTTCTCAATCTCTTGTGTATGTTATTGTTTGCAATTTAAACTGTCATAGTCAATTGGCTTTGAAGTTTTGGTCATATGTGCATATCACATAAGCAAGCTGCAAGTGAAGAGTTTCATATTGTATTAGGCACATATTATTTTGCTGCAGAGATTCAAGACATTTTTCCAAGATTTCGCTGAGGATCCATTAGAAATAAAATTTCCAGTAAAGAGGCGCTACACTACAGAAGGCAAGTGGATAAAAGTGGCCAGTGGAGAGTGGATCAGACAATGCCTTTTATCTCTGTAACCCAGGTTAAAATCCAGCCCAAATTAATGAGATATAAGTTCTCTCCAGGCATTCTATCTCAAATGAGTTTTGCCTAACTCAATCTTCTTCATAGAGGGCATGAATCAACATCATAAAATCACCTGGTATTCAGTACTAATTAGCATTCAAATTGACAATTTCACTTGGAGAGGCCACAGGGATAGATGTTGCAGCAGCAGGATAGTTCTGTTGGTTTTGAGCAGAATAGAGGGAGTGTTACTCTGCATTCCACCCTGCAATATCTGACCAGGGAATGTTTGATTCATACTGGGTGTAAATGTATGCACAGAATTTCACCCTCAAAAATGTCACATTTGCCTTAATAACCACAAATGGATGACAGGTTGAAGATGGCCCATCATAAGGATTCGTAAATAAGAAGCAAAGTTTGAAAAGAGATTCAATAGGACAAGGTTAAAAAAAAAAAGAACGTGAGGATGTACAGCAGTAAAACAAAGGGAAATTTGCAAATCAAGGGAATCTAAACTAAAATATGTGTATTCTCTTTACTCAGAGAGCAGTAGGGGCGTGGAACCCCCTGCCTGCAACATTAGTAGACTCGCCAACTTTAAGGGCATTTAAGTGGTCATTGGATAGACATATGGATGAAGATGGAATAGTGTAGGTCAAATGGTTTCACAGGTCGGCGCAACATCGAGGGCCGAAGGGCCTGTACTGCGCTGTAATGTTCTAATGTTCTAATGTATTGATGCAGATTAACAAAATTAAGGACTAGAAGCATTCAGCTGGATTTTACCATGGGCTTTGGCACCGAAGGCGGGACCAAATGAAGGTACTGAGCCCACACTTGTTGGAAGCGGAGCCTCTATGCTCCATTAAGGACGGTGAGCAAGCTTCTGATGCTTCTGGCCCAGAGTGCCAGCAACTCTGAAGCATTAGCAGCCCCGTTGGGAGAGGTGGGCACTGCTGTGGCAGATCGGGACCGTGAGGGAAACTCAATACTCTCCTTTCCTGGTCTCTTGATTTCCTAGAATCTCTAGAGTCATTTTTTTCTGCTGCTCACTTTCTCGGCCACTTTCATTCATGCCTGCTTAGTTTGACAGGCTGGCCTCTTCGTCTCATCCTTGGTAAGCATCACCTTATTTCAGTTGCTCAGATCTCACAGTAGGACCTCCAGCTAAAAGTCAGAGACCTGGGAAAGGGATGCGAGGGGTGGCGGGGGTGCGGGGGGGAGGGGGCTGTGGGGGAGTGCTGCGGTGGTGGTTGCAGGGCAGCTATAGTATTTGACTCATCAGTTTTAATTGCTTAAACCTCTGGTTGGAGCAAGAGAGCAGAAGTGGAATTGAGAGAGATTTCTGGAAGCTTCTGGGAGACATTTTGAATCCGTCTCACAAACACAGGCTGCTGTTAGGACATGTGCTCCAATCTCTAAGATCTTTTATAATTAATGTTATTGTGCTTTAAATAAACCAGTTGGTTATTTAACACAGTGTGATATCTGCATTGCTCAGAGTTAAATCGGATATCGAAATTAAACCCAGTGTAAACATAACAAAAACTCAGCAACGAAGATGAGTGAACGATATCTAGTGTTAGCAGTTCCAGAACCTTTTCTGCTGATGCCAGCAAATCCTCCTTTGAGTTAGGAGTGATGGATTTCAGGGTTCAAGACCTACTTGCTCGCTATGGGAATGGACAGCCCAGATATAGCAGCAAACCTTAAGAAAGCAATATTCGTATTTGCTTAAGGGCAGAAGAATGCCTTCGAGCAGCTCTCAAAAGATAAGCCCATGTTCAATGCAGCAGTGAGTGCTCTCGGAAAATACTTCAGGCCAAAGAAAAGTGTGGTGATAGAGTGATACACATTCCGTCAGAGATCCCAGGGATATGGTAAGTCCATTAAACAATATGTGACAGCATTGCAGCAATTGGCATCTACATGTAAATTTGGCACACTAACAAACAAACTAATTCATGACCAATTAATTGAAAAAACGTCAATACCATGAATTAGGGAACGTCTCCTTGTGGAGGATAATGATTTAACATTGGAAAAATCCATAACCCTAGCAGTCCAGATTGAATCTGCCATGCTGGATTCAAAGTGGTTACATGCACAAGCACCCTTAGACTCAGGGTTACAGACACAGCAAGCCCAACTGGCTTCAGCGCAAGGGTTAAGGTCAAGAAAACCTCAGCAACCTCATAAAAATGTGCTGCATCATGGTCAGTTCCCTGCAAAACTGTTCCCAAATTGCAGAAATCCTCATCAAGCTACAATGCTGTATCTAGCTCGAGGGCAAAAGTGTAACTCATGTTCAAAATGGAACCACTTTGCAAAGATGTGCAGGTCATCGAAGGAAAAGACTTCATCGGTTTGACATGTAGGGGAGTCTCTTCCTGAGAGTGAGGTACAACAGGTATATTCCATCACCAAAAGTAAAGCACCAGGTCACTTTAAGGAGTGCTCAGTCGACATCACAGGCATCTCAGTGTCACTTCTTATCGATGTTGGCGCAAAGGTTTCTATTTTGAGTGACAAACTCTACCATCAGTATTTTTCGCAATTCTCTCACTCCTGCAACAGACACTCTTCAAGCTTATAACAACACTATTATTCCAGTTTCGGGGATGATCACAGTTCCAGTGCACTACACAAATGTCACCCTGGACAGCTTCACGTTCTCTGTAGCTAAAAGCCAAAGCCTGAGGAGGGTAAATCTTTTCGATAGGCTTGGATTCAAACTTGAAGATCCCACCAGAGCACACATTAATAGGATTGATAATGCAGATTATACATGCCAGTATCCTTCCTTATTTACCAGATTTGGGGAGATCAAAGAGTAATGTCATGCTTCTCGCGTGGACACATCAATTCAACCAGTTTCACAGAGTTTGAGATAGTTGCCGTTTGCAAACTGTGCTGAAGTGTCACAGAAGTTGAAATGACTAGAAGCAGACGGTATCATTGAACGAATCAACTCATCACCGTGGTGAACAAATTTAGTCATTGCATGATGGAAAAATGGTGAACTCCAACTATGCATTGACCTGAAGGCAGTCAATAAAGCTATCATACCGGACAAGTATCCACTTCCTCCAATTCAAGAACTGTCAGCCTCACTTCATGACTCAAGATTGATATGCAAAGGAGTTATCTTCAGATACATCTAACAGAACAAAGCCGATATCTTACAGCTTTTGTTACTCATGAAGGTGTGTTGCAGTACCGCAGAATGCCAAATGGACTAAGTTCAGAACCGAAAGCATTCCAGAAGATAGTTTCTTCATTCTTGTCAGATATTGAGGGGATGCTCAACCTACTTGATGACGTCATTGTCCACACAAGGGTCAAAGCTGAACATGATCAACAATTATCAGCAGTGCTCACTCAACTTGTAAAACACAATTTCACACTCAGCATGTTCAAATGCATATTTGTGGCACCTGAGATTGACTTTCTAGGTTACAGAGTGACAGCAGCTGAAGTAAAGCCTACACACAACGTCAAAGCCCTTCATGCACTGCCAACACTGGCTAATGTTAAAGAATTGGCATCATTTCTAGGTACTACCAACTTCTATCATAAATAAGTTTTGCTGAGCTGTTGCTTCTATAACTGTTATTTGAGTAAGTAGATTAATATAATCCTAGTGAATATATATATACACTCATATACAAGTTGAAAGTATAGCCACATATTGTTACAAAATGGTGTATTTACCCAAGGCATTGTGGGACAAGTTAGTTAGCTTGCAGCCTTGAGCATGGTATGGCTTAGCACAAACACCAAGCAGGGCCCCTCTTATCAGACTGCACGAAGCACTCAGGAATGCAAGCTTGATAACGGTGAAAGGAAGACTCAAGGATAATTAATGGGGTCTGAGAAACATCACAAGATGATCAGGGAGCTTGCACGAGCTGATCACGTAGCCACATGATGCCTAATGAGTAATCTAATTGGTAATATGTGTAATGTATGTAATCAATAACCGTTATGATTGGATTATGTCCAGCCAGGATGGGCTGAGTAACTGTATATCCGTTGTGGATTTTCCTTTGTTCGGTGGAGTGGCACTGGACCGCCTTTAGGTAAGGTTTTTTCCCATGATATCATGCAATAAAGTGTTTATTCTCAACGTCTGAGTCCGGAGAATTTGTTCAACAATTTGGCAGAATATGGATTTCTCCAACAGTTTGGCGTAGTCGGCAGGATCCCTTTTGTACGGGATCCTAAACGAACCGAAGTAGAAAATCCAGTAAATTTAGTGAATTGGCGTAGTCGGCTGGGCCGAGTAATGATCCTAACCTGAATACACGAGCTGATCTCGCACAGGGTGGAGAAAAATGCTGTGACAAGGATGGTGGGACAGGAACGACTAGGGCAATAAATTATATCAATTGACCCGACAGGCACGTGATCGTTGCTCCTGAGTACACGAGCTGATCTGGCCCTGGGGAAAAATCGCTGTGACAAAACGGAGAAAGAAAGACCGTTGACCTGAGAAACAGGGGTGAGCCGGTTCGGTGAACTCGAGAATATAACATTAACTGCGCCTGTTCGTCTCCTGGTGTGCGGTTTGTCTTTTGTTTGTGTTAATGCTGCTTACCTCATAGAAAAGAAAGTAAAAGGAGGAATGGGCTCCACGGCTTCCAAGAAGGAAGAGTCGCCCCCGGGGACAAGTAATCCATGTCCTCTGGAGAAAGGCGACCCACGACCGTTTGCCCCCTCAAAAGGGACGCAGAAACGCCATGGTAAAAATCGTTCAATGTAAGACAAAGGTAGGAGATCCCCTGGTTCCGCCAGGGTCACCGGCCGATATTGTTTGGAGGGAGACAGGTGACAGTAGATATGTTATTCCTTTCACCTCCGATCTATACGGGTGATCCCACGGCAACTGGCCTTATGGAGGCTCCTTTAAATTGGAAAAGATTGATTACTGGAGGACATGTGTTGAGAGTGGGTGCGGCGACCCCTCCTGGGATAATGCTTACATTACCATAAGGTAGAAATAAGCACAGTTTAGACTTAGAAATACTGCAGCTCTTTGTTTATTTCATTCAGCTGCAATGCTGCCTGGTAAGGAACTGCCCCAGAGCAGTGTAGTGTTACACATCACATGACTCCAGTGCAGCAGTGAATATGGCTGCCTGGAGCACACTTACCCATAACAATTAATATCTAGCTCTTTACAAATAATATAACAATGTATAACACTCTGAATCACCACAGATTTGATTTTAATTGTTAGCCCCTCATATAGAACTTGATTCAAAGCCTGTTGGAGGTTGAGGTATGACATTTAGAAGGTTTCACTTAGTCCAATAGAATTGTCACTTCCTCGAAAAAGTTATAGAGGTTGATCAAGTAGGATCTCACCCTATTGAATCCATTGCTGTTATTAACTATATTATTGTTGCCCAGATTCTTTACCCTTGATAATCAATTCCATTATTTTATATAGCATGGAAATGAAATTAATCAGTCTGTAGTTGCCTGTGTCTATTTAGTCACTCTTTTTGAATAAACAACCACAGTAGCCTGTTTCCAACCTGCCGCTATTTCCTCAGTGTCCATTACCTAATAAATTAAATTAATTAATAATATCTGGAATTGAAAGCTGGTCTCAGTAATGGTGCCATGAAACTATCATCAATTGTTGTGAAAACCATTTGGATCACTGATGTCTATCAGGGAAGGAAATCTGCTGTCCTTAGCTGGTCTGGCCTACATGTGACTCCAGACCCACAGCAATGTGGTTGACTTTTAACTGTCTTCCGAAATGGCCTAGCAGGTCACTCCGGGCAATTAGGGATGGGCATCAAATGCTGAGCTTGCCAGTGATGCCCATATCCCATGAAAGAATAACAAAAAACCTCTGTCATAATCATTGTCAGTACTTCACTATTTCTATCCTCTTGTCACTTTTTCTTTGCTAGTGCTGCAGTACCAATATCCACTTCCTCCGTAAAACAAAGTACTTACTTAATATCTCTGCTTTTCCATTACTCTCCTCCACGAGACTGTTTCCTTCATTTCAGAGTGGCCCTACCCCTTCCTGAACTATTTTCTTATGACAAATGTGCCTATAAAAAGCCCTGTGGAGAGATGTTATTTATCGCATAGTGCTGATGGAAACAAGCCTATCTCAGACTTTCATCTCATTAATTATAGTCTGGATGGCTTTTCTTAGAGACAGCATGTTTTTCATGTTTTCCCTTGTAAATACCTGGAGGAAGTAGTCATTCAGAATATTTACTATTTTTTGCATATCTTTCAAGCACGAGGCCTGTATGATTTCCATTTCCCTTCTGACTGCCCTCGTTCTGATGTACCGAAATTTTTTTTTAGATGTTAAGCCTCAGCTGCTGTGTGTTTCTCCAATTCTCTCTTTGCCATTTGATGACCCTTTTAATGTGTTTCTGTATTTTCTTACATTCCTCCCAGTTAGGTAACTGGCTAATTTCCTTTTGAAAGTGTTTATGGACTCTGCTTCAACAATGGTTTTGTCTAGCAGTTTACCAACATCTGAAGTAAGATAACTGACCTATAATTTCTTGATTTGTCCCTGTCTTTAATTCTCAAGGGCAGAATCACAATTGTCACTCTTCAGATCTCTGGCAAAATTATAGTCAAAGACTCTGCTGTATCTTTCCTAGCTTTTCTCATCTGTAAATTATTAGGCCTTGGTGAATTTTCTGCCTTAACTTTGAGTAATGTCTTCAGTATCATTTCTCTTTGAATAATAACTTCCACTCATTGTTTTAGACACACTTTTGATAGCCCTACAGTTCCAATATCCACTTCCAATGTTCCTTCCAAGATGCACATGAGCACAGTTGCACAGCAATCTGGAAAGTGTCGTGTGTTGAAATAAACTGGCTGCTCACAACTTTGTCAGTTTGTCGCGAGAACCTACCAGCATAACATAAGTCATGACTTTTAAAAAGTAAGCTTCCCATGGATAAAAAATAGTGCTCCGAGAGTTTGCAGCCCACCTAGTACAAAGAAAATGTAGCGGGAACAGTGCCTTAATTTTCACTGAGGAAGTGGGCAATGTGCTTAGTTACTATCTCTGCTTTTCCATTAATCTCCACTATGAGACTGTTTTGATTACTTATCGGTGGCCCTACCCCTCCCTTAGCTATTTTCTTATGACAAATGTGCCTATAAAAAGCCCTTTATTACCCTTTATGGTTTTGCTAATTTCCACTCCTGCTCCTCAGCCTTTTTAATTTCCTTTTATGTAGCTTTCGTATTTTCTGGAAACCATATTTTTCCTTTTGGAATATATTTGATTTGTATTGTATTTAATTTATTTCACTGCTGTATGTAATAATTTGCTATTAACAAGTCAGCTGTCGTGGCTGCACATAAAATAACAGTGACTACACTGCAAAAGTAATTCATTAGGGGTCAGCTGTGGCTCAGTGGTAGCACTTGCCTCTGTGTGAGAAGGTCATGGGTTCAAGCCCCGCATTAGAGAAGTGAGTACATAAATGATGCTGGCATTTCATGCAGCACTGAAGGAGTGCAGCACCATCAGAGGTGTCGTCGTTTGGATGAGCTGTCAAATCAAGGCTTCATAGGTGAACATAAAAGATCCGTTTGTAGCAGAGTTCTGCTGGTATCCTGACCAATATTTATTGCTCAACCAACATCTCCATAACAGATTATCTGATTATTTATCTCATTGCTGTTTGTGGGTCCTTGCAATGCACAATTGGTTACCCCATTTTCCGAAATTAAAACAGTTACAGCACTTCAAAAATACTTCATTGGTTTCAATGTTTTTGGATGTGCTGAGGCCAGAAAAGGCATGACATAAATGAAAGTTCTGTCTTTTTCATTTGCAATGAAGCAGTTTGAGGAAGTGAAAGACACTATTATTTCTTCTTTCACCCCGTTAATCTATGGTTCTCTAGCCAATTTTTTCTTCCGTTTAATTTGTTCAAGGTTCCTTTTCATTTTGCTAGAATTTATTTTTCTTGCCAATCAATTATCCTTGTCTATTCTTTTTCCTTTATTGTTTTTACACTGAGTCGAATCATATCACCGCCACTGTTTCCCAAATGCTCCTCTACCATTTGGTTACTTACTTGCTCCCAGAATTGGGTCAAGTAATACTTATTTTCAGTTCGAATAGCAATGTATTGACCAACAAAACATGCCAGAGCACATTGAAAAAAATGAACTCCCCTTCATCGGCAAAAACACTTTTCTAACCCATTTTTTGATAATAAGTATAACAATTATAACTCTGTAATTTGTTGCCAAATGTTATTCCCAATTTCCTTTTCCCTGTTCATGGTTCTTAATATATTTAGTTTAGTTTAGTTTAGAGATACAGCACTGAAACAGGCCCTTCGGCCCACCGAGTCTGTGCCGACCATCAACCACCCATTTATACTAATCCTATACTAATCCCATATTCCTACCACATCCCCACCTGTCCCCCCTATATTTCCTACCACCTACCTATACTAGGGGCAATTTATAATGGCCAATTAACCTATCAACTAGCAAGTCTTTGGCATGTGGGAGGAAACCGGAGCACCCGGAGGAAACCCACGCAGACACAGGGAGAACTTGCAAACTCCACACAGGCAGTACCCAGAATTGAACCCGGGTCGCTGGAGCTGTGAGGCTGCGGTGCTAACCACTGCGCCACTGTGCCGCCCTAGTAGTGTGAGTAGTCCCTTGATATTTCTTTGTTTAATTGAAAGACATTGAATGGAATCTTAACAGAATAGACCTGCATGCAGCAAGGGGGTCGGTAATAGGTTGAGAACCCATTTGTAATTGAAGTAGGCTTTGCTGTGGCTCTTTAATGCAGCCATGGCATTAGCATCCTGCTTCTGGGTTTCCCGGTCAATCAGAGAGGGCAGGCGGGATGATGTGCTGCATCTGTCAAAGGAAAGATTTCTAGTTAAAAGGAAAACTGGGTGGGAGGGTGAATTGTGAGGAGGATGCAGAGAGGCTTCAGGGTGATTTGGATAAGTTAACTGAGTGGGAAAATGCATGGCAGATGCAGTATAATGTGGATAAATGTGAGGTTATCCACTTTGGTAGCAAAAACAGGAAGGCAGATTATTATCTGAGTGGCTACAAACTGAGAGAGGGGAATATGCAAAGAGATCTGGGCGTTCTTGTACACCAGTCGCTGAATGTAAGCATGCAGGTGCAACAGGCGGTACAAAAGGCAAATGGATGTTTGCCTTCATAGCGAGAGGATTCGAGTACAGGAGCAGGGATGTCTTGCTGCAATTATACAGGGCCTTGGTGAGGCCACACCTGGAATATTGTGTGCAGTTTTGGTCTCCTTATCCCAGGAAGGATGTTCTTGCTATAGAGGGAGTGCAGCGAAGGTTTACCAGACTGATTCCTGGGATGGCGGGACTGACTTATGAGGAGAGATTGAGTCGGTTTGGATTATATTCACTGGAGTTCAGAAAAGTGAGGGGGGATCTCATAGAAACCTATAAAATTCTGACAGGACTTGACAGGGTAGATGCAGGAAAGATGTTCCCGATGGTGGGGGAGTCCAGAAACAGGGGTCATAGTCTAAGGATATGGGATAAACCTTTCAGGACTGAGATGAGGAGAAATTTCTTCACCCAGAGAGTGGTGAACCTGTGGAATTCGCTACCACAGAAAGCAGTTGAGGCCAAACATTGTATGTTTTCAAGAAGGAGTTAGATATAGCTCTTGGGGCGAAAGGGATCAAAGGGTATGGGGGGAAAGTGGGAAGAGGTTACTGAGTTGGATGATCAACCATGATCATAATGAATGGCAGAGCAGGCTCGAAGGGCCAAATGGCCTACTCCTGCTCCTATTTTCTATGTTTCTATGAACCTGACAGGTGTCAGAATGGTTGAACTGTACATTGATTCCTGAGGCTTCAGCAACCACAGTAACGAAAAGGAGACAGGTAAGGCTGCTGTTATGTTTATGCTGGGTTTAATTTCGATATCCAATTTAACTCTGAGCAATGCAGATATCACACTATGTTAAATAACCAACTGGTTTATTTAAAGCACAATAACATTAACTATAAAAGATCTTACAGATTGGAGCACAAGTCTTAACAGCAGCCTGTGTCTGTGAGACGGATTTCAAATGCTTCCCGGAAGCTTCCAGAAATCTCCCACAATACCGCTTCTGCTCTCGAGGTCCACCTGGAGGTTTAAGCAATCAAAACTGATGAGTCAAACACTACATTTTCCCCCCTTTTGACTAAAGACCTTATTTTTATGTTCACGTATTCTCAGCAACAAACATATGTACATTAGGTTATTTTTTAGCATTCAACTTGTCGGTTTTCTCGAAGTACAGAGATAGTTTTTGAGTTAGGAAGGTCTCTTAGGTCTTCGATTAGATGTACGAATTTGAGGTTCTGGATCTGTTTGGTCAGCTTGATGAGGTAGATTATCAATATCATTCAGAAGAAAAGGAAATTTATCCTCATAACCACTATCCTCAGAATATCCTGGTCTGCTCCCTATTAAATGTTTTACATTCTACCTGCTATTTTCAACCAACAGATAAGCATTTGCACCAAGCAAACATTTAATCTGCTTTGGACATGATACTGATGAAGCAGGTTTGTGGTCGCAATTTGGCTGGTTGATTCAAACCCAATCTCCAAATTTAAACTGTGGTTCCCTGGCGCCTGCACGTTTGTCAAATTATGTTTTTGTTTTTTCTTGTGGCCATGCGACTTCATGGTCAGTTTGAGAATGGTCAGTGGCATGCGAAAGTTACAAGCTGTGATAAGTTCAGCTGGAGTTTTGCTGGTTAGAGAGTTGTGGGGTGGATTGGTATGTGCGGAGTAGGATGTGAATGCACTATTCGAACGTTCTTCCGTCCACCATAGTAGCTTTCAGGCTTTCCTTTATCACCCTGTTGAACTGTTCAATGCCACCATTCAATTGTAGGCTGTGGTGTGACATCAGCTGGTGATGGATTTTGTAACTGGCCAGGAATTCCGTGAATTGATGAGACAAACTGCGTTCCATTGTCTGTTGTGATGGTCTCTGGCAAACCCCATTTTGTAAATACTTTGTCCAGGAAGTTGTTCCGACCAGGTGAGGCAGGGGTCTAGGGCTCCCCTCTCAGCCTTTTCCTGGTTTGGCCATAACAGGGTTTAATTTTTAAAACACTGTGTTTTTAGCTTCCCCTCAGTGAATCTTTGCTCACTGCTCTCTAATTGTATTGGCAAAGAAATCAACCAGACAGATTTTCTCAGATTTAAACAATAAACGTATAAGTTTATTAACTGTAAAACTCTAATTCAGTTAAAACTACTAAAAATACGTGACGCAATCATACTAGCATGTATACCCGATAAACACACATGCAAATACAGAAAGAGGAGGAGATAGAATTAAAGGAAGGGAGGTTTGAAGTAATAGATGGAGTTCAGTTACTTGTTTTGGATTGGATGTAAAATCTTTGATTGAAGTTCAGTCTTTCAGTTCTCATTGGGGCCCAGTGCACACTTTCAAACTTGTTTCACTGGTCTTCAGTCTTGAGGCTTAGTTACTTCCATGGGTCCCTGGAAATTTGTGTGAGAGAGAGAGAGAGAGAGAGATGCTCTCTTCTTGAAGTTCAGTTGCAGTCTCTTCTCAAACTGTTCTGTCATGTGACTAGCTCCTTATTTGGAACAGCCTTTCCTGCGAGGTTTGTGGATTCCTTCAATCTTCAGACATTCTCAGTGGAGGTTGGGGGGGGGTGTGCGGATGCTGGCTCAACGACTCTCAATGTCTCTTGACTATGGATATAATTCATCTGGTGAATTGAATCAGGGAGTACTCCCAGTGTCGTCTTCACGCAACTGTCTTTTGGAATGCACATGTGTACCCATGTTTTCAGCCACTGTTGTGGCCTTTGTTAAACAAGTTATTTCAAGTCCAGTAACAGTTCAAAAATAATGTTCTATATGACGAAATTAATATGTCTCATTTTGGCAGGTGTGGTTTCCGTCACACCTTCACATCCAGCGGAATAAGATGCGATATTAGGAGGGCATTCATTACAAAAATAGAAAGAAGAGAAAATACAGGAATTTCTCTCATTCATTCTCACTTATTTGGAAATCCGAAAAATTGTTACAGCCTGTCTCCTTTGCAGCAGTGTTGCTTTAAACTGCCACTTTTCCTTTGAGGTGGGTCTGAGATAGGTATGTTGTCCAAAGGGGTTTGAAGTTTCTTCACTACCATCCAGCAATATGTTGGGAATGGGCATCCCAATAAACATGTGATTTTTGGGAAGGTTTGCAGTTTGCACATTTCCATGAATGCTGAGGGTGCTTTTGTTCCTGTTGAGATCTGCAGGGGGAGGGTTAGATTTAAATTGCCCTGGTTTGGAATTCTGCTCATGAGACTCAGCAGTGGGTGGATCCAAATAAAAACAAGAAATGCTGGAACCACTCAGCAGGTCTGGCTGCATCTGTGGAAAGAGAAGCAGAGTTAACATTTCGGGTCCGTGACCCTTCTTCGGAACTGACAAATATTAAAAATGTCACAGGTTATAAGCAAGTGAGGTGGGGGTGGGGCAAGAGATAACAAAGGAGAAGGTGTAGATTGGACAAGGCCACATAGCTGACCAAAAGGTCATGGAGCAAAGGCAAACAATATGTTAATGGTGTGTTGAAAGACAAAGCATTAGTACAGAAAAGGTGTTAACGGACTGAATATTGACCAGCAGCAAGTGCAAACATGAAAAAAACAGTGGGTAAGCAAACTGGACAAACTAAGATGAAATGAAATAAATGCAAAAAAAAGGTTGTAAAAAATGTAAAAAACAATTAAAAATGAAAGTAAAATGGGGGGCTGTCATGCTCTGAATTTATTGAATGCAATGTTCAGTCCGGCAGGCTGTAGCGTGCCTAATCGGTAGATGAGATGCTGTTCCTCGAGCTTGTGTTGATGTTCACTGGAACACTGCAGCAATCCCAGGACAGAGATGTGAGCATGAGAGCAGGGGGGAGTGTTGAAATGGCAAGCAACCGGAAGCTCAGGGTCCTGCTTGCGGACTGAGCGGAGGTGTTCCGCAAAGCGGTCACCCAGTCTGCGCTTGGTCTCCCCAATGTAGAGGAGACCACATTGTGAGCAGCGAATACAGTATATTACATTGAAAGAAGTACAAGTAAATTGCTGCTTCACCTGAAAGGAGTGTGAGAGAGGAGGTAAATGGGCGGGTATTACACCTCCTGCGATTGCAGGGGAAGGTGCCATGGGACGGGGACGAGGTGGTGGGGGTAATGGAGGAGTGGACCAGTGAATGATCCCTGGGTGGATCCACTCTGATTTCTCTTTCAGTGCCCTGATGAGTCAGGCAAGTGCCTTTCACCTTAGGGGATGGTTGGTTCCCTTTTCTCCTGACTGTGGGGGAGGATTCTTTGCTAATCTTCCCTTTGTCCTCTGGGACACTCCTGCTTGATGTATTTGTCAAGATTCTACTGCATACTTCTGCGCTATTTCGACTAGATGAGGCCTCAACCTCTCAGTTTCTCTGCCCTCTTGAGGACTTTCTTTGTTCTTGCAGGTTTCTGTAAATGCAGGTAGCAACTCTGGTGGGGTGCTTCTGGTGTCTGCATTTACATAAGAGGATGTGGAGTCTAATTTTTCAAACATTTTGGGGTTAGTTGACCGGACAGTAGGGGTTTCCATTTGGGAATCCTCTCGGGTCTCCTTTTAACCTGTTCTCTTTGTCCCTGTTTCCCCTTTCCTCTCTAACTTCTTGCTAGCCCTGTGCCTGTCTGTCCCCTTTTGTTCTCGGCAGTGGTCCCTTAAAATTCACCAGCTGCTGGAGGATGTCCCAAAAACTGATATAGGAATTAGGGGTGCACATTTCTGTCTGTTGGGGTTTCCCCTCACCCTGGCACATGGTGGCAACTCCTACAGTACTCTACCACATCTTTGTGGAGTTTTGGCCAGTCAAACTGCTGTCTTATGTGGGCTCTGGTTTTTCTGTATACGGACATGTACAGCCATTGTAATCTCATGGGCTGTTCTTAATATTTCTCTCCAGTATCTCTGCAGCACCACTAACAGGTGAACCACTGTCCACTCGTTGCTCTCAGGTCTGTGAGCAGAACTCCACTTCCTTATTGCTACTATTTAAAGAATAAGGTACTAATCAGGGACTCCCTCTGCTTCAGTTTCAGACTGGGCAGCCTGTGCTAACTTTCTCAGTACTGGGTCGGCTCGCTGAGCCTCAGCTAGGGAAGATTCATTGAATCCATTCCCTGAGTTCTCTAACTTTCCAAAGAAAGTCTCAGACAGACAAACCTCATGGTCATCTGCCTGCAGTGCCAATTCAGTTTCCTCTGGGGGAGCTGGTTTGATTATGGCCCGATTCACTACACAATCAGGGGACCGTCTGCTGCCACTGCCCCATCTCTCTGACCTCTTGCGGTCTCTCTTTCACCACTGGGGAAGGTCCCACCTTCGCCCCTGCCAGATCATTACCTAGCAGCAGGTCAACCCTGTTCACAGGTAAACTATGGACAATCCCTACGGTCACCGGTCCCAAAACTAGGTCGCACTCCAAGTGCACCCGATGTAAAGGTACACTGCCGTCCAATACCATTTACCACCATTCTGGTATTTCCTGCACTCCCTGGAGGAAAGGTCAGGCCTTATCCCAGTAAAAGGGATCTAGTGGCCCCGTATCCCTGAGGATTACTATGGGCTTGCTTGCCCCACTCGAGGGATGTGGGGTTACTCACCGTTTAGACACAAAACCCTGATAATCTTCAGGAATCCTATTAAATTTTCCTGCACCTACAGCAGTATGTTTTCTGGGCCTTACTACTGCTGCAGTTAAAGCCACAGCTTGTTCAACTGTGCTTCCCGTCAGGGTCCCTTCTCCTTCACTGAGCGGGTACGCCCTAATTAACCCTACAGGCTTTCCCCATAGTTTCCAGCAGTCAGCTCCGAGATGACCTGCTTTATTACAATGGAAGCACACAGGTCTCTGGGTCTCACTCCTACTTACAGCACTTCCCTTTTTGGCTGGTGGTGGGTCCCCTGTGTGTCCTGCTTTTCTTTCTCTCCCAGGACTGCTTGGGCTCCTATCACCTTCCCACCCTTTGTCCTTTTCAGATTTGTGGGGGTGACTAGGAAAGGCTTTCACCTGGGGAACCAACTTGTATATTAGAGCAAACTCATCAGCCAGAACTACGGCTTGATTGGTCTATGAAGTTTTTGTTCCTCTACATGAGTCTTTATAGAGAGGGGGAGAGAGTTTTTAAATTCATCTAGCAAAATCACTTCTCTGAGGTTTTCATAGCTGGGCTACACTTTAAGAGCCCTCAAGTACTGGTCAAAAGCCAGCTGCTTATTTCTTTCAAACTCCAAGTAAGTTTGATCAGCTTGCTTCCTGAGGGTTCGAACTTTCTGGCGGTAGGCTTCCGGTACTATCTCATATGCCCCGAGGATAGCATTTTTTGTCAGTTCATAATTTGATGAACTCTCATCTGGCAACAGGGAATAAACCTCATGGGTTTTTCCTGTTAGCTTACTTTGCAACAGAAGAGTCCAAGTCTCATCTGGCTACTTTAACTGCCTTGCAAGTTTCTCAAAAGCGACAAAAAATGCTTCCATGTCTCCCTCATTGAATTTTGGAATCAATTGGGAAAATTTTAACAATTCCATACACAGCCCCGCACTTGTACTTTCCATGCTTTCACTGGGATACTCTATTGTCCCCTTGTTAATTCAAGCCATGTCAGCTCTCTTTGCTCCTGTTCCTTTTGGAAATTTCTTTCTCTTTCTCTCTCTTTTTCTTTCTCCTGTCTCTCCCTTTCTCATTCTCTTTCCCGTCGTTACCACCGACCACTCCAGTCAAAGCCCCCAATCAAAATATACGATTCTGATTGTGGTGGGAGGAACACACTGTAAAATCAATCCCGTCACTCCACAGATCGCCTAACATATCATTTAAAACTTTCCAAATTAAAGAAAGACCCAGACAAATTGTACCATCTATTAACCCCCGAATGAGGCAAACCAGGTGTCTTTAAATCAATAAATTAACTCTTTAATTAGAAGAGCTAAATTCTTAAACACTTTGAAGATATAAACAACATTTAAAATAGAAAAAAATAGACTCCTTACAAATTTACAGTCCAATGTTGCTTGAAGTCCTCACAGAATGTTGCTTGAAAACCTCACAGCCGTCCAATGCAGAAAAAAAAGTTTTTTCCACTGTCGAACAGTCCATAGTCTAACTCCAACAGTAGGTAATGCTTTCCTCCTCAAGCGAATTTCAACAATTAATGACTTGCAAACACTTTCAATAGAATCAATCTGACTTTAGAGTTTTTGAGGGATAAAAGATGGTCACAGTCTAACTTCCCTTCCTTCAGTTCAAATTACCAGAGATCTCCTTTTTTGGCTTGATTTTTGTTTAGAATTTTGAGAGATAATAATTAAACAGACTAAAATCCTATTCCTTCAGTTTAAATGGTTGAGAGCTCTTTTTTCAGGTGCGAAACACCACAGCTGTCTGTCTGTGTCCTCTGTGTCTTGTTCTGTTAGAACAAACTGTCTTCAACTAAAAAGCCATTTCAAAATTGAATTGTATCACTTAATACTCACTCCCACTGGCTGTATCTATGGTAACGAGAATGCACCCTTTGAATCGCAGTCTCCAAATGGCTGTTTCTAAGGCGACAAAAATGCACCTTCCTATAACTCCTGAGGCTTACTGGTTCTTAAAGTAATACTGATCCTTTGTAAGCCTTAAAGGCAAACCGCACATTCCCGAAAAAAGAAAACTATAGGAACATGACACTGTCTTCTAATTCAGGTTTCCTCTGTTCCAATTGTATCTTTGCGAGTAATATCCTGTCGGAGTCCATTTCTAACCCTGTTTCTGATTCTTCAGGTTCAAGGGAAAAGTGGTTGGCCGCTACTCTTAGGAGTTCAGATTTCCTAGCCTTGGCATGCACAGTGATCCCACACTGCTCAACCATATTCCTCAACTCTTCCATAGACAATGTTTTTAACTTATCCCAAGTTATTTCACCCAGACTTGGGGAGTTACTGTCTTCAGTCACAGACATGTTAGTATTCTTGCACACACAACCACAAGAAAACCTGTATTGAAATCTTTTCTCTTTTTGATTGGGATCAATTTGACTTCCCACTTCAAATTTCTCATTTGTCTGTGAGTTCAATCCCAGATGAGCCCCCAATTTCCTGTTACGACCAGGTGAGGCAGGGGTCTCGGGCTCCCCTCTCGGCCTTTTCCTGGTCTGGCCGTAACAGGATTTAACTTTTAAAACACCGTGTTTTTAGCTTCTCCTAAGTGAATCCTTGCTCACTGCTCTCTAATTATAATGGCAAAGAAATCAACCAGACAGGTTTTCTCAGATTTAAACAAGAAAGATGTAAGTTTATTCACCTTAAAAAAACTCTAATTCAGTTAAAATTACTAAATATACGTGACAAGATCACGCTAGCATGCATACCCGATAAACACACATGCAAATAGTAACAAAGAAGAAAGAATTAAAAGGGGGGAAGGTTTGAAGTAGATGGAGTTCAGTTACTGGTTTTGGATTGTATATAAAGTCTTTGATTGAAGTTGAGTCTTGCAGTTCTCATTGGGGCCCAGTGCACACTTTCAAACTTGTTTCACTGGTCTTCAGACTTGAGGCTCAGCTACTTCTGTGGGTCCCTGGAACTTTGTGTGTGTGTGTGAAAGAGAAAGATGCTCTCTTCTTGAAGTTCAGTTACAGTCTCTTCCCAAACTGTTCTGAGTCAGGCACAATTAAAAAAAAAACTCAGATTGGCCAGCAGGTTAGTTATGTGATGAGCTCCTTATTTGGAACAGCCTCTCCTGCGAGGTTTGTGGATTCCTTCAAGCTCCAGCCAATCTCAGTGGAGGTGGGGGGGGTAGAGGTAGGGGGGGTGGGTGCGGTGGCGGGTGCTGGTTGGTGTGGAATGCTGGTTCAATGTTTCTCAATGTCTCTTGATCATCACTATGGATAAAATCCATCTGGCTGATTGAATCAGGGAGAACTCCCATTGTCGTCTTCATGCAACTGTCTTTTAGAATGCAAATGTGCAGCCATGTTTTCAGCCACTGTTGTGGTCTTTGTTAAACAAGTTATTTCAAGTCCAGTAAGCAGTTCAAAAATAATGTTCCATATGAAAAAATTAACATGTCTCATTTTGGCAGGTGTGGTTTCCATCACAATGTCGATGACTAAAGTGGTTGTAATGGAACTTGTAGCAAATTCTGGCCATTTACTGTGCAGATTGTGGACAACAAGCAGAAAACGTTGATTCCTAGGGACTGCTTGCACGTCTTCAAAAATATCAACTTGAAGTTGTTGCCATGTTTTCGTTGGTCATGGGGTCGGTTTTCGAGGTGAAGGACAAGGTTTAACAGATTTTTCACTGAGTGCACAAGCTACGCAGTCCCGAATGAACTCCCCTATACAGTGATCTATTCCTGGCCACCAGACTGCTTCACGGGATCGTTGTTTCATCTTAACAATGCCCAGATATCCTTCATGGGCAAGATGCAATACATGTTGCTGTAGTGCCTTTGGGATAACTGCCTAAGGGCCACTTGCAATACAGTAATCGCATACTCTGTAAAACAGAATCAGTTCTTCCCCTGTATCATGAGATTTGAGGTATTGACTTACTAGCTGTAGTATGTCGTCTGCTGCTGACTCTGTCTTCAACTCCTCTCGTGTAACCAGATTAGCGGTCATGCACAAAATCACTGTGATCATGTAGTCTTCAACGTTGCAGGTTGCTTTGCTGTCGCTAACACGATCTGTGACATTATTATGGTTAAGCATATCCACTACTCGGTTGCGTGAACCCACAAGGTACTCGACCTCGAAGTTATACTGATGCAGACAATCTGACCATCTGTAGATGCGTAGAGGTCGATGACCAGATTCCGAAATAACTAATCATGTAGTCAACGCTTGGTGATCGGCACGAAGAGTAAACTTTCTACCAAAAAGATACATGTGCTAATGTTCGCATGCATAGATACAGGCTAGTGCTTCCCGCTCTCCAGTAGAATATTTACGTTCAGTGTCCAACAATGGGTGTGACGCATAAACTATTCGCATCCATCAATGGACTGCGAGAGTACTGTACCAATTGCAGTTCCCGACGCATCTGTCATGACATACGTTTCTGCCTGTGGGCTGAAATCCACGAGGACTGGTGGAGATGCTATCTTTGCCTTTAACGATTCAAATGCTGATTGATGTACAACAGTCCATTCCCAGTGAGCCTCTTTACAGAGTAGCTTCCTCAGAGGCTCTGCGATCTCCTCGTAATGTATGTTGCCTCCCTGGTGCCAGAGTCAAGGATGTCTCTGAACGGACAGGGGGCATTCTGAAGGGGGAGGGTGAACAGCCAGAGGTTGTGGTACATATCGGTACCAACAACATAGGCAGGTAGAGTGATGAGGTCCTGCAGGGGGAGTTTAGGGAGTTAGGTAGAAAGTTAAAAAACAGGACCTCTAGGGTTATAATCTCGGGATTACTCCCTGTGCCACGTGCCAGTGAGGCTAGAAATAGGAAGATAGTGCAGCTAAACACGTGGCTGAACAGCTGGTGTAGAAGGGAGGATTTCAGATATCTGAACCATTGGGATCTCTTCAGGGACAGATGGGACCTGTACAAGAAGGACGGGTTGCATCTAAACTGGAGGGGCACAAATATCCTGGCTGCGAGGTTTGCTAGTGTCACTCAGGAGGGTTTAAACTAGTGTGGCAGGGGGGTGGGAACCAGAGCAGTAGGACAGCAAGTGAAATAAATGAGGGGGAACTAGTAAATAAGGCCAGTAAGACTAAGAGGAAGAGCAGGCAGGGAGATGTTGCGGAGCACAGCGGGACTGGTGGTCTGAAGTGCATTTGTTTCAAAGCAAGAAGTATCACAGGTAAGGCAGATGAACTTAGAGCTTGGATTAGTACTTGGAACTATGATGTTGTTGCTATTACAGAGACTTGGTTGAGGGAAGGACAGGATTGGCAGCCAAATGTTCCAGGATTTAGAAGCTTCAGGCGGGATAGAGGGGGATGTAAAAGGGGTGAGGGTGTTGCATTACTTGTTCAGGAAAATATCACAGCTGTACTGCGGGAGGACACCTCGGAGGGGTTATGAAGCGAGGCAATATGGGTGGAGCTCAGGAATAGGAAGGGTGCAGTCACGATGTTGGGGGTTTACTACAGGCCTCCCAACAGCCAGCGGGAGTTAGAGGAGCAGATATGTAGACAGATTTTGGAAAGATGTAAAGGTAACAGGGTTGTAGTGGTGGGTGATTTTAACTTACCCTCTATTGACTGGGACTCACTTAGTGCTAGGGCTTAGATGGGGCAGAATTTGTAAGGAGCATCCAGGAGGGCTTCTTGAAACAATACGTAGATAGTCCAACTAGGGATGGGGCCGTACTGGACCTGGTATTGGGGAATGAGCCCGGCCAGGTGGTCGAAGTTTCAGTAGGGGAGCATTTCGGGAACAGTGACCATAAGTCCATAAGTTTTAAGGTACTTGTGGATAAGGATAAGAGTAGTCCTCGGGTGAAGGTGCTAAATTGGGGGAAGGCTAATTATAACAATATTAGGCAGGAACTGAAGAATTTAGATTGGGGGCAGCTGTTTGAGAGTAAATCAACATCTGGCATGTGGGAGTCTTTCAAACGTCAGTTGATTAGAATCCAGGACCAGCAAGTTCCTGTGAGGAAGAAGGATAAGTTTGGCAAGTTTCGGGAACCTTGGATAACGCGGGATATTGCGAGCCTAGTCAAAAAGAAAAAGGAAGCATTCGTAAGGGCTGGAAGGCTAGGAACAGACGAATCCCTTGAGGAAGAGAAAGACAGTAGGAAGGAACTTAAGCAAGGAGTCAGGAGGGCTAAAAGGGGTCATGAAAAATCATTGGCAAACAGGATTAAGGAAAATCCCAAGGCTTTTTATACGTAAATAAAGAGCAAGAGGGTAACCAGGGAAAGGGTTGGCCCACTCAAGGACAGAGAAGGGAATCTATGCGTGGAGCGGTGAAGTCACATGGGGTCAGAGGGGAGCTGGCAAGATGGATACAGGACTGGCTCGGTCATAGAAGGCAGAGGGTAGCAGTGGAAGGGTGCTTTTCTGAATGGAGGGATTGACTCGTGGTGTTCCGCAGGGATCAGTGCTCGGACCTTTGCTGTTTGTAGTATATATAAATGATATGGAGGAAAATGTAACTGGTCTGATTAGTAAGTTTGCAGATGACACAAAGGTTGGTGGAGTTGCGGACAGTGATGAGGATTGTCAGAGGATACAGCAGGATATAGATCGGTTGGAGACTTGGACGGAGAAATGGCAGATGGAGTTTAATCCGGACAAATGTGAGGTAATGCATTTTGGAAGGTCTAATGTAGGTGGGAAGTATACGGTAAATGGCAGAACCCTTAGGAGTATTGACAGGCAGAGAGATCTGGGCGTACAGATCCACAGGTCACTGAAAGTGGCAATGCAGGTGGATAAGGTAGTCAAGAAGGCATACGGCATGCTTGCCTTCATCGGTCGGGGCATAGAGTATAAAAATAGGCAAGTCATGCTGCAGCTGTACAGAACTTTAGTTGGGCCACACTTAGAATATTGCGTGCAATTCTGGTCGCCACACTACCAGAAGGATGTGGAGGCTTTGGAGAGGATACAGAAGAGGTTTACCAGGATAAAAGCAAAATACTGCGGATGCTGGAAATCTGAAACAAAAACAAGAAATGCTGGAATCACTCAGCAGGTCTGGCGGCATCTGTGGAAAGAGAAGCAGAGTTAACGTTTCGGGTCAGTGACCCTTCTTCGGAACTCAAGGATGTTGCCTGGTCTGGAGGGCATTAGCTATGAGGAGAGGTTGGATAAAGTCGGATTGTTTTCACTGGAACGACGGAGGTGGAGGGGCGACATGATAGAGGTGTACAAAGTTATAAGCGGCAAGGACAGAGTGGATAGTCAGAAGCTTTTTCCCAGGGTGGAAGAGTCAGTTACTAGGGGACATAGGTTTAAGGTGAGAGGGGCAAGTTTGGAGGGGATGTGCGAGGCAAGTTCTTTACACAGAGTGTGGTGAGTGCCTGGAACTTGTTGCCAGGGGAGGTGGTAGAAGCAGATACCATCGAGACGTTTAAGAGGCATCTTGACAAATACATGAATAGGATGGGAATAGAGGGATAGGGACCCCGGAAGTGCAGAAGGTTTTAGTTTAGGCAGGCATCAAGATCAGCGCAGGCTTGGAGGGCCGAATGACCTGTTTCTGTGCTGTACTGTTCTTTGTTATTTTTATTTAGAGATACAGCACTGAAACGGGCCCTTCGGCCCACCGAGTCTGTGCCGTCCAACAGCCACCCTTTTATACTAATCCTACATTAGCCCCATATTCTCTACCACATCCCCACCATTCTCCTACCTACACTAGTGGCAATTTGCAATGGCCAATTTACCTATCAACCTGCAAGTCTTTGGCTGTGGGAGGAAACCAGAGTGCCCGGCAGAAACCCACGCAGACACAGGGAGAACTTGCAAACTGCACACAGACAGTACCCAGAACTGAACCCGAGTCGCTGGAGCTGTGAGGCTGCGGTGCTAACCACTGTGCCGCCCAATTCAGAACGAATTTGTTGGAGAAATCCATATTATGCCAAATTGTTGAACAAATTCTCCGGACTCAGACTTTGAGAATAAACACTTTATTGCATGATATCATGGGGTGGAAACCTTACCTAAAGGCGGTCCAGTGCCACTCCACCGAACAAAGGAAAATCCACAACGGATATACAGTTACTCAGCCCATCCTGGCTGGACATAATCCAATCATAACGGTTATTGATTACATACATTACACATATTACCAATTAGATTACTCATTAGGCATCATGTGGCTACGTGATCAGCTCGTGCAAGCTCCCTGATCATCTTGTGATGTTTCTCAGACCCCATTAATTATCCTTGAGTCTTCCTTTCACCGTTATCAAGCTTGCATTCCTGAGTGCTTCGTGCAGTCTGATAAGAGGGGCCCTGCTTGGTGTTTGTGCTGAGCCGTACCATGCTCAAGACTGCAAGCTAACTAACTTGTCCCACAATGCCTTGGGTAAATACTCCATTTTGTAACAATATGTGGCTATACTTTCAACTTGTATGTAAGTGTATATATATATATTCACTAGGATTATATTAATCTACTTACTTAAATAACAGTTATAGAAGCAACAGCTCAGCAAAACTGCTACCACAATCCCTCCTTTTTGATCATAAGATCAAAGGAACAGGTCAGGATCCCCTGCAAAAGGGGGGAATGTAGCCGGAGCCTGGGGGATTATCCGGCGGTGGAGGCTCGGAATCAGAAGGGTAATCCTCAGGGTCTGATATGTCGGAACCAGCAGATTCCGGATCCTGGGGTTCTGTGTCGGGATAAGGGCTTTCAACGAGGGGGAGCTTGACCAACTGGGAAGTGAATGGGACGGAGGGTAAAAACTGCGACCCAAAGCGCGCACAGCAAAAAGAAATAGCTCGGACCACTATATATAGAAAGAGGAGTAAGGCGAGACCCAGGACAAGATATTTGAGGATAGTGTTTAAAAGGCTCCCAAACCACCTGCCGACATCGGGAAGCCACCCCCACCAGTCAAAGGGTTTTTCTTGAGACACCAAGTCAAGAACATGCACCTGGTCTTGGATAGCATGCACGTCCATCTCAATTCTCTTATTCTTATTGACGTAGAAGCAACATGTCTCATTTATGGCTGCACACACCCCTCCCTGGGCTGCTAATATAAAATCAAGTGCCATTCGCTTTTGGATCACTACCTTGGACAGAGAGGTAATTTCCGACTGCAGACCCAGGATGGCATCCACAGTTGTATTTTCAATAATTTCCATGGTAACGGAGATATTAATAATGGCCTTTTCGAGTTCTGACACCCCTATTCCCGGGACTAGGGCCCGGACAAATTGGTGGAATCTGGTATTGCGGGTAACTAAGGGGTTTCGGATCGATCGTTCATGACGCTGCGCAACTCCTAGGTGATTATGACGGGAGTGGATGGTGAGGTGCTTAACTACAAAGGCCTCAGGAACAATATTGCCAATGGGACAGGTCCCAGCCCAGTCGACGGGGAGGGTCTTGTATGCCCTGTTCCCGCATAGCCAATAGGAGCCATTGCGAACAATGGTTGGGTGCCAGCGAGTAGAATTGTGGCACCAGTCCACCCAGTACTTGTGAAAAGGAGTCTGCTCCATTATGTCCCAACGGAGGCGACAGGACTGGCTAAGCCATATCTCCCTCAGCACCATCAAGCTGGGGCACCCGGATCGATCTCTGGAAGTGCATGGGTCAGTCTCCCTCTGCTATTAGAACAAAGAACAAAGAAAATTACATCACAGGAACAGGCCCTTCGGCCCTCCAAGCCTATGCCGATCCAAATCCTCTATCTAAACCTGTCGCCTATTTTCTAAGGGTCTGTATCTCTTTACTTCCTGCCCATTCATGTATCTGTCTAGATACATCTTAAAAGACGCTATCGTGTCCCGCGTCTACCACCTCCACTGGTAATGCGTTCCATGCACCCACCACCCTCTGCGTAAAGAACTTTCCACGCATATCCCCCCTAAACTTTTCCCCTTTCACTTTGAACTCGTGTCCCCTTGTAATTGAATCCCCCACTCTGGGAAAAAGCTTCTTGCTATCCACCCTGTCTATACCTCTCATGATTTTGTACACCTCAGCTGTACCAGCTGCAAGGCCAAGTTGCCTCTGCAGCCCTGAAGTTATGAAGTCATTTCTGATAAGCTGTCCCTCCCTGTAGCACTGAAGCTAGCCTAGGTGCCTTTGATGATTGATTAATTATTTCATCTTAAATGTCCCCATAAAATTCTGTTCTTAAAATTCTGTTCTCACAGTCCCCCCTTTTATTCTTCAAAACACTTTTAAGAATCCTTCCCTTGATCCCACCTAGGTGCCTTTGATGGTCTCTATTTGTCTAGAAACAGCCTTCAACACCCGGAGGGGTCGCACTCAATACATTGCCTGCTTGTGCCACAAGAGGGGCCTGTGGGAACTCTGTAAAGACATAAGTTTTGCAGGGGCTTCAATTACTTGTTTACAACATAAAAAGTGGTACACTTGTACAATTACAATTTCATTTAAGCATCACTGTTACATAATCGATTGTACAAACATAATACAATTCCATTCTTAGAGTACATTGATCATTCATTAATTCATTTTAAGTATATATGAAAAGGTTATACAATTACCCTTTTATGGCATAACTAATTGTCCCTCCTTTGACAGAGCAAGTTCGAACACTAACTGCTTTTTCGGGTAACTGTCCGACCTGTGTTCATACATCCTCTTACATCGCCTAATTAATTTCTAAAGTTGCCAAATTAAGTAGGTCACATATAACACCATGATACCCAGAACCACTATCAGGACATGGGAGATAATTCTAAACCAGGGGTGTATCTGCACGTCTGACCCCCAGTTCCATAAGTCCTCCTGCCAGGTAGAATCATTTATCTCATCAATCTCATCTTGTAGCATCTTTGACTGTTGTTCCAAATTGTAGTACACTACAGCAATGACTTCTCGCTGCTGTCTATCTTTACCCAAGCGTGTGGGCAATGGCTGAATAGTATATTCATATTCCCACAGGTAATTTGTCAAATCCTCCTTAAAACTTTCTGTCACAGTTATTGTTTCTGTCTTTTGTTTATGTATCTCTACCAACTCCATCTTCCCTACTCGGGTTGGTATTTGTGGGTTGAACCAAAATGTACTGTTGCTCACCGGCCAAGTCCGTTTATGTCCATACTGGTATTCCTTCGCTGTGGTGGTTAAGCAATATCTCCCCTTTCCCATATAGGCCACATGGGTTAACCCTGACAATGCTTTCCTAGTCTCCATGGTGCAATTTACAGTGGCATTAAATCCACATTTTGATTCTGCCATTTTATCTATAGGGTGAGGACATATGACCACCTGGTTTTCCAGACTACACTCAGACAATGGACAATATATCATAGTATTTTATGTAATCTTTTCCCCTTATCACCCCTATATTTTCTACTTTGTATAATTGCATCCCTAACTTATCTCTCAGAATTACAGGTATTCCCAACACTACTCCAATACTCATAGATCCTGTATTTAAAATTCCTGACCTTTCCATACTTTAAGTTTTCTGAGTTGGCACCTGGTAATTTTATCATATACAATTTTATTAGTTTTTATTATCGCAAGTCCATTTTCTGGTCCTGCAGTTAAGGCAGGGCAAGGGAGACCAGTCACATGTGACTGCTGGGTCGTATCCTTACTCGTCGGTAATTTGGATGTGGGGTAACCGTGGGGGTTGGTGCTTTTGTCTGTTTAATCTCACAACCTGGAATAGGAACTGTCCTTTTTTTTTTCTTAGAGCTTTAATATCTTGCGCTAGGGGGAGTTCGAGGATTGTCTGCACTCACTTTTGCTCTATCTCATGCTTTCCCTGTGTTACTACTATTCCCAAATAAGAAACCTTTTCCTTCATTTTCTGTGCCTTTTTCAGCTTAACTTTCACTCTGACCTTCTGGCGGAAGGTGGAATATCGATCAATTATTATAAAATCCCTGGGAGAGACACGTCCAGGTGAACTGTTGTCCCTGGAACGTAAACTTAAAGAACCCAATGCTAATTTCCAACACAGTAAACCACTTAGACTGTTTTTTTTTTACTTTCTAAAACTTTGGGACTGTCCTCTTAAATATCAGATAAATTTCCCTTTGAGTGCTTTAAATAACCACTCGTATCAGACTTATTAACTTATAATACTTATTAACTACACACAGAACAGAATAGCACGTGCTTATTTTAAAAGATAGGTAAATTACGTAATTTTTCTTGTTCTTCAGGCGCCTTTTCAAATGACTGTAATAAAACCAAAAACTAAAGAAAAAGTTATTTAACATTTGCTGTCTAAAACCCAAAACCTCTTTGAGGTGGTATTGTCAGTGTTTGCTCCATGGAGGGACATGTCCACTCATGAATGCCTCAAGATGGCTTTAAATATCCTGCTAACAAGGGTAATCTGGATAATCTACTCAGTTAGCCAAAACATTGTCCTGGCTGGGCTTCTTGTACGACTTGTGCCTGCAATTCAATCTCCTGGTATTTCAGATGCAGATTGCGGTAGCCATCTTGGTTATCAGTTTTTTTAAAAGTTAAAAACATAGACAGTCCAACTTCCAGATAATTATCAAAAAGGATCCTCAACATCCCACTATGATGAACACAGATACTTGAATATCACACTGTTATTAACAAAGACACTCAACATCAGACTGTCACTAATACTGGCACTCCAATATCATTAACACATACAGTCTAACGTAATACTGCCATTAAAACAAACACTCCAATATCACACTGGGATAACACTCTGATAAAAGATGGCCATTCTAATTCACTCAATGGTACTTTAACACATAATGAAGGGTAAATTCAGCCATGCCAACACTGGGGAGAGCTCAAATAAAAGCAAAATACTACAGATGTTAGAAATCTGAAATAAAACATAAAGTGCTGGAAATACTCAGCAGGTCTGGCAGCATCTGTGGAGAGAGAAGCAGAGTTAAGCATAGGTTCTGTGACCTATGATCAGAGCTGGCAAAGGTTAGAAATGTATTCGTTTTTAAGCAAGTGAAGGGGGGGTGGAAGAACAAAAGGGAAGGTGCGTGATAGGGCAGAAGAGATTAAATGACAAATATAGCACGGGACAAGGAGTGTTAATGGTTGCGGTGAAGGACAAAACATTAGTCGAGAGAGAGTGTTAATGGCAGAATAATGAGCAACTCTCTCATAAGCAGAACATGAAAAACTAAGTTTAAGGCAGGCACATGGTTACAAAATAAAATAAAATAAAACTCCCAGCCTACCACTTTTGCTGCTGCTCCTCTACCTCCTTTTCATACCTTAGAAGAGTGGTCAGGATGACTCCCATGTTGAGCACTGTGCCGTTTTGGAGCTTCTTGAGCAGAATAAAACTATCATACAGTGATTTCTAAGACATAAACTTCTGAAGAAAATCCAGTGAGTTGAATTGAAAATAGATTCCGAAGATCTGAATACTTGTAGGTGAGTAGTGCTAACAAATGACAATTTTAGCCTGTACTACCTGGTACTAAGAGACAAATCCAGCAATGCATGTTACTTCTGCTTCTCTCACAAATGACATTGCGAACCTACTGACATCGTAGGACCCCAATTTGAATATTGTAATGAAGTTGGCGCCTGCTTCTGGTAGAAGTCTGGGCCATCCCTCTGAAGGCCCCCAACAAAATGTCGGTGGGCAGCTCAGGTGGGAGATGCACCGGAAAACACAGCAGTATGGTTTTCAGAGTGCTATTGCCCCATTATGCCCAATGAAGGCAGTTTAAATTCACAGAATCACAGAATTGTTGCAGTGCAGAAGGAGGCCATTTGGCCCATCATGTCCGCACCAACTATCTGAAAGAGCAACTCCCTCAGTTTCATTCCCCTGCCTTCTCCCTATAACCTTGTACATTCTTCCTTCTCATATAACTATCTAATTCCTTTTTGAATGCTTCAGTTGAACAATTGACCCCAATGTTTTCAGGGAGACAGTAGCAGAAAATTTGTTGAATTACAATAAAGTTATCCCTGATGCCTGAGTGGTTATTGTAAAATTAGTGCTTACTTTAGATTAGTGTGACCAATGTTCCCTGCAAGCAATACACATGAGCATAGCCAACAGTAACCTGGAAGGTACAGTGCAGGATGCTCACAAGCTGTCCCCTTTAAGATACCATGCATGCGCAGTTGCACAAAAGAAATTAAAGGTACTGAACACTGAAATGAACTGGCTGCGTACAATGGAAAAAATTTAGAGGGGACATTGAGTGGGACCGATTTTCAATCATAATTACAAAAAATGCTGGAAATACTCAGCAGGTCGGGCAGCATCTGTGGAGAGAGAAACAGAGTTAACGTTTCAGCTCAGTGATCTGTTCTTGCCAGGAACATTGCAATAGTGCAGGGATAATGGCAGTACACTATTCACCATCCTGAGCATCCTCCTGTTTCAGGCAGACACTTCATTACAGCATGCAACTCTAACTCCTGTAAACATACATAGCCTCCCGACCCAATTTTCAATAGCCAATGAGTGGAGCGTTCGCCGCACAAAATGTGCCATACTTGGCAAAGAGCAGCCTAACTAGCTGTTTTTAAAAGGAACACTCCAGGTTGCTCAAAAAAGAGCTAACTAAAAGTTTTTGGAACTATGTTTGTGGATGCAGGGGGAGCATGAATGCTGCAGATTACTCTGTCCAGTCCCCTTAGGCATCGTGCCCTCCCCCCATCAGCCCGACCCCCTGCCAGATTGTCTTGGTGCGCATCCGTTTACATTGGCAGCTCACCAAGTATATTCAAATAAGGCCCGATCATGAAAATGGTTTGTGCCTCATATCAGTTCCATCAGCAATGCCCGCCTCCCACCCTATGGAATCAAATCAAAGAAAATTCACTGCAGTGTGTGAGCTGACAAATTAAAACATGGCTGATCCAGGAAGACTAGAATTTCCTAGAACAGCTGACAGCTTAAAAATTAAATCCAACATATCAAATTAGGGAGGTTAAAAGTCAACTTAAATTACGAAATTGACCCAATTATAATACGAGAACATTGCCTGGAAATTATGGTGTGCAATATTAATATTGGATGTTTAGAACATTCATATGATGAACTGATGCATCAATTAATATTTAAAAATTGCAGAAAATAATGTCATAGAAATATATTAGGCATCCATTTGTTAATATTATGCATCGTAATTTCTAGGCTCATGTTTCCAATGTTTCATTACACTCAAAATTATGTGACACCTTGAGTTGACATATAACTTTGTTAATTAATAATGTCCTTAGTCGTCCGTATTTTAAATTTACAGCACATTGAGAACGGTGGGGGTGGGGAAGGGGTCCGACAGCGCACAGGAAACCTGGGGGTAAGAACAGTTCAACTATTAGTGGCTTTTTAACACAGCCACTGCATTAAGATATGATTTCCAGGCTTCCATCCAGTTAGTGTCAGTGAGCATCATGATGACCTACGTGACGCGATTTCAACTCCGCTATTTAAAGTGACGTTCCAGACATGCAAGTTGAAGCAGTTGGAGGAGGGAAGGAGAAAGAAGTTGTCATGAAAGGTAGAAAGTTAAAATTGCACCATGCTTCAGCAACACCTCCCTGGATGTGCTGCTGGAAGCTGTGAGGATCCGAAGGAATATACTGTTCCCTAGCAATGGTAGGTAGAAGCTGGCTGGGGATACCCAGAAGGGGTGTTTGGAGATACCATAAAAGGTCAGCAGCAGGAGTGTGGTACCACTCTCCTAAATACAGTATTCAATGACCTAAGCAGGACAGGAAAGGTGAGAGTAATGGCACGTTCACCCACAGCCTGATGTGCGTATCATCCCAACCACCTCATTCTGCCATCTCAAGCCTAATCCAAAACATCACTCCTAACACCAACTTACCTTTAAGGTACATCCATCCCTCCCTGTCTATGCACTACCTCATATCCCCATCTATCCATCCACCACTTTCTTAAAATCTATACAGACACCATCCATTGCATTCCCTTCAAACCTTTTGTTACTTCATCGAAAAAAGGAGGCCTTTGATTTCTAGGAATGTCCTTCCGCCCTTTCTTGAATAAGGTATCACATTTGTCACTCTCCAATCCTCTGGCACCTCCCCCATATCTAGGGAAGATTGGAAGATTATGGCAAGCCCTTCTGCTATCTCGAGCCCTATCTGCCTTAGCAACCTGGGATGCAAGCCATCCAGACCAGGCCACTTATCCACTGTAAGCATAGCCAGTCTTACTAGTGCATCGTGTTTATCAATTATCACTCTGTCCATTAACTCTACTATCTCTGCTTCTACTGATATTTTGTCAGTACTCTCTTCCTTAGCAAACACTGATACAAAGTCTTCATTATGTATTCTAGCCTTGCCCTGTGCCTCTAAGCATATATCACCCTCTTTGTCCGTAATAGGACCCACCTTGCCTCTTACTACCTGCTTACTATTTAAATGCCGGTAAAAGATTTTTGGGTTCCCTTTTATGTTAACTGCCATTGTATTCTCATATTCTCTCACTGTCGGTTTTATTTTCCTCTTCACCTCCCCTCTCAACTTACTGTATTTGGCCTGGTTTTCACTTGAAGAATTCATCTGACATGCATCATATTATCCTCTTCTGTTTCATCATATTCTCTACATTCCCCGTGATCTAAGAAGCCCTGCCTTTCACCCTTGTTGGAATGTACCTAGCCTGTACCTGAAATATCTCTTCCTCAAAGATCATCCACTGTTCTGTTACAGTTTTTCCTGTCAGTCTTTGGCTCCATTACACCCGGGCTAGATCCCCTCTCATCCCGTTGAAGTTAGCCCTCTTCCAATTTAGAAGTTCTACTTCAGATTGTTCCTTGCTCTTCTCCATTTCTATTCTAAACCTTATGATATGATCATCACTCTTATCCAAATGTTCCCCGACTTGGTCCACTTGGCCCACCTTGGCCTTGTCTGCATCACCCACATCCCATGAAATGAATATAAAAAGCACCCAGCACCAGATCCAGCAATACCTCCTTCCTAGTTGGACTAAGAACATACTGGTCAAGGAAGTTCTCCTGAACACACTTCAGAAATTCCTCCTCATCCTTTCCCTTTACTCTAACATTATCCCAATCAAATTTATAATTAAATATCGGAAAACCACATGGCATACAACAGTCACTCATGTTGCAAAAACAGAAAATGCTGGAAATACTCAGCAGGTCAGGCAGCATCTATGGAGAGAAAAACAGAGTTACATTTCAGATCTCTGTGAAACATGCAGAATGATCACAGAAACCTAGAATGTTAACTCTGTTTTTCTCTCCACAGATGCTGCCCGACCTGATTATTTCCATCATTTTCTGTTTTTTATTTCAGATTTCCAGCATCTGCTGTATTTTGCTTTTGTATTCACTCATGTGGGCTTAAAAAATAGAAGATTCTGAAGGGGCTTGGCTGGGTAGATACTGAGAGGTTGTTTCCCCTAGCTGAGGAAACTAGAACATGGGGGCACAGTCTCAGGATAAGGGGTCAATCATTTAGAACTGAAATGAGGAGAAATTTGTTCACTCAGGGAATTGTCTATCCCAGAAGATCGTGGATGTTCCACCATTGAGTATACTTAAGGCTGAAATAGAGAGAGTTTTGGTCTCTCAGAGAATCAAAGGGTATGGAGATCAGGCAGGCAAGTGCTGTTGAAGCAGAAGTTCAGCTATGATCATATGAATGGCAGACTCGAGGAACTGTATGATCTACTTCTGCTCCTAATTCTTATGTTCTTATGATATCAATAGCAAATGAAATATGATCACATGTATAATGATAACATAAAACATTAAAAGGTTAAGAAGGCATATGGAACCCTTTCCTTTATTAGCCAAGGTATAGAAGACAAGATCAGGGAGATTATGCTGGAACTGCATAAATCATTGGTTAGGCCACAACTTGAGTACTGTGTGCAGTTCTGGTCATCTCATTGCAGAAAGGATGTAATTGCACTAGAGCGGGTACAGAGGAGATTTACGAGGATGTTGCCAGAACTGGAAAAATGTAGCTATGAGGTAAGATTGGATACGCTGGGGTTGTTCTCCCTGGAACAGAGAAGGCTGAGGGGAGATCTGATTGAAATGTACAAAATGTTGAGGGGCCTGGATGGAGTGGAAGTGAAGGGTCTATTCACTTTAGCAGAGAGGTCAGTGACAAGGGGACATAGATTTAAAGTGATTGGTAGAAAAATTAAAGGGGAGATGAGGAAAAACATTTTCACCCAGAGGGTGGTGATGGTCTGGAACTCACTACCTGAAAGGGTAGTTGAGGCAGAGACCCTCAACTCATTCAAAAAGAGTCTGGATATGCAGCTCAAGTGCCATAAGCTGCAGGGCTACAGACCAAATTTGGAAGGTGGAATTAGAATAGGTGGATCGTTTTTCGGCTGGCACAGTCACGATGGGCCAAGTGGCCTCTTTCTGTGCCTTAAACTTTCTACGATTCTATGACTCTACCTTGACAGTACTCATTCATATCTTTTATCTCCCACAGGACCTTCACACATTCTGCTGGCGATGGTCCAGGTTGCCAACACTACTGTTGACACTTCAGAAGAGCTATCTCCCTCTGAGGGTGCACTGTCACAGGACTCACGCACACCATGCATCAGCTCACATTTTGGTAGTATCAGTAAGGCAAATAGTTGCATTTTCACCTGGTGACTCACACATCACAAGTGAGCAAAAGCAGATGGTGAAGATAGTGGATAGTTCACATCGGAGGACACAGGATGCTGGGAACTCCTCTTAGTTGGATGCAGATGGTGTATCCTGAGAGCTGTCAATAAGCAGCATACTTGTGAAGTAGCAGCAGAGAATATGCAAAGTACTGGCAGGCATTCCATCCACACTGTGCATGCTTGCAGAGAGATTGAAGGTCCATCTCAAGCATGAGTGGCATGATGTCACAGGCCATTACAATGATGTCTTTTTCCTGGGAAAGATTAGCCATCTGCATGGAGCATCAAATACAGCAACTACACGAGTGCATCCAGGCCTTCACCAATGGCTTGCAAACTTTGGATGGCACCTTAAGTAGGATGAATGACACCCTAGACTTGGCCATTCACTGTCCCATTGATCTGCTGCAAAATTCTCTCCAGCTCAATGCGAGTAAGGAAGTGAATCATAGAATCACAGAAACTTACAGCACAGAAAGAGGCCATTCAGCCCATCATGGCCTCACTGGCTGACAAGTAGCCAACCAACCTAATCCCACTTTCCAGCTCTTGGTCTGTAACCTTGTAGGTTATGGCACTCCAATTGCATATCCAAGGATTGTTTAAATGTTATAAGGGTTTCTGCTTCTAACATCCTTTCGGCCAGTGAATTCCAGATCCACACCATCCTCTCCGTGAAAAAAATTTCCCCTCGAGTCCCCTCTACCTCTTATCCTAACTCTATGTCCCCTGGTTATGGACCCCTCAAGCAAGGGGAATATGGTCCATCCTATCCACACTATCTAGACCCCTCATAATTTTTTACACTTCATTTAGGTCTCCCCTCAGCCTTCTCTGTTCCAAAGAAAACATTCCTAGCCTGTCCAATCTTTCCTCACAACTAAAATTCTCCAGTCGAGGCAACATCCTCATAAATCGCCTCTGTACCCTCCCCAGTGTAATCACATCTTTCTTATATAATAAAAACAAAATACTGCAGATGCTGGAAATCTGAAATAAAAAAAAGAAATGCTGCAAATACTCAGCAGGTCTGGTTAGCATCTGTGGAGAGAGAAGCAGAGTTAACAATTGAGGTCAGTAACCCTTCATCAGAACTGGCAAATATTCGAAATGTAATAGGTTTTAAGCAAATAAAGCGGGGTTGGGGCAAGAGATAGGACAAGGTCACAAAGAATAACTGACCAGAAGGTCATGGAGCAAAGGTAAACGGTATGTTAATGGTGTGCTGAAAGACAAAGCATTAGTGCAGAGAGGGTATTAATTGACAGAAAAGTGAACAGCCCTGGTCCAAAGCACAAACATGAAAAAAACAGTGGGTAGGCACAGTAGTAACAAACTAAAATAAAATAAACAAAGAAAAAAGAAAAAATAACGAAAAATAAAAAGGGGGACCGTCATGCTCTGAAATGATTGAACTCAATGTTCAGTCCGGCAGGCTGTAGAGTGCCTAATCGGTAAATGAGATGCTGTTCCTCGAGCTTGCATTGGTGTTCACTGGAACACTGCAGTAAGCCCAGGACAGAGATGTGGGCATGACAGCAGGGGTGTGTGTTGAAATGGCAGGCAACTGGAAGTTTGGGGTCATGCTTTCGGACTGAGCGGAGGTGTTCCGCAAAGTGGTCACCCAATTTGCGTTTGGTCTCAATGTAGAGGAGACCACATTGTGAGCAGCAAATACAGTATACTAAATTGAAAGAAGTACAAGTAAATCGCTACTTCACCTGAAAGGAGTGTTTGGGGTCTTAAATAGTGAGGAGAGAGGAGGTAAATGGGCAGGTATTACACCTCCTGCGATTGCAGGGGAAGGTGCCGTTGGACAGGGTCGAGGTGGTGGGGGTAATGGAGGAGTGGGCCAGGGTGTCACAGTGGGATTAATCCCTTCAGAATGCTGACAGGGGAGGGGAGGGGAAGATGCATTTGGTAGTGGCATCACGCTGGACGTGGCAGAAATGGAGGAGGATGAGCCTTTGGATGTGGAGGCTGGTGGGGTGTTAAGTGAGGACAAGGGGAACCCTGTCGTGGTTCTGGGAGGGAAGGGAAGGGGTTAGGGTAGAGGTGCGGGAAATGGGCCAGACACGGTTGAGGGCCCTGTCAACCACAGTGGGGGAGGGAGGGCAATCCTCGGTTGAGGAAAAAGGAAGACATATCAGAAGCGTTGTCGTGGAAGGTTGCATCATCAGAGAAGATGCGTCAGAGACGGAGAAACTGGGAGAATGGAATGGAGTCCTTACAGAAGGCAGGATGTGAAGAAGTGCAGTCAAGGTAGCTGTGGGAGTCGGTGGTCTTATGATGAATATTAGTAGACAGCCTATCCCCAGAGATGGAGGCAGAGAAGTCGAGGAAGGGAAGTGTCGGAGATGGACCATGTGAAGGTGAGAGAAGGGTAGAAATTAGAAGCAAAGTTGATAAGGTTTTCCAGTTCGGAGGGTGGGCAGGAAACATCACCAATACAGTCATCAATGCACGGGAATGAGTTAGGGAAGGGGGCCTGAGTAGGACTGGAACAAGGAATGTTCGACATATCCCACAAAAAGGCAGGCATAACTAGGACCCATGCGGGTACCCATAGCAACACCTTTTACTTGAAGGAAGTGAGTGGAGTTGAAGGAGAAGTGGTTCAATGTGAGAACAAGTTCAGCCAGGTGGAGGAGGGTGATGGTGGATGGGGACTGGTTGGGCCTCTTTTCAAGGAAGAAGTGGAGAGCCCTCAAACCATCCTGGTGGGGGATGGAGGTGTAGAGATGATTGGACGTCCACATCTTTCTTATAGTGTGGTGACCAGAATTGCATGCAGTACTCCAGTTGTGGACTAACTAGTGATTTATACAATTCCAGCAAAACCTCCCAGCTCGTATATTCTATGCTGCGACTAATAAAGGCAAGTATCACATATGTCTTCTTGACCACCTTATCTACCTGTCCAGCCACCTTCTGGGATCGGAGGACGTGCACTCCAGTTTCCCTCTGTTCATCTCCACTTCTCAGTATCCTACCAATTATTGTGTATTCCCTTGCCTTGTTAACTTTCCCCAAATGCATTACCTCACACTTCACTGGATTGAAATCCATTTGCCACTGTTCCACCTACCGAACTAGTCCATTGATATCTTCCTGCAGTCTGTCACTTTCTTCTTCATTATAAAAACTTCCTAATCATACCCACTACATTCAAGTCCAAATCACTGATATATACCACAAAAAGCAAGGGACCTAGTACTGAGCCCTGTGGAACCCCACAGGAAACAGCCCTCCAGTCACAAATAACACCTCTCGACCATTTGCTTCCTGCCTCTGAGCTAATTTTGGATCCAACTTGCCACTTTGCTTCGTATCCCATGGGCATTTACTTTCATGAACAGTCTGCCATGTGGGACCTCATCAAAAGCCTTGCTAAAATCCATATAGACGACAACAAATGCACTACCCTCATCAATCCTCCTTGTTACCTCCTCAAAAAATTCAATCGTGTTAGTCAGACACAGTGCAGCTAGGCTATGAGATGGATGATGGTGAAAAGGGAGCTAGAAGTTGGGACTCGGTTCAAAGTGCTTCCACTTCTCGCCCATTGCCCCCATCCCCCCAGTTAGTACTCCACATGCTGCCTCGTGTCTGCAGGTGTTGCATTCTTTAGCTGGGCCCTCACAGGCTTCAAAAACCCAAGGAATGTTGGCCAAGAGTATCTCAAAAGTCAGAACAGGGATCTGAGCAGCCTGCCTCTACTTCTGCTGAAGCACAGCAGTTGTACAATTTAGAGGTCAAGGAAAAGGAAGTGTAAAGATTTGTAGATGCACAAGGCTATGCACTTGGGTGTGTTAGACATTGTTAGATTGTTAAGTTTCTGTTTTATTTGTGAGCTGTATAAATATTATTCTTTTTCACCTCTTGCACATTCTTAGTTGCTGGCAGGCAAGTGAGCTTTTCATTTGAAGAATGTGAAGACATGAATTGGTGCTGGGCAATGTGGGGCTGTGAAAGGGAGACTGGGTTGTTTGCAGGACTGTTTTGTGTTCGTGACATTGGAGAGAGGGGATGCAAAAATGACTTTTGCATGTGGTTGTTAGATCTGTGCACTGGTAGAACCTATATGAACTTCACAATAGTGAGGGTATCATGGACATCCTCTGGTGGTGGATTGTTCCCATCACATTCTGCTTCCTCCTCCTCCTCAGAATCATCCAAAGAGGCTCTGTGCGCTGTGCCTTTTTCCTCCTGCAGGTCCAAACCTCACTACGGAGCAATGTTGTGCAGAGCACAGCACACCACAATCATTCTGCAGGTCCTGGCTGGTGTGTACTGAAGGGCACCTCCAGATCTGTCCAGGCACCTCAAGCACAACTGCAGCATGCTGATAAGTTTGTTTGATGACACATCTGGTGGTTATATGGCATTGATTATATCGCTCCTGGCCCTCATTCCTCAGGTTTCTAAGAGAAGTCATCAACCACGGCTTCAGTGGATATTCCTTGTCTCTCAGCAGCCAGCTATTAACTCTTCTTCAAGGTGCGAAGAGATCAAGGAATATGGACTGCCACAAGATGAAAGCATCAGCTACTCAGGAGTCTTGCGCACATCTGCATAAAGATCTTATTGTGGTTGCACACCAGCAGTACATTTATGAAATAGAAGCCCTTGTGGTTGACACACACTCCTCAGTGATCTGGGGGAGCCTTAATTGCCACATCTATGTAGCCG